>NC_141149.1:153524074-153865949 GCF_053477565.2 Lygodium microphyllum
ACAAGGTATGGACACTTTGAATTCCTAGTGATGTCATTTGGGCTGACGAATGCTCCTGCTACCTTCAATAGATTAATGCAGGATATCTTTAGGCCCTATCTTGATGACTTCATACTCATCTTCTTTGATGATACCCTAGTCTACTCAAAATAGGAAAAGGATCATGAACCCCAGCTTTGCATTGTTCTTGAAAGAATGAGAGCACACAAGCTTTATGCCAAGAAGAAGAAGTGCACATTTTTCAAGCGACAGATTGAATACCTAGGATTAATTGTATCAGTAGAAGGAATTTCATTAGATCCAGCCAAGGTCAGAGACGTTCTGGAATGGCCAAAACCAACTTCTATCAAAGAAATACTTGGTTTTTTGGGTTGACAAGATGGTACAAAAGATTATGCTTTGATTGTAGCACCTCTGACCGATCTACTAAAGAAGCAGTTAGCAATTGTATGGTCACCTGCTGAACAGACCAGCTTTGACAAACTAAATCAAAGCTTAGTATCAACACCCATCATGAAACTTCCTGATCTTAGTAAGGAGTTTGAAGTGGTAACTGATGCTAGTGCACTTGCTTTAGGATGTGTACTTATGCAAGAAGATCACCCCGTAGCATATTCTTTAAGAAAATTGAAAAGCCATGAAAGGAATTATGCTACCCATGACCTGGAGCTCCATGCTCTCAAACTTTGGAGACATTACTTGCTAGGTAACAAATTTTTCTTAGTAACAGACCACAAGAGTCTTAAATGGATTTTCACCCAGAATGAGCTGGTAACGTCGATGGATCGAAGTGCTGGAAGAATATGATTTTGAAATCAAATATAGGCCTGGAAAAGAGAATGTGGTTGCCAATGCACTCAGTCGTCGCAAGGCATTTCTAAATTCTCTCATTTTGCAAGATCCATCAACATCAAGGTCTCTAGCCACAAAGGTATCAATGCCAAACAACCTGATTCTTGAGCTAGCAAAAGAAGAGGCATATCATGACCCAGTCTATCAGAAAATGTTAAGGGAGATCCCCATCAAGGATCAAGACCCGAAGCTAAAGAAGAAGTATCAAGATTTCTCTGTCAGTAGTGGGCTTGTCTACTTTAGGACAAGATTATGTATCCCTACAAGCCAAACTCTCAAGAAGAAGATACTGTGGGAAGCCCATGACTCCCCTTTCTCAGGACATCTTGGTTATGCCAAGACCCTTAATGCGGTCAGAAAGAGCTATTATTGGGAAAGGCTCAAGGGAGACGTACTCAAATATATCACGGAATGTTTGTCTTGTCAACGCATTAAGGCAGAACATGTTAAAATGCTTGGGAAATTGCAACCACTTGACATTCCCCAAATGAAATAGGAATCATTAGTATGGACTTCATTGTTGGCTTACCCCAAGTTCAGGGAGGATATAACTCTATTATGGTTGTAGTAGATATGCTCACCAAGGTCGCACATCTCATCCCTGTCAAGATAAACTATAAAGCTTCAGACATCGTAAGATTATTCATCAAGAAAATATTCAAGCTTCATGGGTTACCTAGAAGAATCATTAGTGATCGTGACTCTCTTTTCACATCACAGTTCTGGAGGGCTATCTTTGAGGCTATTGGAACTCAACTCTATTTCAGTACAGCTTACCATCCCCAAACTGATGGTCAAACAAAATGAGTCAATCAAGTCATTAAATATATGCTTAGAGCATACTGTTGTTGCGAACCCAAAAAGTGGATTCAATACTTGCCACTGGTTGAGTTTGCTTACAATGCTTCTTACCAACGAAGTATCCAGATGACCCCTTTCTAAGCATTGTATGGGCATGATTGTCGTACCCTTTTGAACTTCTCAGATCCAACTTTTAGGGTAGAAGCTTCAAGACAGATGCTAGAAGACATGGATGATCAAATCAAATCAATAAGACAAGACATTCAAGTTGCAAGGATAGATAGAAGGCTTACGATGACTTGAAACGGAAAGACAGATCCTTCATTGAAGGTGATATGGTCTTCATTTGTGTACGTCCTAAAAAGAGTTCATTGTCCTTGGGAGAGTACAAGAAGCTAAGTCCAAGGTATTGTGGACCCTATAAGATCACCAAGTGCCTAGGGCCTGATGCTTAAAGACTACAGCTGCCCGCAACTCTAAAGATTCATAATGTATTCCACGTTAGCCTATTGAAAAAGTATCTACCTAATCCCAATCATGTACTTGATGATCAACAAATTGTAATGCCTAGCCAAGGAGTCCTTGAGCTACGGCCTGATAGAATCATAGATGTTAGGGAGAGGCATTTGAGATCAAGGACCTTGAGAGAATACCTCATCCAGTGGAAAGATTATCCAGAAGAGGATGCCACCTAGATGGACGAAAACACTCTCAACCAACAATACCCCCAAGTCTTCTCGAGATGAGGACATCTCGATTCCTCTAAGGGGGAGAGGATGTTATATTTCCCCCCCGTGCCTCCCCCCATGAGAACCCCCCCAAAAAAAATTTTCAAAAATTTTAAAATTATTTTACTCCCCCTATCGACTACATGGCGGGGAGAGAGAGTATGTGTGTGTGAGTAATGAAGGAGAGGGGGCATGCAGCCCCCCCCAGGTGGGAGGGGTGGCGGCTGCTAGACGACCGTCTTTCCCCCCCCATAAGACACCTCCTCCCTCCCCCTCTATAAAAGCCCCTCGTGGGGCTGAGGCACAATGCCCCCCTCCCTGTGATCTGAATAGATAACGCCCCCCTCCATGTTAGTAAGCAGCGGCCCCCCTATCGTCCTGGTCAGTAGCACCCCCCCCCCCCCCCCCCCCCCCCCCCGTGTTCAACAAAGAAGAAGAGGGAGAAGGAGACGAAAAATAAGAAGAAGAAGAAGAAGAGGGGGAGAGAGAGAGGAGAAGAAGAGAAGAAAAAGAAGAAGAAGAAGAAGAGGGAGAGAGAGAAGGAGAAGAAGAGAAGAAGAAGAAGAGGGAGAGAGAGAGAGGAGAAGAAGAGAAGAAGAAGAAGAAGAGGGAGAAAGAGAAGGAGAAGAAGAGAAGAAGAAGAAGAGGGAGAGAGAGAGAGAGGAGAAGAGAGAAGAAGAAGAAGAAAAGAAGAAGAAGAGAGACAGAGAGAAGGAGAAAAAGAGAAGAAGAAGAAGAGGGAGAGAAGAGACAGGAGTTTGGAAGCTTCCAAGAAGCTTCCAAAGCATCTCCTTTAGGAGGTGTTTCACCCGCAAGACCTGGCTTAATTTTTCCTTAATCTATGACCACATCGATTCAAGTGCAAAGGCCGTGAGGATTGGTGGGAAGCTACTGGAAAAATTTGTAGGAAATTCCTGCGCATCTAATAGCTATCCCAGCACATGAAGGCCACTAGATTTCTGCGAAAGATGGCACCCAAGAGGCACACAACTACCAACTCTGCAAGTTTTTCTTCCCAAGGCAGATGAGTGGCTGGTAACGGGGTTTTGATTGTCAAGAATCAGGTCCATGACCCCGCACTCCTTGTCGATGAAATCAATATGTTAAATGATTACGTAACCTTGTATATACAAAGTTCATGAAATATGTATCGAATAAATTCATAGGGAAGTTTTGCATTAGACACTCTCATAAAAATTGTTTCATTGCATTGTTTAAGAAGGTTCTCTTGAATTTAATGAAAAAAGTCTAGTGCATGAGTTGCATGAATATTTGCAAACACGGGGTGATTTCATAGAAGTCAACTGCACTAATGGAACGACTCAATATTACCTTAGTGTCCCAAATATATTAATTATGCCCATTGTGTATTGAATTGGAAATGGCATATCCTAGGGTCTTCTCTTGAGATTGATAGTGAAATGCATAAAGTATCACAGTCATATTAGATACATGTAAGGAAAAACTTCTACATGCATGGGAAATATTCTCGCATAAAAAAGCAACATGTTAAGCCGCATGCATTGAAAGGACCTTCGCATGTGTTGTACAAAACTATTGCTTGTGATTAGTATTTATCATGGGTTTCTTTCATACCTTAATTGCATGATCATGAGAAGATAAGTGCATGGAAGGGTAGACATATCTTAAGGGTTTTTCTCTTGAATTGATTAGTCAAATCAAGTGATATGGTTGTCACATCCATACTAGATGCATACGAAGGAATTATTGCATGCATGGGTAATATCAAGATTGCACGCATAGAAAGATTGCATGAAATTAATGTGCATTAGAATGCTTGAATTCATGCTTTGTACATTAGCCTTGAAATTCTTGAGTAAAGTCAATACTTGTCTTAATCAACGTAGTTAGACAAGCTCAAAGAAAGGGTTAGAAAGGGGCAAACATTAGTGCATGTGAGTACTATTGAAAAAGGGGGTCAAGATTCTTGTATCACCAAAAGTATCCTTGGTCAATTAGGGATCGAAGGAAAGATCACATAGATACTTCAAGGGATCTAGGAGATAACCAGTAAGTTGACCAACCAAGGACAACGGGGTTGTCCATGACCTATTTTTACCAAGAGACCTAAGGTAAGGATAATTACGGTCGGCAAGGTACAAACCCTAACTCGAAGATAAAGGGGAAAAAAGCAACCTAGCTTGCCAATCCCTTGGGATCTCGCCAAGTTGTGAACAATCCATGATCGAATGCTAGGAGCATTCAAAAAAAAAAGAATCACACCTTAGTAGCTGGTCATACAAACGACCTCCGAAATGATCGTGATTGTACACTTAGGTACATTGTTTGAATTTCCTTGCTCAAGGAACTAATTCAAGGCAAAACACTTAATGCTTCAGGTTAAAAGACTGGAGGGAGAGGCAGGTTTAGTTACCTCCGACTATACGCCTGGCCCTATCCAAGGGGTTTGTTAGCCGCACCGGGTATATGGACCTAACCCACCGCGAGAGGTCTCCCCGTGGGTGATGCTTGGAGTGGGAGGACACTTGGGTGCCAAGGGAGGCTCTGGTTGTAAATTCCTTGCCTCCAGATCCCGCACAAGAGGCCGAAGTGACTCGAGATGGGATCTCGAGGCCCGTGTACTAGTCTATGGGCAGAACTTAGAGCAGCAATCTTGTAGATTGCTAGGATAGCCTTCGAGCATGATATTTGATGTATTCCCGGACTATGATAAATAAAGATCAGATATTTGAAAAAGGGACTTGCTTGACATTGTCTTTGTGTCAATGCCTAAGTTATGTGAAGGAACCTGTGTTTAAATTGATTAATCAAGAAAGTTGCTTTTGCGTATCAAACATAATGTGGTAGGTAATTAGATAACTAAGCAAACTGAGGAAAGTGCGGTGGATGTGACTTGGGTCTGTCCTACGGAAGGGTGGTCCTGGTTAGCTGGGAACTTTCCTCAAAAGACGTGATAAGGAGACTATGAAGACCTAGCGTCAGTAGAGTTAGAACCCCGATTTATGCTATTTTAGGGGAATGGAATGGGACTATGCCTTATGGGCAGAGAGGTTGAGGTTCACATCCCTCTCATTTCCCATTCTCCATGAACCAAGTGCAGCATGAATCCGCTTCGACTCTGTTGTTCCTACGCAAAGTGGTTCATCTAGAGCTCAATGCTAGCTACTTCCTAGAGTCTTTGTTGATAGGAAAGGAACCCTGACTTCAGGTCGATTCTAAGTGGGAATGGCCAGATACTTCCACTCAGGGCAGACTCGAGAGGACCTAGATCACAAACCCTGTGACATTCCTTCCGAGTGCCAGGCGGCGCTTTCTAGACTCTCTTCTCGATGGGTTGCTAAGACGTGTCCCACAAGCGGACGAGCGAACACGTTACACAGGGTTGAAAATATCCTTTGTAGTTCCGTAATAAGGTAACTCCATGCCATTCTGAAGAAGAAAATCTAGAAGCCTTTCAGATGGAGAAACCTCTGTGATCTTAGATAATTTAAAAACCCTCAATGGTGACTTGCCTTTGATTGGAGACTTCTTAGGCATTCCCACACTTGTTGCTGAACAAGGGGAGGAAGCTGTGGGAATTTCAGGGGAGAAGGAAGCACAACCAGAAGCTCTTGTTGACCCTGATGACAATCTTCTTCTTTTTTTAGAAGGGGTTACCTGCTCTTGGGAGCCTGCAACATCCTTAGGTTCAAACATGAGTGAAAGTATGATACGGCACGAAAGTGTGCACCCACTTCACGAGCAATGTTTTCTCGCTTTGTATTTGCTAATCTATGATACGATGCGAAACTGGTCAAGCGACCTCAAGAACAATATCTCCTCACTTCGTATCAAGGGGTACACAAAATGATGCAAATTACATAAGAAACATTGAAAGTGGACCTCAAATATAAACAGGCTTTGTAAATTTGCAAAAAAAGTCATAAATGCATGACCACAGTGTTTATATAGACCAAAAAATATTTGCCACTTGTGAAGCCACGTAGATAGCCACATGGATGGCCCGCGCAAAACCTAGCCATTTAAACACTACCATGTGTTGTGTACCACACAAGTATAAAAGATCGATGGTATCTTACGTGGCTCAATTTTCAAATCCAGAGCATGAATACACAGCTACGTCGAGATCAACTTGCCCTATATCGGTCACCGCAATTACGGCGTGTGCAGGTGTTTTTTTAACCTATGCTTCAACAGATTTGCACTTCATTGTTTTTGCGCTGTATCGGTCACCACAAATACGGTGCGAGAACTTTCTTTTTAAAATTGCGCTTCACTGTATTCGCGTCGTATCAGTCTATGGCTCGAGAAGTTAATTAGTCCTATCCCAAATGCGACGCAAGGAGTAATATTTTAGACCCATGGTTTTCTCCTATCGTGCTGTATCGGTCATCCGCAAATACGGCGTGAGGAGCTTCATTTCAAACCCGAGCTTTTTCTCCTATCGCGCCTTATTTGCTGTTTCTGTTTGGGTTACTTATGGTTTTTAAATATTCTAACTAGTCTCATTTTTTACTCATGGTTTTTAAATGTTCTAACAAGTTTCATTTTTCTACAGGTTCATGGCTAGGAACTGCAAGGAAGGTGTAATATAGGCAGCAAAGAGAGTGAGGAGGAGACAAGGCTTTTAGCTTCTCAATCTTTCCATCCTAAGATCCCACCTACCCCTGGTTGCCCTAAGTCTCCTGCCATGTAATCTAAGAAATCTAGTGCAGAGAAAGTGTCTTCTCCTACCCAGAGTAAGCTTCATCATGTACAGTCCCCTATAGCAACTGCTAAGTTTCCAACCTCCCTTAGAGCCCCTATTCAACAACAGACAGAGCAACCTGGACCCTCTTATGCTCATGGAGAAGAAGACCCTTCCAAGTCGAAGAGAAAGAGAAAGTCTAGATTTTTTATGTTCAAAAATGTTTTAGTGAGATAAGGAAGGCACAAAGAGCTACACAGCATGTGATTCCAAAGATAGCATTTATCAGCGTTGTCAAATATATTTCTTTTAGATTATCAAGGGTGTCCATTGAAGTTGGCATGAAAAAAAAAAGGCAGCTTGCAGCCATTCTTTGCCTTCAAGAGGCTACTGAAGACTTCGTTATTGATTTTATGAACGATGCTTACATTGCTGCTGCCCATGCTCATAGAATGACTTTGATGAACAAAGACTTTAGTATGGTTAGAAGAATCAGGTATAGGTTCGACAAGGTATTGAGGCCCTTGCCACTACTGATAAAAAAGCATTTGAGATCCTTAATGTTCCTCCAAAATTGTCTAGGAGAGTGAAACGGCCAGTGATTGAGGACGTGACACATTTACACCCTACAAAGACCACCTCCGAACAAGTGTTTGCCTATCAAGAACCTGAAGAAGATGCCCATCAAGAACGACCACAAGAGACTATAGAGTCAGAGGATGAAGCTTGCAAGAGAAAAATCATTGTCTTTGGTCTTGTCAATCTAAAGAGAATGGGGGAGGTATACGGGCAAATGGTTGTGAATGTCTCTTGCGCTTTTTCAAAAGACTATCTTAGTATTTCCCATGAGGACAAAGGAATGTTTGTTAAGAAAGATATTCAATTATTAGATTCAGTAGTCTTTTGTTGCATAAGGTAAGGCTTTTTGGCTCAATTTTTTTTAATGGACTAATAGTGTTGTTTTGTTCATTGCAATTGACATTCATTTGGTTTTACTATTGTTTTAGGGCGTTGATTGCTTCTCTTAGCCAAGAAATCTCTAAAACCATATTTATCATTGATCCACTGTTATCAGTGGAATTATTTTCAAAAACTCGTTCAAACATAGAATTATTTTTCAGATCATTCGATCCAATTACAAACTACCATTTTTTTTTTCCTTATGTTGAAAGGTATGCAATTTTACAAAGGGTTTAATGTATACTTCTTTATAGTATGCATTTCTTACTAACATTTTACTTTGCAGAGGACATTGGAGCTTAATATATATTGATATTCTCACTCGAGAAATTATCCTTATGAACTCTCTTAGGGGTATCAACGGTCAAGCAAAAATGTGCGCTGAATACAAATCCTCACTTTTTGGTTTATTGTTTATTTTATTTATTGTCATTTTTTTATAACATGTTTCCATTTACAGTGCTAGGAGGTTGGTGGTAACCTTTTTGGACACTACATATGAGGATATTGCTGATCCTCAAAAACCATATAGCTTTCTCTTACAAGAAGTGCCCTTACAAAATGATGCATATTCTTGTGGATGGAGAGTAATTTCAAATGTTTGTAGGATAATAGATTCAAAGATTCTCAAGATAGATGGGGTTAATGTAAGTATCTTTCACATTCTGTTTTGAGCAACATTATTAGTTTTTTGAGCAACAACATTATTATCAAATTTTATAATCATTCCATTTCTTTGTTTTTACTCCCTACAAGTACAAACTATCACTACCCTAACAACTTATTACAATTTTTCTTGCAATGCCAAGATTACCTCGATTCATACACATGGTGGATAAGAGAGAGATGTATTGATTTTGGACAGGGCAATCACGCCAGTCAACCCTGACTCTCCTCCACTTAAATCCTTAACTAAGAGTAAGGCAAAAGGCAAGTCATCTAGAAAGACAAGTAAGGCAAGCTCCAAAAAGACAGAAATGCCAACACTTTCTCATCCATCTTCTCATCTACCCCCTCAAGAGAAGAGGGCCACTGTCTAAGTTAAATTCTTCAACCAACAAAAAAAAAAGCCACTGCAACTGCAAGATCTATCTTTTCAAAAAGTGACGAAGAAGTTACAATGATGAAAGAAGACAAATAGATACAAATGGCAAGATCTTTGTATATCTACACTTCAATTTTGTAACTCTTCATTCAATGAAAATCTTTTTGTCCAATGTAATGTTTTCAATTTTATGGCTCGAAGCTTACAATTGAAGGAGGCAAGCAACTCATACAAGAGAAAGAGCGTTCAGCTCTTTTCCCTACTATTTTACCGTTTACTTTGAACTTATATTCTGGGGATGTACAATCTAGCATCTCCAAGGTATCCCTTACATCTTTAAGATTCCAATTGGAAGTGATATTTGCCTCCTTTTCTATAACTTGCACCTTAAGATTGAAGGGCGTGCAATCTATATCTGAATCCAAGGGAATCCACATGCTTAGTTTAAGTTTGTATCTTCTATAATCAAAACCCAAAGCAAGAGTTTGTCGTGCTATATTATAACATAGAGACAAGGATTGGGGGCATACAATACACCTCATGGTGTCACCCTTATGGTCAACCTCTCTAGATTTCCAAAGCTTCCCTATAATGTTATCTAGTTCTGTGCTTGCAAAATTTCTATTTAGCCAAGATACTTTTGTTCTCTTTGTAAGTTTGCTATTTTGAAGCAACCCACAAAGATATGTAAGAGGATAAATCATGACATGCATATTCTTCTTGAGATCCTTCTAGCTATCATGGACTTTTGAATATCTTGACATATTTTGAAATTAAAACTATGCATGGTTGCCTTATCAGGAACCTCCCAAATAAGAGAGGAGAGACTTGGCAATGGCAAATCCTTGATAAGTCCATATGTAACCTCTTTAGATGGAATGACATATTGTGCGTAATATATAAAAATTCTTCTCTCACTAAAAGAATCGATGGTCTCATCAACATATATAATGTTTGCAAATGCCTTATGAATTGCATTCAAAGTTCCACTCAAACTCTCCATAGGTTGCCATTTAGTACTTGTTGATGGAAATATATCTACAACAAAGAATTAAATATTAATACTTGCTTTTTTTAAAAATAATCATATATGTTATCAACGTAAGACTTATAATGTGTTTGCTGGAAAACACGTTCATTAGGAGATAAGTGCATATCCTTGGCCATGTAAACATGTTGCACTTTGACTAACCACCCTTCATGCATAATTTTGAAAGCAATGATACACCCTTTCCAGTGATGTTTTATATCCTCTCTTTTTCTTCTTTTGACCTTGTGAGAGCCTTTGCAAGAGGGCAACATGGTCACCCAATCATTTATGCAAAAGGTTTTGGGCTCCCAATTTCCATCTACTCCTTGGCCATAGACAGTGCAGGAGTTTATTAAACGAGACGTGCGCCTTTTGGATGCCATACTTAGATTGAAATCGTAGAGAAAAGCGCTCATTGAGAAAGGCAAATGAGCAAAGAAAGAAGCTCACTGAGAAAGATGAATGAACAAAGAAGAAATACTGAAAAAACTAATGAAAATATAGTGGCGGCACCAAAAGCTCTGGACTTTCAAAAAAATTATTATTAACTTCACAACATCATAACCGGTTTTGTCAAATTTTATAAGTAAATAAGGACACCATCAAAACATGTCAGAGTTTGGAGATTTTGGCTAAAAGAGAGAAGAGAACCACGGAGTTGACTCTACTATCTCCAAAAAGGAGGAGACAAGAATACCATATTCTTGCAAACATGGCAAACTCTCTTTGGCCCTTTCCTTAATCCCGTGATTAACAAAAGTGCATTTTTTGAAGTGTTTTTGGCCCTAATGGAGCCTTTAGCAACTAAAGTTCACATGATGCCTTGTTCCTAGGAAACATTCAAATTCGCATTTGTCAAAACACCCCACTTAGCTGCTGAGTTGCTACCACTAAGATATCAAGAGAACAAGCCATCAAACAACGCCTCATCACATCCTATGATAAGCGTGTGACTTCTTCCATCACTGACAAAGAAGTCAAGGAGTTAACAGTGTTAGCTGACACCGACTCCCCATTTTTACGAAACTCGTACACTCTACGATTGCAGTGGGAACTCAAAGGATATCAAATCATGACCAATGCTGAGTAGTGCCGCACAATCAAGACATCAGAGTATGACCCAACCTATGTCGCACCCACCTCATATACAGTATTAACCACTCTTTGTGGCCAACCCATGGAAGAGTACGTCAAAGGACACCCATATCTTGATCATCTCTTGACCAAAGAAGAGCTTCACATCGCTAGCCATGTTGATTTTGGCAATTTTCTAATGGATGTCCTCACTTACATCATACACGTAAGTACCCGACCCTTTGATCTAGACTGCAAGGCTCAGCTAGAGTATAACCCATAATTCTATACTTGGCTCATGTGCAAGTAACCCTTATATCTGAATGCTGAATGCCCTTGACCTCCTAACCTTCAATCCTAGAAAGGATTCTTCTCAATCTGGAAGGGGAGGGGGTAAGGTGAATCAAATTAAAACCAATCAAGATCAAGCAAATGCATAAACACTGGTGATGTAGGAGGAATGTCACAAAAGCTTTGAAATAAAAGGCAAAAAGTCTGAAGGGAAGAATCTATGTTGGATCTTAATGCTTTCATTCAACAAACATAAAGTCTTTCTTTTTAGAAAATTATTATTTTTAAAAGAACTAATGGGAATTATGGTTCATGACAGGAACAAAAGATGTCGCAACAAGACCATGCCCACCAATCCCCCTTCACAGAAGAGGAGAGGACCCATTATGACATCTCCTTGGCAAGCCGTGCCTACAACCAACTAAAATTTCAAACCATCCATAATATCAAGGAAGTAGTGACCAAGGAGGAAGCAGCCAAGAGGGTCATAGAGCAGTGCAACCTCGCTAAGTACCTCGAGAAGTTTGCACAAGATCATGACCACACAAGTGTGTGGAATTCCTCAGAACTTACAACCCAGATTAGGAATGTGGAACTGTAACAGTGGGAAGGGGGAAAAAGGCCAAATAGGTACAGGTACCCCTGAACCCAGCCTTGGTGGAGAAGGCACTGGGGTTAGAGCCTAAGGTGGAGAAGAAGCAAAAAAGAGACATCTATGCCATGCTTAAGATGAAGAGGGAAGAGGTGCCGACCAATGACGGCATCAACATCTAGGATATCCCTGATGCTGAAGCCCGCATGCATGCAAAACTGGTGCACTCACTATTCTCCAGCTAGCGCTACAATTTCCTCATGCACCGAATCAATGTGCCTATGCTGGAGAACGTGGCAGCTTGCACACTGGATGAGGTTGACTGGAATGGCTATGTGTGCAAGACCATAGACCAAGCAGCAAAAGCACTAGCCTCAGGGAGCAAGCTAACAGGCAGGGAGTCCCCAGCCTTTGAAAGCACTGAGAGGAAGAAAGCCTCATCCAAAACCTCTTTCATCGACTATGGAAGTGTTTTGACTACCCTCATCCAGGAGGTAGTAAAAGAGGCACATGATGCAGAGGAAGGAGAAGGAGAAACATTCGATAGATCGCCCCCTCACCAGGACCAAGAGTTGTCTAGCAACAGGACCGAAAGTGACGAAGAAGGGGGAGAACAGAAGGAACACTCAAGCAAAAAGAAAGTAAAGAAATTTAAGAAGAGGACGACACAAAAGAAGAAGTAGGATGAAGGCTGCAAAAAGAAGAAGGAGGACTTAGAGAGGGCAAAAAGGGAATCCCTCAAATAGGCGAAAGAGAGGGAGAAGAAGAAGAAATAGAAAGCACAAAAGTCAAAGGAAGAAGCCAAGAAAGCCAAGGTGTCAAAATAGGAGGGCGAAGAGAGGAAGAAGAAAGAAAAAGAAGAAGCAAATAAATTAGAGGAAGAATCTAGGAAAGCAAAAGAAGAGAGGGAGAGAAGGGCTTCTAAGGAAGAGGAGGAGCTGAGAAGAAAGGAGGAGGAAGACATGGCCGAAGCCACACGTCAGTCTATAGAGCAACAAAGCAGGGTAGATGACCTAGGAGCTCTAAGCCCTTCTAGGGAGGAGGGGCCAGGCTCAAGCACTCAAGTGCCAGAGATCATACCACCAGCCATCACTGAAGGCAAGGGTAAAGCCCCCATCCATCCTATCTCGACCCTCTTGGTGCCTACCATCGAAGCAGCCACCCTCCCCCCAAGCATCCCCACTAGTGCCGACGTCTCAAACTTTGTGGCATGGATGCAACATTTCATCAATAAAGAATTAGCCCAAGGGAAGAGCATGGAAACCATGGCCATGAGGCAGAAGAGGCCAGCCATAGACGCCGAATCTAAACAAGATCCAAAATGCCAGAATGTGGAGGCCTCAACCACTCCAATCTACATGATGATGACGCCACCAGCTAACTATGACAAATACGTTGCCGAATTGCTCTCTCAACTAGAGAAAGCTAAAGAGGAGAGGAAGTTAGATGTGGCCAAGTTAGCTACTGAAAAAGAGTCGGTAGCTGCTTTTCAGCTTGAAAAGGCTCGACAAATAGCCATGCAACAAAAGGAGATAGGAGTTGAAGGCTAAGGACGACAAGGAGGAAAGCTAGAGGTAGCGGCTGGAAGATGAGAATCAGGAGTTGGTAAAAATGCAGGAGTATAAATTCTTGATCATGCAACATGAAGAGCTAACCGCAAAGACTGATCAGATCGAATGAGTATTGGAGGAGTTTGCCACCAAAGAAGAGGAAAGAAAGCAAGAGGAAGAACAACATCACAAGGAGATGGATACCATGACTAAGAAGCTGAACTTAGAAAGAAAAGAGCAGGAGAGAATGAGCAAAGAATTGAAAGACCAAGAGCAAAGACTCATAGCTCTGGTGCAAAGGCAGGGGGAAGGCATGGAGGAAATGAAGAAGAGAGCCGAAGAATGGGCGGGACAGAATGGACGGAGGATGAAGACCTTGGCGCATTCCCTGGCTCTCGTGGAAAAAGAGAAAATCCTCGCAGAGAGCAGAGCAGAGGCCGCCCAAATAGCCTTCAACACTCAACAGAAATCCTTCTTGAATACACTAATGGATACCACCCACTCAGAGGAAGGGGAGTCCCTCGAGGTGGCAAAGAAGAAACTAAGCATAGCCCGCAACGCCCTGCAAGCAAAGCCTGCACATGCCACCCCAACGTGATGTTGTGGGGCTAAGCCTTGATGATTAATGGAAGTACTTATTGATGGCCGGCCTAACCCCCCAGGAGGTCGATGCACTAGGCTTTGAAGAGGAAACATAGCAAGTAGGCCGACAGAGGGATGAAGCTGAACTCCAATTCAATATGGGCAGATTTAAAGAAGAGGTGATCCCACAACCCCCCTCGCCACATTCCCAAGAGTAGCCATCAATTGACACATCTACGGAAAGACAAGCCGCCTTCAGGGAAAGGAGAAAGAAACTAGTGGAAGAAACCAGGAAACAAATGAGAGCCAAGCTGGTCATGCAACCATCCGCACTCCTACCACCATGCCCAGATGACCTCCTAGCAGGTTTCCACGATGAATTAATAGTTTGGGAGCGACAAGAAAGTGACATAAAACCCTTCTCCTTTAGCTTCCTTCTGCCCAATAGCCTGAGGAGAGTCATGCCACCTAAAGTAGTGGAGGAAGTAATTGCGATTGGAAGCTGACTAGGCCAGCAATGGTGGCTGGAAGAGAGAGAAAAGAATCCCACTCTCTAGGGGACCAAAGAGGCAGGCTTTTGGCAGAATAAGGTCTTTGAAGTGCCACATTCTGTGCAAGGCTATAACTGCCAGCCCATGTGGAGGAGACGGGTGTGCGACATTAGCATGCTCGCCTGGATGGCCTTTTGCAACACCTTGCCCTACGAGAGGAACAACCCTGCATTTATGGCATACCCTCGTAGGGTAGGAGTGGATTTTGACACTACCCTCCATGGACGCTATGATTTCCCCATTATCTATAATCCTAACTGTTCCTCTTTTGAACAAGCTCTCACCTTCACCTTTGAAAGCCTAGACATTTCCATGATCTGCTTGACAGATGATTTTTTATGCCAAGAAGTGCTTAAAAATAGCCAAAAATTACGAATATCCGAGGAAAAATAGACTTTCTCGAAGGCAGCAGTGGCAATCAGTGAGATTTTAAGTGACAAGTCCCTAAAGCGCTTTAGGGACTTGTCTCGGATCCGAGGTCGTTTGATCTCCATTCCGAGGTCGTTTGATCCCCCATTTAATCCCCGCAAGGTTCGGGGTTGTGAAGCATCTATTGGATCTAGAAGTCGAGAACAGCGTGACAGGGCCCAGCTTTGTAGATTTCGATGCCATGGAACCACCTGTCCAGACGGATCTTGATTCTGATGTCGTTTGCCCCTCCAAAAGCGAAAAAGCCACTTGGCGAAAGTGTGAAAGCAAAAGGCACAAACTAGATAATTGGGGATTAAGCCTTAAAGCTCTAAATAAGAGCCAAAAAAGCTCACGAAATGAAACGATGGGGGGGGGGGAGGGGGCGTCAGTTTTTTTGTGCCCCATTTGTTCCCCCCTTCATCATGATAATCTGACCGGCTGAGGCAAGAGGAATGCTTCTGGCCCTAAGATGCTTCTATCCTTTGCCCTCCATCACCACAAATGGATCGAGGAATGATGCACTGAGTCAAGAGATAAAAAACTAGTCTATCTCTCTCCTCCCTCTCTCTTGCATAGAGGGAATTCATGTGCAAGAATTCAAGAAGAAGAGGGGCTAAAGAATGCTTGTCCGACTGTGATCGGATTGCTTTAAGATGGAGAGGAGGCTGAGGAAAGAGGTTCAGCACTGAAGAATGGTTGCTGGTCGGTTCGTGGACTGCCCAGAATAATTATTAAAAAACCCATAACACGCAAGACACGTGGTATGCTCTAATTTTATGAAGAAATTTGCTTGTTTGTGTTGTTTCATGGTCCAAATGTTGTTTATATGCAATGAATTTTTGTTTGAACCTTGTTTGCATCATGTTTGAGGGCTGTAACTATAGAAATGCAGAACCCGTAATGATTTAGAGCCATTATTAATTCTTTAAAACCCGCAAAATGCCATTTTAATGGAAATTAGTGGGTTTTTCTGATTTTGAGTTGGAGAAAAGGAATGGAAATGGGATAAAATCAGAGAAAATGTTAAGTTTCTGTCAAAATAATAAGCCAATACAAATAAATTAAAAAATACCTATTTTCCATGAATAATAAATAGAAAAAAATAGCAAAAAATAGAAAAAATTGGGATTTTCGTGCTTTAAAAAATGAAAAAATAACATTTATGTGTATGAATGTTTGGCAAGGTTAAAGCATGAGGGTAAACCTTAGTTTGGCCTTGTCCTTTGTGTTATAGTCCGTGTTTATTGCTTTTTACATACAAAAATGATGCAAAACAACCATTTACACCTATGCACCGCAGCAACACCTAAATGGTGAGGGGGGAGGAAGTTTGTGCGACGATCTAACTGCTGAAAAGATACAAATTCTGGTTTTCCTCTTTGTGCATAGCATTTAGGGATCATTTCATATTAAATATAGGCGACTAGTAGCACGGAAGTTCCGGTGCTAGTCCTTGAAGCAGCGCATCACGTAACAGTTAGTTAAAACTCTTGAAAGGGCTATTTTATGCACCTCACATGGCTTCATAAAATGGTTGTGTGCAATTGTCATACACCTTGCATCAATCATGTCATGTGGTATCTCCTGGAATGCATTGCAATTGATTGATAAACTTTGACAAACGCTGAGAAGACAGGAAACCTAAGTCATAAGTTAGACAGGTGTTTCCGTTGGGGAAAGTTTTGTGAGGAAAATCAAAATCTCCTGGAATGCTGACTTATGAAAGAGTGGAGTTTGTGCGAATGTTATACGTGTTAGTGATGCATCTTAGGGCTAATTCTCGAGGTGTAGGAGAGTCATAGTGGAGCCGCGGCAATCAGCCCTGAGAGGTGCTTCCCTATGTGTGTATTACGAGGCATTATGCCTATATGTTATGGGATCTCCCTGTGAGGAGAAAGAAAGGTGAACATTGGACTACATATTGGATAAAATACAAAATCATCACAAGCATTTAGTGCAAAGTGAGTCTTAGACGCTCCTGGCCCACAAGGCCGTGTGATGGGGTTGTCTGTCATATGCATGAGGTCGGGCTAGTGCCATAGCTAGTGCCGGCCCATTTTAGGTCCCATCAATGGTGTGTTTGCCGAGAGCTGCCTATAAGTGGTGGTCTCCGAATCTAGGTTGTAAAGGGACCTAAGTTTAGAAGCCCTAGATGTAAAGGGAAAACCATTGCTTAAAAGACACAGCCCCCAAGTCCTAAGTACTAAGGATAAGTTTACTTTTGATGAGGGATAGAAGCTCCTAGATAAAGCCATCATGGAACTGCCTAAGAAGGGGAAAGATATGGAAGATCCTTTAAGAAAGGATCAGAATGACATGCTAAGAGCTATAGGTCTCCCTAGACCACTTTATGAGTTGGCAGAAAGGGACATTAAGGATAATATTAACCTCCCTACACTAGTAAAGGTGGAAATGGAAGAGGTTGGAGACCCTAAGACACTAGAGTTGGGTTATGATTACGAGGATTTTAATGGCCCAGTGTTGATCTCGAAGGAAAGGACTAAATGCCCTCCTCCTTATAGGGATCTCCCAGGGCTAGTTAATGAGGATCCCATGGTGCAGTTACGAGAATATGGCCTAACTTGCCTTGCAAGTGGGTTCAATGATATTCATCGGATGCTTGTATTCTCAAGTACCCTAAAGGAAGAGGCTAGAAAATGGTACTGGAGCCTCCCAAGGGGGTCTATTAAATCCTTTGAGGAGTTGAGTGATTGATTTTTAGATGAATATGAGAAGAAGGTGCCTATGATCCAAGTCTTAGGGCAGCTGATGTAGATTAGGCAAGAGTCCTATCCTTCTGTTAAAGAATAAGCTAGAGCCTTTGATGATATTCTGAGGCTTTGGCCAAGAAGAGCTACTGCATTGCTAGGTGATGTGCTATGTGAGATATTGTTGAGTGGCTTAGAGATTAACATGCAAATCCAAGTGGGATTGCGGAATCCTAAGTCGTTAAGGGAAGCAAAGATGCATGCCATTGATTATGAGAGACATATTCAGATATGTTGGGAAAACTTTTGGAGTTTTCCCTGTTCAGTACAAGTGCATCCTAGCTTCCAACCATTTCTACAAGGAGATAGCTCACTTGTTGATACCAAGGTAGCCTATGAGAGGAACCTTGATAGCCAAAATCTCCAAGCAGAAAATGGGAATAGTAGGGATAATATACCCCCTGGGGATAAAAAGATTCCAAGCCCAGTAAGTCCCATCAAGGCTTGCAACACTTCCATGAGAGGTAGTTATGACGGTGGAATTGATAGAACCATTAGGTCTACAAACTTAGATGAGCATTCTATGAGTGGTTCTAGTTGTGCTCCTAGTAAGGCTCTTGAGAGACCTTTCCAATTTATAGATGAATCATGCTTTCAAGAAGATGCTATTCCTTTTAGTAAAAGCATGGTTCCTATGGCTAAGCAGTTGTTGCAGAGTGGACAAAGGCAAGTAAAGACATCTCGTGTAGAGAAGATGTGGCATGCCAAAGGTCCACCTGTACTAAATAGAAGCCATAAGGCTATGAGGCCATCTGGTAATGGTGATAAATCCACTATGAGTCCATTGGACCAATGTGGGCAGATGGGGCAATCTAAGCATATGAAAAGGAATATGAGATGGGTTTGGAGGCCCAAAACCCCTAAAAATACTGTTGGTGTGTCAGATGAAGGGCCAGGAATTGCGTGTGGACATGATTTGATGGATTCCCAAGAGGATGCGACTAAAGGCCATAATGCAACATCTGACAATAGGACCGCCGCCCTAAGATGCATCTATGTGATGGGTCTAGGCTTGAAGCTCTGTCTAATTTGGATCGTATCATTGACATATGTAATGGTCCAATTAGAGAAGAGTTGAACGATCATAAATCCATGATTCTCCCTATAGGAGGAGTTACTAGAAAGTTGGGACAAGCGATCCGTTTGAATGATGACCAAGGGGATGAGATATATCAACCTAATGATGTCATTCATTCAGCTCATAGTACCCAAGAAGAGATGGCCATTATTACTGAGATATCAGTAGAAAGGCTGGCTCACATGAGTAGCATGAGGCTAGTCCTCGTATTTTATGCTATTCTGATTAGTTTGATAGGATGTGCTGTATATGCCAAGGAGATCATATATTGCATGGATTAGAATGAACTATTCATTTTACGCCAAGAGGGCTAGTTAGTTTTTGTAGTGAAATGCTTTATTTCTTTAGGCCAAGAGGGCTAGTTGTCTATTTAGTACGGGTGCAGTTAATGGTTTCTTGTTTTAGTCCTGTGCTAGACAGGTTCAAAGAAGCGCTTGGAAAGAGCCTTTATCGCGTGGAAGCTTCTCGTGGCCCTATCCAAGTGATATCTCTCCTTTACGAGTGCCTGTTCTTTCACATTATATGTATCTGTGTACTTGAAAGGGGTTTTCTTTCTTATTGGGGACTGGCAATTAAGGCATGAAGTCCCAAGATTAGGCTCTATATGTCTGGGGAAGGTCTGAGTAGTCATTGCCTCCTGCAAGGAATTATCAGGCATTGAAAGACCTTTTTTAGATGGGAGTTCTAGTGGCCCTATTCTATTGACGTGCTAAGCGGCCGTTCTAGGAGTTCCTGCTAGTTGTGAGGCCGTTAGAGAAGCCTATTTAAGTAATGATGGAAAGAGACAAAATGCTAAAGATCTGAAAGACAATATATGAATATACAAAGGTGTGTAAAAAGGGGTTTTAACCCCTATAAAAATAGAAAAGGAAAGAAAGAAAAATCCTTGAGCTCTTGTTTATCGCCTTGTGAAGGCTTGGTAGGTTCCTGGGGATGAGTTAGACTCGGGGCCGATGCCTTGCCCTTCCTTGGGGTGACATCTTGCCATAAAAGAAGAAAATAAAAGAAGGTTGGAGTGAAAATAAAAGTGAGCATTAGAAAAGGATTAAGTGTCGCTTTGCGAGGGCTTGGTAGGTTCTTGGGTACCGAGACAGGATCTGAGGCCGATGCTCTGTTCTCCTTGGGTCACTACACTCAACTCCCTCCTTTTTACACAGCCGAGTATGGAAAATGAGAGGTTAAAAGAGAACTATGCTAAAAGAAATTATTTCTTGATCAGGCTATAGAAGTTCTCGCCTAGTAGAAAGCTCCTGGTTAGGTCGTTCTTAGTTCGATAGGTAGTTTGAACCACCACTTAGGGCGACCTCTTTGATAGTTCTTTTTAGCTTGGCTATGTTACAGCAGTTGGTTAGTGACTAGCTTCGGGCCTTCTATCAGATTATGGTGGGCCTACTCCTCGTGGATTTCATGCCTTGGTTTTGTCAAGGGGTAGGGTATGAGCTGTGATGTATTGTATTATGCATTTCTTGTATTAGCTTGATGCTCCTTTTTGTTGTTTATGTGCAGATCTATTCGTGGGATTCGACGGGCTGAGTCGCCCTATCCCATGGTCGCTAATGACAGATGATTTTTTATGCTGAGAAGTGCTTAAAAATAGACAAAAATTACGAATATCTGGGGAAAAATAGACTTTGTCGAAGGCGGCAGTGGCAATCAGTACGGTTTTAAGTAGCAAGTCCCTAAAGCGCTAGTGCTAATTTTCATGAAAATCAAACGGTGTCGGATGGCCGAGCTGGAGTTTTCCTAGATGCAAAATGGTGTTAGGAATCCAACGCAAGTCCATCTCAAATCTCCATTCCAAGGTCGTTTGATCCCCCATTTAATCCCCACAAGGTTTGGGGTTGTGAAGCAACTACTGGATCTGGAAGTCGAGAAGAGCATGACAGGGCCCTAGCTTTGTAGATTTCGATGCCATAGAACCACCTATCCAGACGGATCTTGATTCTGATGTCGTTTGCCCCTTCAAAAGTGAAAAAGCCACTTGCCGGAAGTGTGAAACCAAAATGCATGAACTGGATAATTGGGGATTAAGCCTTAAAGCTCTAATTAAGAGCCAAAAAAGCTCACGAAATGAAATGATGGGGAAGGGGGGCCGTCAGTTTTTTTGTGCCCCATTTTTTTCCCCCTTCATCAAGATTTTATGACCGGCTGAGGTAGGAGGAATGCTCCTAGCCCTAAGATGCTTCTATCCTTCGTCCTCCATCGCCACAAACGGATCGAGGAATGCTGCACTGAGTCAAGAGATAAAAAACTAGTCTTTCTCTCTCCTCCCTCTCTCTCTTTCATAGAGGCAATTCATGTGCAAGAATTCAAGAAGAAGAGGGGCCGAAGAATGCTTGTCCTGCTGTGATCAGATTGCTTCAAGATGAAGAGGAGGCTAAGGAAAGAGGTTCAACACTGAAGAATGGTTACTGGTCAGTCTGTGGGCTGCCCATAATAATTATTAAAAAACCCGCAACACACAAGACACGCGGTATGCTCTAATTTTATGAAGAAATTTACTTGTTTTTGTTGTTTCATGGTCCGAATGTTGTTCATATGCGATGAATTTTTATTTGAACCTTGTTTGCATCATGTTTGAGGGCTCTAACTACAGAAATGTAGAGCTTGTAATGATTTAGAGCCATTATTAATTCTTTAAAGCCCGCAAAATGCCATTTTTAATGGAAATTAGTAGGTTTTTTCGATTTTGAGTTGGAAAAAAGGAATGGAAATGGGATAAAATTAGAGAAAATGTTAATTTTTAGTTAAAATAATAAGCCAATACAAATAAATAAAAAATACCTATTTTTCATGAATAATAAATAGAAAAAAATAGTAAAAAATAGAGAAAATTAGGATTTTCGCACTTAAAAAAATGAAAAAATAACATTTATGTGCATGAATGTTTGGAAAGGTTAAAGCATGAGGGTAAGCCTAAGTTTAGCCTTTTCCTTTGTGTTATAGTCCGTGTTTATTGCTTTTTACATACAAAAATGATACAAAACAACCATTTATACCTATGCACTGCAGCAACACCTAAAGGGTGAAGGGGGAGGAAGTTTGTGCGATGATCTAATTGCTGAAAAGATACAAATTCTGATTTCCCTCTTTGTGCATAGCATTTAGGGATCATTCCATAATTAAATATAGGCAACTAGTAGCACGAAAGTTTCGGTGCTAGTCCTTGAAGTAGCGCAGTATGTAATGCTTAGTTAAAACTCATGAAAGGGCTATTTTCCGCACCTCGCATGGTTGGTTTTTTAATCATAAAATGGTTGTGCACAATTGTCATACACCTTGCCTCAAGCATGCCATGTGGTATCTCCTAGAATGCATTGCAATTAATTGATAAACTTTGACCAACGCTGAGAAGACATGAAACCTAAGTCGTAGGTTAGACGGGTGTTTTCGTTGGGGAAAGTTTTGTGAGGCAAATCAAAATCTCCTGGAACATTGAATTATGAAAGAGTGAAGTTTGTGTGAATGTTATGCGTGTTAGCGACACATCTTGGGGCTAATCCCCGAGGTGTAGGAGAGTCGCCATGGAGCCGTGGCAATCAGCCGAGAGGTGCTTCCCTATGTGTGTATTATGAGGTATTATGCCTATATGTTATGGGATCTCCGTTTGAGGAGAAGGGAAGGTGAACGTTGGACTACATATTGGATACAAATGAAAAATCATCACAAGCATTTAGTGCAAAGTGAGTCTTAGACGCCCTTGGCCCGCGAGGCCATGTGGTGGGGTTGTCTGTCGTATGCATGAGGTCCCCGGCTAGTGCCATAGCCAGTCGGGCCCATTTTAGGTCCCATCACCGCTTCCTCGTCAACTTTTCCTCTTGCCCTGATCCAGCCTTCATAACCACTTGTAACTACCTTAGGCTTCTTAAAATCTTACTTAAGCAGGACCCTACCCCACAAGAACGACCCCTCTTTTTTTGTCATAACGCCATCGATAGCTGCGCCATGATGCCCTTGATGATGAGAGCTAGCCTTCTACCTTCTTTTTGCCTAGCTCTTCTTGAAGATATAAACGATAGCCAGTTCACCCGATGTAACCACCCCTTCCTCTCCACAACTTCACTCCATGTTCGCATGAATCTCAAGGGATACATGCAGAGTTGGCAGTTTTTGAGCAAATCTATTCGGCCCCCTTCTTCACCTCACTTTGACGATGAAAGTTAGAAGCTTGCTGTCATCTTGGCTTAATAAAAATTTATTAAAAAAAAGAAAAAAAGAAAAAGAAAATAAAAGAAAAATAAAAGAAAGAAAGGAAGGCAAGAAAAAACATCACAAAAAGAAAAAGACATGGAAAAAAAGACTCACATGAAGACACAACCAGGACCACATAGGACACGATCACTGCACCTAGGGGTCCTCAAGTTAGGCATGTCCAGTGGCTTCGATTGGCCATCTCCACTCCTAAACCGCTAGCCCCTTTTTGATCCCCCACTTCATGCTTAGGGCACATCAAGGGCAAGACATACCTAGAGAGGTAACACTTGCCTATAGTTAGACCTGCCACCCATGCCATACACACTGCACCTCCCTACCGCATGAACGGGGTCCTCTAGTGTGGGACATCACCCAGGCTTTCATGTGGTTAGACCCAGCTCCTCGTTCCACCAGCATGAGCACAATGCACCACACAGTAAGGTAGACACTCCCCTTAGGTAGATCATCTCACCTTCTCCTTTCAGGTACTACAAAATGTGACAAACCATCAACTTCGAAGGCCCCATCATCCACTTGACATCTGATTGGCTCCTTTGTCAACCATCATTAGCAAAGCTTCCAAAGCATCTTAGTCCACATGTGGCCCTACCATCACCTAACCAACAACTTGCAAACCGCCTACCCTTTCCCAACAAACAGCTAGAAGTTTTTGAGATGACAAGCTCAACACATGCGGACATTGATGATGGACCACCTGGTTAGATGGGTCCACACATCTACACTTAGCCTGTCGGTGGTCATTATGACTCTCACATGGCCTGACCCATTACTTATTATATTCAGGTTGTTACACCTATTTACAGCTGGCATAGTTATAGTGTCAGTCGACTAGTGTAGTCGGTTATGCATTGTTTGACTTAGTAGGCCACTTTCCTTTATGTTGTGTCTTACCTATACTTTTTGTATATTGTAAAGAGTGTGGAAGAAGAAGAAGAAACCAGCAAGAAAACGTTTTGGCCTCCATCTCTCTTCTTGTCTCTTGAGTGAGCTTCTCCTTGTGCATTCTGTGTGTGTTCGGTGCAGCATCTTGAGCATGTCCCCCCCACCATGTGATTCTTGACATGATATCAGAGCTGCGCCACTGAGAGAGGCTGATTTTGAAGGCTGAAGTGAAGGAGAAGAAGCAAGGTTCGAGCAAGCAAGTTAGGGGTAAGAAGCTCTCACATTCTTCCACTCTCTCTCTTGGATAATGCTTGTGGAGGCACAGGAAGTAGGGTCGAGCAAAAATCTCAGATTGCAGTGAGATTTTGTGTGCACGAAGAGTGCTGTGTATTCTGCAGAAAAGCCCTTTAGGGCTTATTTGCCGCAATTATTTTGGGCATTTGAGGCCGTTTCAGGCCCCGTTTTAGAGCCGCAAGGTTGCAGACAGCAATTTCAAGGTACACTGTGACTTCGAGTGTATTGACCGAAAGTGGGTGCACAGGTTACAGATTTCAGATCTGTAAGTTCAAAGGTGTTTACCAGCGAGTAAACACAAGGTTTATTTGCAAACTGGTTGCAGATTGCATGTATTGTTGGGCAGACAATGAAAAAGGCTATCTGGTGTATTGTTATGCACTACAGGTCGAGGGTTGCAGAAGATTTGCTTGTTGTTGGTATTAATTTTGTGATAATGGCAGAGAACAGTGGAAGTCCCATCATTGAGAAGCTCGACAAGAATAACTACCCTTCATGGAAGTTCCGTGTCACGAACTTCCTTATTGGAAAAGGCCTCTACGAGTTCGTTTCAGGTGAAGAAAAGGAGCCGGAGGTGAGTGATCCTGCAACTGCAAAAGAGACAAAGGCATGGAAGGAATGGAATGCAAAAGACAAGAAGGTCATGTTTTGGTTGTCTGCAGTAATTGACAATAATATACTGGGGCACATTAGAAATGCAGAGAATTCATATGCAGCTTGGACCATACTTAAAAGTATGTTTTCTGTAAATATGAAGGCATGAACGATTCAACTCAAGCAAGAGCTGAATACATTGAAGAAAGGGAAGATGTCTATCAATGAGTATGCACTGAAGGTAAGGAGCATTGCAGATGCCTTGGCAGCGATTGATGTAATACCCGATGATGATGATTTGGTGTCATCTACCTTGGGTGGACTTGACAATGAAAAGGCTTGGAAGTCTTTTGTAACTTCTATATATGTTAGAAAGCCATTTCTAGATTTCGATGAGTTGGTCTCCCTTATGATCACTGAAGAGATCAACATGCAGAGTGAGACATCTGAAAAAAGTGGTGAACAGGTCCAAGCTTTCTACTCCAGTTCAGGAAGGGGACGTGGCAGGTTCTCTTCAAGAGGCCGTGGTACAGGATGTGGTAGTGACAACCAACAAAACAGATTGAATCAGCAATTTGGTGATATGCAGGTTTCAGAAGGTTGTGGTAACTTTAGAGGCAGGGGGAGCTTTAGAGGAAGAGGTGAATGGCAAAACAGAGGTTCTAACAACTCTGGTATTGTGTGCCACTACTGTGGCAAAACAGGTCATATCGCAGCCCAATGTTATGCTAGGAAAGATGATATCTGCAGTGGTAAGTTGCAGCAAGGAAACTATGCATCGTCTTCACGACAGAATGAAGACAAAAATGAACGTCTGTTTGTTATGTAGCATATGCTAAATGCTATTACAGGAAAGGGAACACATGATGATGTTTGGTATGTTGATTCAGGTGCATCCAATCATATGACCAGCCATGCAAAATGGTTTGGAGAGATGCAGGATTTGCAAAATGCAGGTTATGTGCAGACGGGTGATGATTCATGCCACCCAATTTCACACATTGGAAAAGTTCCCTTGTCCTTGCATGATGGTAAGACAAAGAGTCTTTCAAATGTATTACATGTGTCATCTATTACAAAGAACTTGGTGTCAGTCGGTCAAATGGTAGAGCAAGGGATGTAAGTCAAATTTAATGCAAAGGGCTACTTTGTAGAAGACTTCAATGACAAGTGCAGGTTAGTTGCAAAGGGAAGTAGAGTTGGATGTATGTTTACTCTGGATGCTAGAATTCCTACTATGAATGCTGCTATGTATGCTAAAGGAAAAGGTTTTGTTGCAGATATTGAAATTTTGCACAAACGCATTGGACATGCAAATGTACAAAGGCTGAAATTAATGCAGTCCAAAGGGTTGGTTACAGGTTTGCCTACATTTAGAGTTGCAGAATTTCATAAGGTATGCAAAGTATGTCAGTTTGGTAAGCAGGCAAGATAACCCTTTTCACATGACAGAGATGTAAGTAGAAATATCATTGATGTTGTGCATACAGACATTTGGGGGCCTACACAAAATGTATCTCTTGGAGGCAGTTCATACTTTGTCACATTCATTGATGATTGTTCTAGAAAACTGTGGGTATATTTTATGAAGGAAAAGAGTGAAGCGTTTGAGCACTTTAGAACTTTCAAGGCTGCAGTTGAAAGAGAAACAGGCTTGAAAGTAAAGTGATTGAGGTCAGATGGAGGGGGAGAGTACCTCTCGAATGAGTTCAGTGATTTTCTGAGGTCTCATGGGATAAAGAGATAGTTCACATGTAGGTATATCCCATAGCAAAATGGGGTTGTAGAAAGGAAAAACAGGCATATTGCAGAAGTTGCACATGCCTTGATGGCTGAAAAGAATATGCCTAAGCATTTTTTGTCTAAGGCTGTTCATACTGTTGTTTATATTATAAACGTTTACAGGTAAGAAGCCAGATGTCTCACACTTGAAAGTGTTTGGTCGCATTGCGTATGTTCATGTGCCAGATGAGTTGCGGAAGAAACTAGATCCAAAGGCTGAAAAGTGTATCTTTATTGGATAATCTTTAGAGCAGAAAGGGTATCGTTGTTATAACCTTGTCACAAGTAAGTTCAGAGTGAGTAGGGATGTCATCTTTGATGAAATGAGCAGTTGTATGCATCTAGTGGTGATGCATTGGATGATGATGATGATCATGACACTCATGTGCAGGCTGAAAAGCAAGAATCACGGACTCTTAGTGGACTAGAGACATCATCTGGTAGTCCTTGGTCTAGGAGACTAAGGAGTGGCTCTACATCTTCAGGTGCATCTAGTAGCACTACAGGTAAAGACAAAGGAAAGAACAAAGTGTCAGAAGGCATTGATGCAGTTCTTGATGGAGACTCCAGTGGATCAGAGAGCTTGGATGATGAGCTTGGCATTCCTTCAGCGAGGACACTAGGTGTACAGAGAGCTCATAATAATGTAAAGGCTCCATTGAGTGATCCGGTGGTACGCAGATCTAGTAGGGTCAGATACCCTGTTAAAAGATTTGGTTTTGAAGGTTATGCAGCTCACCATTATGCTTATATGGTGAAACTAGTTGAGGATGTTGAGCCCACATGTTTTGAGGAGGCTGTTGGTCATGCTCATTGGGATGCAGCAATGGATGAGGAGATGGCTGCATTAGAGGCCAATAAGACTTGGGATCTAGTCTCATTGCCGAAGGGAAAGAAAGCTATTGGATGTAAGTGGGTTTATAAGATTAAGCACAATGCAGATGGTCCTATTAGTAGGTACAAAGCTAGGCTGGTTGCAAAAGGCTATGCCCAGACATATGGCATATGATGAAACCTTCAGTCCAGTTGCTAGGATGGCAACTATCAGACGTGTGATTGCTTTGGCAGCAGCCAAAGGTTTGAGGTTGCAGCAAATGGATGTGAAGAATGCCTTCTTGCATGGTGATTTGCAGGAAGAAGTGTATATGGATCAACCAGCAGGTTATGAAGATTTAGAGAAATCCATGTATGTGTGCAGGTTGAAGAAGGTGCTCTATGGGCTCAAGCAAGCACCTAGAGCATGGTCTGACAAGATCAGAGAGTATCTTGTCAATATTGGCTTTTATGTTTCTGATGCTTATCACTCACTTTATGTGAGAAAGGGAGATGCAGGTTCGGTCATCATAGTCATCTATGTGGATGACTTGATTATTACAGGTGATAGTGATAGTGGGATTCCTGAAGTCAAGGACTTCTTGAAGAAGAAGTTTGAAATGAAGGATTTAGGTGAGCTAAGGTACTTCCTTGGCATTGAGGTGATCAGATGTGATGACGGTATATGGCTGTCCCAAAGACAATATGGCTTGGATATGTTGTCCAAGTATGGTATGACAGCATGCAAACCACTTTCAGTCCCGTTGGAGCAGAATGTAAAGTTGAGTGCTGATGTTGGGGATGAGATAGAAGACCCTACTATGTTCAGGAGGATAGTGGGGAGTTTGATCTACATGACCATTACAAGGCCAGACTTGAGCTACGTTGTTGGTCTTGTGAGTCAGTTTATGCAAGTACCTAGAAAGCCACATTTGGATGCAGTCAGACGCATATTGAGATATGTGAAGTCCACATTACATTATGGACTTTTCTATGAGGCAGTACAAATGTACAGGTGTTTGGATACACAGATGCAGATTGGGCTGGTAGTATGTCTGATAGAAGATCTACCAGCGGATACATGTTCTCTCTTGGTAGTGCAGCAATTGCTTGGAGTAGCAAAAAGCAATCTACAGTTGCTTTGTCGAGTACAGAGGCTGAGTATAGAGGTGCTGCTGTTGCAGCATGTGAGGTAGTATGGCTACAAAAGTTATTGGCTTATTTGGATGTGCAAGTGGAAGGTCCAGCTGTCATTTATTGTGACCACATGAGCAGTATACAGTTGGCTAGGAACCATGTGTTCCATGCCAGGACAAAACATATTGAGGTACACTACCACTTTGTGAGAGAGAAGGTACTAGCAGGTGAGATTGACTTGGTGTATGTCAGCACACGGGATCAGATAGCAGACATCTTCATAAAGGCATTGGGTACAGAGAAGCTTTAAAAGTTTCGAAGCTTACTTGGAGTTGTAGAGATGCAGTTGAGCTTGAGGGGGAGTGTTGAGATGGCAAGCTCAACACATGCGGACATTGATGATGGACCGCCTGGTTAGATGGGTCCACACATCTACACTTAGCATATCGGTGGTCATTATGACTTTCACATGGCCACTAACCCATTACTTATTATATTCAAGTTGTTACACCTATTTATAGCTACCATAGTTATAGCGCCAGTTGACTAGTGTAGTTGGTTATGCATTGTTTGACTTAGTAGGCCACTTTCCTTTATGTTGCGTCTTACCTATACTTTATGTACATTGTAAAGAGTGTGGAAGAAGAAGAAGAAACCAGCAAGAAAACGTTTTGGCCTCCATCTATCTTCTTGTCTCTTGAGTGAGCTTCTCCTTGTGCATTCTGTGTGTGTTCATGTCAAGAATCGCGTGGTGGGGGGACTTGCTCAAGATGCTATGCCGAATACACACAGAATGCACAAGGAGAAGCTCACTCAAGAGACAAGAAGAGAGATGGAGGCCAAAAACGTTTTCTTGCTAATTTCTTCTTCTTCTTCCACACACTTTACAATGTAAACAAAGTACATATAAGATATAACATAGAGGAAAGTGGCCTACAAAGTCAAACAATGCATAACCGACTACACTAGTCGACTAGCGCTATAACTATGCCAGCTGTAAATAGGTGTAACAACCTGAATATAATAAGTAATGAGTCAGTGGCTATGTGAGAGTCATAATGACCACCGGCGTGCTAAGTGTAGACGTGTGAACCCATCTAACCAGGTGGTCCATCATCAATGTCCACATGTGTTGAGCTTGTCATCTCAACATGTTTGGCGTAGCATCTTGAGCAAGTCCCCCCACCATGCGATTCTTGACAGAAGTGCCATGGGACTGGCACCCATCTCGGAGGGGGTAAAGTTAACCTCAATTTGAGATGGTGGAAAAATGAAGAAAAAAGTAAAAAAAATATGGAAAAAGAGAAAAGGTATAGAGGTAGTCCCTAGAGCTAAGATGAGGCAAAAAGCGCAATTTTAAATGAAAGACGCCTCAAAAAACTCTAAAAACTCTTGTAAAAGAGCGCCAGGCTCCCTCCTGTGCCATTTGTAAAAGAATAGATGGGTATAGGCTTAGGGTATGAAGCAAGAAGAGGGAATTAGAAAAAGGGACCTTGCCGCAATGGCCAGTCATGTAAAAAGGAATGGGTGCCCATGGGGTTTCAGGGCTTGTATTTAAAGTTCAAAAAGTAAATGGAAGCTCATTCTTTGGTGTGTGGCTAACAAGAGTCCTCTCTTCTTCTCTTCTTCTCTTCACCTTATTTGTGTGTGTGCTCTTTAGAGAGGGAGTATGAGAGTGTGAGGGAGTGAGTGAGTGTGTGGGAGTGAGGGATCAAGAGGGTGAAGCTCTTCACCATCTCCTCTTCTCTCTTCTCTTCTCTTCACCTTATTTGTGTGTGTGCTCTTTAGAGAGGGAGTATGAGAGTGTAAGGGAGTGAGTGAGTGTGTGGGAGTGAGGGATCAAGAGGGTAAAGCTCTTCACCATCTCCTCTTCTCTCTTCTCTTCTATTCTCTTTTCTCGAGTGTATGGCTATGGTGGATGGAGCTCGGAGATGGAGGAGGCTTTATGATGCTTGAGCTAGCATCTAGGATCGTGGAGCTACTAGCATGTGCGAGAGAGGAGACAACTCATTTCGGCATCAAGGTAAGCCAACTACACCTCGAGAGGATCGATGGCGCGTTGGCTAGGTGAGAGATAGCCATGAGAGCTTGCTTGAAACGCTTGAAACAATAAGCGATCCGTGGGTCTTGACGGTTCCCACTACATGGTGCATTCATTTTACCTACAATTTTCTCTCATTGTACTTGGCTATAATTTATTATAGCAAGCAGCTATCATGGACATATGTGGAATTTTCATGCCAAATCATTTTGATTTTATGTACTTTTGATGGTGCTTGGTGGGCAGCATCATTAATTATCAGTTCATGGTTATTTGGCCTTGGTCTTGGTGGTATTTTGGCTGTTTACATCAAAAAAGAGAAAGCAGTTTGGAACTTTCTGTACCATTTTGGACTATAGTATAGCATCTTCTTCCACACTAATAGTGCTATCTTCAACATCATTAATCTTGATGGTATGAATTATACCTATTGGAAGAGCCAAGTTTGGCAGATATTGGTGTACAAATCTTGGATAAAGCCATTAAGGATGCATGGCAAGCAGCCTGAAACTATGAATGATGACGAATGGGATGAGCTTGATGAGTTATGCAAGTCTACCCTCATCTTGTCTCTCACTGAACAGGTGCATTACAATGTGGTTAAGGAAGCAAAGAGTGCTTGGCAACTTTGGGATAAAATTAAGAACCTCTATGACAAGAAAATTCCAACAAGTCAGATGTATTTGGCTGAAGCAGCTTATGGACCTATGCATGAAGGAGAATATGACAATGTCTGCTCATTTGAGATAGTTCCATGCTATTCTCAAGAACTTGAATTTGCAAGGCATTACCTTTAATGATGATGTTACTCCATTGTTTTTTTTGGGACTTTGAGTGAGTCATGGGATGTATTCTGTACTTCCTTATGTGCTCTTGCTACTATTTTGAACTTGCATGATGTAGAAAGTGCTCTTTCGCAAGAAGAGATCAACCATAAGAAATTGGATGCCTCTTGTGTGTCGCATGCTTTGATTGTTAGAGATAGAGATGGTAATGGAAAGAATGACCATGGGTATGGATGTGGTAGAGACTCGTAAAAGTCTAGATCTAAGTCACGTGGTAAGTCATGCAATAAGTCTCATGGGACAAATGCTAATGTGACATGTCATCATTGCGGCAAGAAGGGTCATACACGCCCACAGTGTCATGAGTTGCGCAATGAGAAGTGCAAAAAGAGAAGGGGAAAGACAAAGTACATGAAAATTCCTCTAATCGCAGCATTATGCCTGTGAAATCGAGTGTAAAAATTGAGGAGATAAATATCATGCAGAGGCTGATGACTCCGATGGGGAGTACATACTTGCAGCTAATTCTTGTGATGCTATGATGTTGATTGAGGTTCACTCTATGTATGTGCGGTGCTGGCTTTTTGATTCTTGTGCTTCATTTCATGTTACATCATGCCGTGAGTGGTTCCATTCCTATCGCACTATCTCTGGTTTAGTTCGCTTGGGTGATGACAGGTCACTTGCTATTGTTGGCATTTGGGATGTACGGCTGTAGTTCTCTACTGGCACTACTTTTTTGTTATAGGATTTATGTTATGTACATGCACTTACACGCAGTCTTATGTTTGTAGGGGGCAACTTGATGATGGTGGGTTTCATATTTCATTTGGAGATTCTCCTTGGAAGATCACCCGTGGCACACTTGTGCTTGCTAGAGGTGCCAAGGCTGGTAGCCTCTATCCTCTTGTAGTTGATGGGTCCTCTATTGACCATGCTTTTTTTAGTCAATTCCATCCCACATGTATCTCTTTGGCATGCCCATTTGTGCCATATGTCCTTGAAGGGAATGAAAATGCTTTCTAGTGAAGTACTTACTGTCCCTTGACTATGCATGTTTTGATTCATGTGAGCATTGTCTTTATGGCTGATAGACTAGGAATACACATAAGAATTCTGGTAGGACACGCACGAGTGAGCCCCTATCATTGGTACATTTGGATGTCTGTGGGCCCATCCCCTGTCATTCTATGGATGGTTCAAAGTATTTTGTGACATTCATTGAAAATTTTTCGTGTAAAGTCTAGGCTTACCCCATTAAGCTTAAGTCAAATGTCTTGGCTGTGTTTCAGAGATGGCTTGCATTGGTTGAGAACTAGACTGGCATAGGCTGAAATGCCTTAGGACTGACAACGGGGGAGAATATGTGTCACGTGCCTTTGAGCAACTATGTGACGAGAGAAGTATTAAGCATCAGTTGACCACCCCCTATACCCCACCCCAGAATGGTTTGGTTGAGCGGATGAATAGAACCATCTAGGAGCGTGTATGCTGGCCTACCACAAAGCTTTTGGGCTGAGGTAGTCAGTACAACTGTGCATATCATAAATAGATCATCTTCAAGTGGTTTGGATTTCCAGGTTGCATAGGAGATATGGACTTGGAAACCTTTGTTTTATGCGCATCTACGTGTCTTTGGTTGTGAGGCACTCTACTATGTGCCCAAGGACAAGCATATTAAGTTGGATCCTAAGAGTGTCAAATGAATTTTCCTTGGTTATGGAGATGCAAGCGAGATGGGTTACTGCCTCTAGGATCCGCAGGCGTCAAAAGTCATCCACCACCATGATGTAGTCTTCCATGAAGACAAGATGCATTAGTAGCCTGAGAAGGTGGTAGAGATACGCATGGTTATATTTGAGGAGGAGCCACGTGCTCCTACACAGCCAGTTGGATAGCCTACAATAATAGTTGATACATATGGCTAGGATGTTGGACAGGATGCTAGACATGTAGCAGAGCTTGCAGTGAGATGGTCTACTAGAGATAGACATTCACCTGATCTATTTGAGCCCTCGATGCATTATGTTTGGGTTGCAGATGCAAGAGAGCCTCTCACCTATAATGAGGCTATGCATAGGGGTGACAAATTACTCCTAGGAGAGGGATATGCAGTCTGAGATGGACTTTGTGCATAAGAATATGACTTGGGATTTGGTTGCATTTCCTAACGGCAAGAAGACTTTGCCATGCAAATGGGTGTACAAGTTGAAAAGTACCCCTAGACATCCCAAGCTGGCTTATAAGGCAAGACTTGTTGCTAAGGGCTTTAAATATGAGCATGGAGTTGACTTTGATGAAGTTTTTTCTCTTGTGGTCAAGATGACCACCCTACGCTTGATTTTGGCCTTAGTCGTGCAACTTGACTCAGACATGTATCAGATGGATGTCAAGACTACATTCTTGCATGGGGATTTGCATGATGAGATATACATGGAGCAGCCTACGAGCTTTGAAGAACTTGGCAGGGAGCACCTAGTGTGCAAGTTGAAGAAAAGTCTTTATGGCTTGAAGCAGGTACCCAGGGAGTGGTATCATAAGTTTGATGTCTTTATGTAGTCATAGGGTTACATCAAGAGTGCTATGGATTCGTGTCTTTCATGAAGAAAGCCCGTGATGGCTCATTGCTTATTTTGGTACTTTATGTGGATGATATGCTGATAGCAAGGAAAGCTCATAATGAGTTGAATGCTCTTAAATGTTAGCTGAAGAAGAGCTTTGAGATGAAGGATTTGGGACAGGCCTCTCACATTCTTGGTATGTGCATTAAGTGCGATAGGAATTAGGGACTACTCTACCTCTCACATAGGGACTACATTCATAAAGTCCTTAAGTGTTTTTGCATGCAAGACGTGAAGGCTATTGGCTATCCATTACCTTCCTATGTGAAGGTTTTACAGGCCGATTGTCCACATAAGACAGATGAGTAGAAGGTTGATATGGGCAAGATCCCTTATGCATCAACCGTGGGAAGTTTGATGTATGCCATGATAGCCATCATCCAGATATCACTTTATTCTTTATTATTTTACTGACAGTTTGAATAAAGGAAGGCCTAGTCACACAGTGTGACTGTTGGAGTTCCCATTTGGTCTCTCCCTCTTTCTTACTCTTGCTCTCCTACCATAGCTCTTCCAAGAAAGCTTCAATCCTTCTCACTTTTCAAACACTATTCAACAAAGATGTCATCTTTGATGAAATGGATTCTTGGTATGCATCATCTACTATTGTCCCTATTGATATGTCTTTAGAACATGGCTCTACTATTGTTTGAGTACTACTCTATCTGGGCCTACAAGTGATGTAACTCCCAGTGTATCTTCTTGGACTTGCAGATTGCATATTTATACATCATCATCCATTGACATCACCATGTCAATGAAGAGGAAAAGAGAGGACAAGAAAGAGATTTTGATGATGCTTTTGGCATGATGACTTCTAGATATGAGTGGGCTGATAGCTTGGATAGTGAGCTTGGAATTCCATCTATGTATACTCCCAATGTTAATAGAGCATATATGTTCCACCTCATGAAAGAGGAGAATCAAGTAGTGCACCGCAGTTGAGATGCTTGTAGAGGTTGAGATACCTAGGTGATAGACTCACATACAATGGATATTCTACAATCCATTATGCATACATGACCAAGGTCATGGAGTACAAAGAACCTGTTATGTTTGGTGTAATTGTCTTGGATAAGGATTGGTGCAAAGCAATAGACTTGGGAATTGGTTGCATTGTTTGAAGGCAAAAAGACTAGTCATTGGCTGTAAATAGGCGTGTAAAGTTAAATGCAACTCTAATGGCAGCATTGAGAGATACAAGGCTAGGTTGGTAGTGAAAGGGTATGCTCAATAATATGGTTTAAATTATGAAGAAACTTTCACAACTTGGCAGTTATCAAAACTATGATTTCTTTGGCTACAGCAAAGGGCTAGAAATTACAGCAAATGGATGTGAAGAATGCATTCTTGAATGGTGACCTGGAAGAAGAAGTATTGATGGATCAGGTTGAAAGGTATGTACACCCACAGTATCCAAACCATGTCTATAAGCTTAAAAAATCTCTCTATGGGCTGAAACAAGCTCCAAGAACTTGGCATACATGCATTAGCAGATATTACAAAGTCTTGGCTTTATAGTTGGTAGATTCGATCATAGTTTATTTACTAAAAAGACACAGATACAAGTTTGGTTGTGCTAGTCATCTATGTAGACTATCTCATTATTATAGGTTATGATGACATTGGAATACAAGATGTGATGACTATGTTGAAAACTAAGTTTAACATGAAAGATTTGGGTGATTTGAAGTTCTTTTTGGGCATTAAAGTGGTAAATTTGTAATATTTCCGCTCAAAATATTAAGTCAACCTTAAACCTCGCACACCCCATGCAATAAGGCACCCCAAAGTTATCTCCCACATCGTAAAATATTGGCAGTTAAATGCTTACCCCGCGTGCGCGATAATAAACCTCAACCATGTGGTGCAAATAAGGCTGAGGCTAAAACCTGCAAGCCGCACCAAGAACACCCTTCTTGGGGGGAAGGTAAATAGATAATGGTCAATTTTGTGAAATTTTTTTTAATTATAAGCCCCTCCCCCTCAGCCGATGCATGGTAGGGGAGAGGAGTCTGAGAGGGAGTGAGTTAAGTGGGCATTGAGAGGAGTTGGGGAGGGGATCATGCCTCCCTCCATGTGTGTGGATCTCCCCCCCCTTACACACTATAAAACCTCTCCCTTAGAGCTTGGGGAGGGGGGCACGAGGAGAGAGAAGATATGAGCCGTGCTGCCCCAGGCCACCGCCTCCATGCAGTTTGCTTGCAGCCGCGCTACTGCCGCCCACTCCATCGCCATCATCATCGCCTTCATAATCATCATCTTCGTCACCATCATCCTCTCCTTCGTCCTCTCCTCCCCAATCATTTCCCTCCACGTAATCCTATTGAGAAGCAGAAGCTTCTTAGGAGCTTCTAACAAGGCTTTCATAAGCCTTGTACACGCGTGCTTCCCCCGGGAATTAAAACCCAAGCGTCCAAGGCCCCTGATCCTGTGCGGGAGAGGGAGATCGTGGACTGTGAGTCTTTAGGACACGTGAGTAACCCAAGGGAAGCTGTTGCAACAAAAAAATACACTACATAAATGGCCCCAAAGTCAAAGACGCGAGGCGCTCACGCGGGAGCCTCCAACCCAAGTTTACACGTGGACATCGCTGCGAGTCCTCATACCCAGGTTCTTAGAAGTCTAATTCCGCATAAACAGAATGCATTGGGCACGTTTAATTTTCATGGGAAAGTTATGAATGCAAATTACTCATTCGTCTTATGAGTTTTAGTTGCATGTAGCTCTTTGCTTGCATTTCCAAAGTGACATTCCCAATTGCATATTGCATAGGTTAAAAGGATGAAAATTTGTTTAAATTCATCCTTGTCTTCCTCATAAGAAAGAACAAGCGCATAATGCATTTAGGCAATGATCTCCTAGATATGATTCGTAGGAAATAATCGTTAACATCCGTTAGAATATTGTCCAAGGAATTGCATTGCATGAAAAGGAAACCATGAACTTACCTGTTGCATGTGAGGATTCTTGCATTTTTAAGTCGGGTTAAGTGCCGCTAAATTGACTAAGTCAACAATAAGTCTTATGACTTTCGTCATGCATGAACTTCTTTTATCAAAGTTGTTTTAAAAAAATATGCATTTCATGTTAAAGCCTGAATTCAATCGCATTACACGAAAGGTTTAGAGGCATAGTTCTTAATGAAAATCTATGTAGGTTTTATGTGAGTGATCCCCCAAATTTTCCATCATCATGATTTTAGCAAGGAAAAGAAATGGTCATTGCAAACCTTATAGTTGCATAGAAGTAAAAGTCTATGATTTGCATACTTGCATGGAATGTTGTATCTTGAATTTACTTATTTACATCTCTTAGGAAAGGTATTTGCATCTCTTCTAAGCAAAGATCACTCTTTTCGCAAGACAATTAGATTGTTTTAGGTAGATCACTTGTGTAAGGGTATAACCCTCAAGGGATTCGTAAAAGCATAACTAGTCGGTACGACGAACAGTGCTAGGTAGGGTTTAGTACGTTAAAATTTCTTCCTAGTATCACACTCAGGATGCCAAGTCAAGACTTTTGATCCCAAAGATCCTACCCACATTCATGAAATGTTAGGGTTAGTTAGACACTCTTACAATAACGATCTAGGTTTTTTACCCTAGGGCAAATTGGCCTAATACTAGACTTCCGATTGAGTTTAGAAACCCTAGAGCCAAACATTGTCGGCCTAGTAAGGTTAGGGATTGGGTTGGATCAAGAGGACTCCCAAACCCTACATCTTGACCAAACATATTTCTTGACCAAGAAACGCCGTTCAATGGGAGAAATGATCCCACAAGTTAAGTGTGACACTTGTGCACAAGTTGCAACGTCGCATGGCTTTGTGCTTAAATCACAAGATAGATTTGCCACTCCTTGGAACAAAGTTGGCAGGTTCTAGTGTAAGTCTAACTTGCAAGAGGATGAGTAGACATCCTGCTACATCACCCTTCTTGGGTTGATTTTCCGAGTTAGGGAAAGTTATGTATTGCCTAGCAAGCAATTGACAAATCAAGTTAGGGCGACAAGGTTGCCCAAGATTTACTGTCTTAGTTTAAGGAACCTAAGGTGTTTGCTAATTTGGGTTAACAGGATATAAACCCTAACCCAAGGATAAAATGGTAAAAAAAGCAACAAAACCCTGGAGGGATCTTGCCAAGTCACAATCGATCCTAGATCGAATGCTGGATGCATTCGGAGAGATGGATTCACACCTTAACAGTTGTCCAAATAAACAACCACTGGATTGTTTGTGTTTGTATAAGTTAGGAGCACTATTTGTACTTTCTTTGCTTAAGGAACTAAAGATGGAAAGATAATTAATGCTTCAGGTTGAAGGCCTGGAGGGAGAGGCAGCATCAGTTACCCTCAATTGTCTGCCTGACCCTAACCAAGGGGGTTGTTAGCCGTGCCGGGAACGTGGACCAAACCTGCCGTGAGAGGTCTCTCCGTTGGGCGCTACTTAGAGTAGGAGGATGCTTGGGTGCCAAGGGGGGCTTTGGCCGTAAATCCCTTGCCTCGGGATTGGATCTCGAGGCTCTCATACTAGTCTACATGCCGAAACTTGGATTAGTAATCCTTGAGGATTGCTAGATTGCCTTCGGGTGGATTTATGGATTAGCCTTTGGGCTGGATTATATGATGTATTCCAAAGATAAATAAGATCAATTGTTGAAAAGGAACTTGTTTGACATTTTTTTTCTATGTCAGTGCTTAAATTACGTGAAGGAATCGGTGATTAATTAGCTAATTAAGGAAGCTATTTTTTGCGTGTCAAACTAAATGTGATAGGTAATTAGACAACTACAGCAACCTTGAGGAAAGTGCGATGGATGTGGCCATGGGTCCATCCTACGGATGGGTGGTCCCGATTGGCCGAGAACTTTTCTCAAAGGAAATTGATAGCAAGGAACAATGACTTAGAATCTAGGATACTAGAGTCCTGATTTATGTTGTTTTAGGGGAACGGAATGGGACTATGCCTTACGGGCAGAGAGGTCGAGCTTTGCATCCCTCTCAATTCCCATTCTCCTTGAACCAAGTGCAGCATGGATCTGCTTCGACCCTGACGTTTCTGCGTAAACTAGTGCGCCTGGGATCCGATGCTAGCTGCCATTCTAAGAATTTGACCACTAGGAAAACCTAATTCAGGTCGTTCCTAAGTGGGAATGGTCGAAATGCTTCCGCTTCATGGAAGACTCGGGAAGACCTAGATCGCAAACCCCGTGTCATTTCGTGGGAGTGCCGGGCGGCACTTTCTGGACTCTCTTCCCGATGGGCTGCTAAGACGTGTCCTACAAGTGAACAGTTGGACACGTTACAAAATTCAGCTAGTGGACTTTGACTAATGCAAAGACAATATGCATTGGAAATGTTGAAGAAGTATGGCACAATAGATTGTAAACCACTTAATACTCCATTGGATTAGAATACCAAAATTGGATGTAGACATTGGAATTGAAATTGAAGATGTTACCATGTATAGGTAGATGGTGGAAAGTTTGATATAGTTGATCATCACGAGGCTTGATCTTAGCTATACAGTTGGGCTTATCAATAAGTTTATGAAAAAGCCCAAGAAACCCCATTTGGATGTAGTGAGAAGGATCATGTGTTATGATAAGGAAATTGTAGACTATGCATTCTTTTATGAGAGATATAAGAACTTGAAACTCATGGGATACACTAGTGTAGATTGGGCAGGATGTCCTTATGATAGATAGTCTACTAATGGCTATGCATTCAGCCTTGGCAGTGGGATGATTAACTAGAGTAGCAAGAAGAAACCAACATTTGCACTATTTAATACTAAGGCAAAGTATAAAGGAGCTGCATTAGCAGCCTGTGAGATTGCTTGATTGCAAAAATTGATGGTTGATTTGGATTTGCAAGTAGAGGCTCTAGTGACATTGTACTGTGATAATTTGAGTAGTGTACTTCTGGATAAAAACCCTATTTACCATGCTAGAACAAAACATATAGAGGTACACTATCACTTTATACATGGGATGGTACTTGCAAGAAAGATGGATCTCTTGCATGTCAAGATAGATGATCAAGTAGCTGATATCTTTACCAAGTCACTAGGTAAAAATAAGTTTAGTCACTTCAAATAGCTACTTAGAGTACACTACCTTTCTTGATATTGAGGGGGAGTATTGAGAGAGTCAAGCTCATCTACTACTATCTTATCCTCAATACGACAGCTATGCTGCTAAGCTAGCCTAATTCCCTTGGATTGTAGATAATGAAGTATCATGGTAATGATAGAAGAATAATGAAGAAGAATAGAGCATACTACTCTTGACCCCCTATTCTATCCCTGTGATTGTCTTCCTCTCTTGCAATTTTATCAGGGATTTTCAAATTTGTTATTGACAGTGCTCTCAGAGGGATCTCACTAATATTATGATGTTTTCTTGTCTATTTCTTTGGGATCCTTGTTTGTGGATTGAGAAATTGCATTAGGCAGTGCTAGATTTTCTATGTTAGATTAAGTGACAAAGGTTCTCTATTCTTGGGAGACTTTGATTGGGAGGATGGATTAGCAACTTCCTGGGGTTATTTCTTGGAAACACTTGAGGGAATTATCTTCTCTTTCTTTGGTATTTTGTTTTCAACATGATCAACATGACTAGGAAGTTGCTACTGTCGAGGGTAAAGGCACCTATGCCTAGTAGCCCATGTACTAGTTACAATGGCAATACCTACACCGTGTATTAGTTACTTGTACACTTGTACATTGCAAGTGGCAGGCGCCCATCACTATAACTTCATTCTTTATTCTTTTAGTGACATTTGAATAGAGGGAAGGCCAGTCACACATTGTGACTATTGGAGTTCCCACATCTTATCTCTCTCTCTCTCTCTCCTTCCACCATAGCTCTTGCTTTTGCTCTATGCTTCCACTTCAAGGCTCACTCCCTTCAACTAGTATTATAGCCATCTTCCCCAATAGCTCAAGTTCAACAAAGCATTGCTTCTTGACATTTCTTTGGCTTCCATTTGAGTTACCTATAGTAGGGTTTCACCATTGACAGCCATAGCTCCATTCTTTGAGGCTCGTATTGATTGCGTTTTATTTGGGTATTCATCAAGCCCTTTTGGGGCTTGGTTAGGGTATTCATGATCTTGTGTTGAGCTCATTTTAGTGAGTTATTTTAGCTTAGTAGTTTATTCTTCAAGAGTAGCCATAGCTATAGCTTCATATTGAATTCTAGCTTGCTTCAAGCCTTGCTTAAGCTTGTCTAAAGGCTTATTGGATACTCCTAGTGCCCCTCTACCCTCTCCAATCATCATAGTTTCCACACATGGAACCTCAAGACCAGCACCAACATCACAAAATTTGTGCATGTTTTTAGGCTAGGGTAGCACGACAATCTTCTTTATCTTATTCTACTCAATAGTGGTTGCTCATTGAGTACTTGAAAACACTCTTGGATGCTAAGCATTGAGTCTTAGCATTGATATTTGACATTGTACCTTGGATTTGAGTAAATATACTCAGCCCTTGGCTGGAATAAAAAGGATATTCACTATTTAACATAGGGTAGTTGCCTGTCTTGGATGCTTCTTGCTTAATGGCTATGCTCAATTGATGCTTGTTCATGCCTATCGATGCTATTACATTTAGTGATGTAATGCCTTTGGTTTGAGATGATTTTGGACTTGATTCGAGGATTCATTTACTTAGTTTTGCTAGAGATATTATACTATTGTATTTCAATTGTCTTCCATGCTTTGTTATTCTCTTTACATGCTCTTGAGCTGAGATTGGAGGTTTAACTTTTGTCATAAGCTTTGGAGCTTTAACTTTTGTCATAAGCTATCATGCACTACTATGTATGATCATTAGATGCTATAGTAAGCTTAAGCTTTGAAAGTTACTTAGGTTGGATGCTCTCGAATAAATGCTTCTTAGATCTTGGATGTAAGAATGTCTTTCATATGATTTTTTGAGCCTTGTTTTCTTGTCTGGCATTCAACTTTTGTTGCAGTGGGAGCTACTGGGTGTTTTTTATATATTGAGCCATAGTTGACACTTGGATGTTACATCAAGCATTTGGTTATGTAGTTGAGCTTGAGGGCCTTATAGTGAGACTATGGGACTTGGTGTCATGTACATGATCTTGTCGTGCTTTATGTAAGAAGTTGATGCTTAGTGGGCTAATCTGACATTGCTTTTGGACTAGTGCCTATCTCTTTCATGCTGTTGTTAGTGATGTATGCATCTTGGTTGGCTATGTATTGAGCTTTTGTTACATTTCTCAGTCAGTTGTGACTTTGGTTTGGTCTCCTCTGTCACCCATGAGATCTACTCTTTGCGTGATGATTATGCCCATGGGATGTATCTTAGTTTGAACAATCTAAATCATCAAAGTATGGTCTCCTGATTGAGTTCTTCAGGCTTGAAATGAAGTCTAGCACATCACTTGCCACACATCTAAATTACATGGAAGGACTCCTAACCCAACTTGCAGGAATCAACATTAAAATGGACGAAGATGTTTGCATCGTTGTTCTACTTAAGAGTTTGCCTCCTGAATATAATAATGTATCAACAACTTTAATCAACATGCCAAATCCTGAACTTGTTGATATCCAGACATCACTGTTAGAAGAGGAAAAGAAGCTAAAAACTAAGGAAGAACCAAGTACCTCTAGAGATGAGCATGCATTATATGTTGGCAACAGGTACAAAGGCAAGAAGGATCAGCTCTTCTGTGACTTCTGCAAAAGGACCGGACACACCGAGAAGTTCTGCCACACAAGAAAGAGATCCCAAAAGGCCTATCTAGTCGCAGTCAAAGAAGAAGAAGAAAATGGAGCAAAGGAAGAAGAAGATGAAGATGAAGACCACCAAGATCGAAAGGACAAGACTCATCAGTCCTTCTACTCTCATAACTTTGATAGACTGTTTTAAAAGCCTTGTATTTCCTTGCCCTAATGCTTCCTGCCATAAGCTTTGTAAAATCCTTATGTAACTTGGAATTACAGTCCCTATACACTTTGTGAGGCCCCTATTACAGCCTCTAGATGTCCATCATGTTTTGGTGCCCACACTTAGCCTTTTCTGCGACAGCCTCTGGTGTCTACCATGTTTGTGGTGTGCCCACACTTTGCAGGTGGTTCTCATTACAACCTCTACACACTTTGTGCCTTTCTAGTTGTGATTGAGGAGGGGTGTTGAGAATCAGCAATCACACTCACTAAACAGCCTCTTTATATGGAGCTTCAGGGCCAAGGATATGCAAGCTAACCTATCCCATATGCACAGTGGTGCCTACTGCAGTCTCCTACTTTCCTATAAAGCATTGTACTTGCTTCCTTTTCTTAATGCAATGATAGTACTCTTTTCTTTTCAGTGAAGTGTCAATGTCATTGTCCACATACACAAGATTGTGTTTATGAGTCCAAGTCTCAATCTTGGAACCTAATTCACTTGTGTAACAAACAGTGTCTTTGTCTTCTCCATCATGAGTCCACACTTCTCCTTCCATCCACCATAACTCACTGCCATGCTCTAGATTCCGCATATTTAACAAAAAATAAACTACAGCAATAAGAAATCAATGCCAAAGAGGGGCAACCACTGATACAAGTCAAATCGCAACTACTAGTAAGGGAATAGCTACAACTAGTAGTGAGTGAATATTCGACTAGCACCGAGAATTGTCAAAGGATGAGTGACTGAGAGGGAGAGAGTGAGAGGTGTGTTGAGCAAGGGACTGAGGGAAGGTGAAGCTCTTCGTCATCTTCTTACTTTTCTCGTCATCTCTACTAGCTCTTCGACTCGTTGGTGTGCTTGGTGGTGGATGCGAAGGAGCGACGGCATCGGATCGTGTTGATCGTGGTCGTGGAACTATCTTCGAGCCTTTGAAAGGTAAGTTAGGTGAGTTCACTACAACTTGAGCTAGTCTTGTGTTCTTGCTTCCTTGGTGTCATCTAGCTCTAGTTTGATAATGGCCTGGGCTCTGTCATCATTCTTTTTCCAAGTAGTTGCAAGGTTCGCGTCCCGAGGTTTCTTTTCTTTGCCATTTGTGATGGCCCAGAGACCCTTTTTCATCAAGATGAGCTTGATGCGGGTTTGCCAGGTGTGAAACCCGACTCCTTTGAATCGAGCATTTGGAGAGTCTTTTCCCATGTTGAGGTTGCAAGATCAGTAGAAAATCAACACCAAAATTCTGAGATTTTATCAGTAGAAGAGCAGATTGCAATGTGTCAAGAGACACAGTTAATGACAGTGTGAAAACACACTATGTCAGTGTTGATGTTGAGCTTGATTCTTCTTGTCGGTCATTCTTCAATCTTCTCAGGTCCTTCCCCTCCTTGATTTGATGCTGGGTCAATGGATTAGAGTGGGCTTTAGCTTGGTTTAGTGTCAGGAGTGAGAAAAATGAGGAAAAAAAAAGCTTGAGAGATTTTGGCTATGGCTGACAGTTTAGGGTTTCAGAGAGAGGCCTGGTTTTTTGCAGATTGCAGGAGCTATGGTTGATCATTTCCAAAAAAAAATTTATGGAAATGTAGCTCTTTCCAAGGCCTATCAAATCCCTATGATCTTCGTCAGGATCATGACGTGTGCAGGCGGAATATGACGTACAAATTAGCAGCAGCGCAGTTTGGACAACGACGACGAATTTTCGCAATGCTGGAGTTACAGGTCACCAATGTTATGGATTGAGGTGCTGGGATGAAGCACCTTGAAGTGAGGGACAATCCTCAGAAGAAAGCAAGTGAAGACATGCCTTGTAAGTGGAGATCCAGCTCCTCCAACAGAGGTAGGTTGCAGGTTGGCTATGGCTGCCAAGGGGTAGAGAGTGAAAATGGAGTTGGAGATGAAGTCAAACACTTGAGCTGAGCTGGATAGAGATTATGAGAAATTGAGAGAGCAGAGAGAGGACCTAAAACATGCTAAGCCATGCTCAGCTGGGCTCTGACACCATGTTAAAGATGCGGGATCTAGAGCATGGCAGTGAGTTATGGTGGATGGAAGGAGAAGTGTGGACTCATGATGGAGAAGACAAAGACACTATTTGTTACACAAGTGAATTAGGTTCCAAGATTGAGACTTGGACTCATAAACACAATCTTGTGTATGTGGACAATGACATTGACACTTCACTGAAAAGAAAAGAGTACTATCATTGCATTAAGAAAAGGAAGCAAGTACAATGCTTTATAAGAAAGTAGGAAACTGCAGTAGGCACCACTGTGCATATGGGATAGGTTAGCCTGCATATCCTTGGCCCTGAAGCTCCATACAAAGAGGCTGTTTAGTGAGTGTGATTGCTAATTCTCAACATTTTTGACATGTTATAATTGTATTTATTGCACTATTTATGCGAGCAGTCACCTCCATTTGAGTCTTTCACATTGAGTATGTGGACATCTCATTACTTGGTCATTATCCCTTGTTTCCATCTTGATTTGGTAGTGGTTTTGAGGCTGATTTGTAGGTTATTGTAGTAATGCATTTTTCCCTTTTGTGCATTTGCTTAGTCCCATTATGGCTAGTGGTTATAATGATAGTGATATCTTTAATATTGACAAGCTAGATGGCACCAACTACAGTTATTTGAAGGCCTAAATTTGGCACATTTTAGTGCAAAAAATGCAAATTAAGCCTGTAAAACATGAGGTTGTCAAGCCCTAACATATTGATGTAGTTGATTGGGATGAACTGGATGAGATATGTACATCCATGATTATATTGTCCCTCTCTAAGAGTGTTTCTATAATGTTGTCTCTTTGATGGGCAGTGTTGAGCATTGAACTCTCTTGTTTTATGAGCTAGTTTTTGTTATTTTTTTGAGTTGAATGGTTGATTTTAAGGGTCTATTGGATTGATTTTTGATGTGTTGGAAGTGTTTTAGGATGTGTTGGGATGGGTTGAGTTTTTTTGGGAGAGTCATGATGGTTTTTGGTTGAGATTTGATGATTCTTATATGTTTTGTGATGTGTCTGTTTGGTTTTGGATAAGGTATGTTTTACCTCTGTTCTCTATTTTCTTTCTATTTGTAAGGTTGAGATTGTGAATGAGTCTTTTGAGGAATGATTGGGAGCATGTTAAATGGTTTTGTTGAAGTTATATGGTTTTTATGCCTTATGTTTTGACCCTCTATTGAGCTTATGTAGAGTCTCTCTTTCTATTATGTTTGCTTCTATGAATGTTTTGTGGGATGGATATTTAGCTTAGTAATGTTTTGTAATCTTGGAAGAGGAAGAATGCAAGCTCCAAATAGCTCAAAGAAGTAGAAAAATTAGCTGAAGAAGACTTGAAGTGAAGAATGTAGTGACAATGATATTAGCGAGCTCTCAAGGGACACTATAGTGGCTTTAGTGACTCTTCATATCAAACATACCTCTTGGGAGGGGTATCCACGGCCAAGAGAGGTTCACAATGTCTATGACAAGTAGAGCCCTGCTTCTCAAATGTATTGGTGGCTAAAGCAACTTATGGGCCTTTGCATGAAGGAGGGAACTTCCATATCAGCCCACTTAAATGAGTTTCATTCCATTATCAGCCACTTGTTTTTGCAGGTGATTGAATTCAAGGGTAATCTTCCCTCTTTGTTCCTCTTGGTTTTCCTAAATCATTGGATACATTTTGTATTTCTATGTATGTAAACAATCCTATCGATGGGCTAAAGTTGTAGGATGTAGAGGGTGCACTCTTGAATGATGAGGTTAATAGAAAGAATGTTGATGCTTCATGTACCTCGCATGCTTTGATAGTTAGAGGCAATAATGGTAGGAGCAATAATGATCGCCATGGGAGAGACTCTTAGTAGTCTCATTCTTAGTCATGTGAACACTCTCGTAGTAAGTCTCATAGCCATAAGTCCTCATTGACTTGTCATTACTATGGGAAAGAAGAACATATTTGACAAGAGTGACATAAAATATGTGAGGAAAAGCACAAGAAAAAGGGCAAGGGTAAAGTATAGGACAAAAATGAATATTGCAGCATTGTCCCTAGCAAGTCCAACATTAAGATTGAAGAGATTAATGTCATGCATACTGATTCTAATGATGATTTCATACTTGTAGCTTCTTCTCTTGATACTTCACAACCAACTGACTGATGACTTGTTAGGATATACTCAATATTGGTTGATAGATCCAGGGGCATCCTTTCATGTGACCCTTCAAAGAGAGGGATTTCACTCCTATCGTAGTATGACTAGATCTGTTTGTTTGGTTAATGGCCAAGCATTAGAGATATTTGATATTGGTGATGTTCAACCATTTGATTTAGGTAGCATGTTCACTCTTCGTAATGTACGTTATGTACCAGCTCTCATGAAGAGCCTTATCTTTGCTAGTACCTTGGATGCTATAGGTTATGTTGTCTCTTTTGGTGATTCCTAATAGAAGATTACCCATGAAAATATTGTAATTACATGTGGTGCTAAGTCCAATACTCTCTACCCCTTGCTTGTATCTAGGTCAGTTGACCACATTTTGGTAGTGGATGTAGTTCTACATGTATCTCTTTGGCATCATAGTCTTGGGCACATAACTTTGAAAGGAATAAAAATGCTTACATGTTTTTGCAGTATCTTTTGTCCCTTGACTATAAGTGCTTTGAGTCTTGTGATAATTGTTTATATGGTTGGCAGACATGTAATGCATATAAAAGTCTAGTATGACATGCATGGGTGCAACTTTGACTTGTTCATTCGGATATATGTGGACCCATACCTTGCAAGTCGTTAGATAGCATGAAGTATTTTGTTACCTTCATTAATGACTATATATATAAGGTCTAGATATACTCTGTTAAGCAAAAATCAGAAATCTTGATGACTACATTTTAGCCTTGGGCTGCTCTTATTGAGAACCAGTCTAGGTATAGGTTGCAATGCCTATGGTCAAATAATAGGGGTGAGTATGTCTTTAAAGCCTTCAAGGAGCTTTGTGACAAGAGGGGTACTAAGCATAGTTGATTGCCCCATACACCCCACCCTAGAATGGTATAGCTGAGCACATGAATATGACAATTCATGGGCAAGTCTGTAGTATGATTAGCCAAGAAGGCTTACCACTATATTTTTAGTCTGAGGTAGTTACTACTACCATACACTTGATCAATCAATCCCCATATATTTCTCTTGACTATCAGGATTTTGCAGAGGGGGTGTGGTCTTGAAAACCTCCATCATATTCCCATTTGCGTATCTTTAGTTATGATACTTTCTGCCATGCTCCCAAGGACAAGCACAATAAGCTAGATCCTAAGTTTATGAAATACATCTTTCTTAGTTATGGAGATGCAAGTGAGATGGGCTATCACCTATGGGATCTACAGTCTCTCCGAAGGTTATCCGCAACCATGATGTTGTTTTCTATCAGGCGAAAATGTATAAGCAACTTGAGAATGTCATTGATGTACATAAGGTGATATTTTAGGAGGAGCCTCATGCTCCTATCTAGCCAACCACATTGGCTTATGCTTTAGTGGCTCAGGTCCTTGATGCTCCATAGGATATACATGCCCATCCCATAACCTATTTTGAGGTGGTCTACTAGAGATAAACGATAACCTAAGCATTGTGCATCCTTTATGGATTATATCATCGTGATAGATGCTCGTGAGTCTCTTACTTTTGATGAGGCCATGTGCAAAGGTGATAGTCAGTCTTGGGAGAGAGCCATTGTAATGTCCCCCCCCCCTTGACCCCCGTACTATCCCCCCCATGAGAACCCCCCTTTCAAAATTCCTAAATTTTTTTGAATCTTTTTTTCCCCTCTCTCTCTCCCCGCCATTTGCATGTCGGAAAGAGAGAGACACAAAGTGAGGTGTGTGATGGGGGGGCATGCGGCCCCCCCAGATGGTAGGAAGCACCATCTCCTCCCTCTCCATAAGCCATCTCCCCCTTTGCCATAAAAGGAAACCCTCCCCCCTCGTCGAAGACAGATACAATGCCCCCCTCCAGCCCCGTCACCTGCATCAGTGCCCCGGCTCCAATAGCAACAACGTTCCCCTGGTAGACTGCAGCACGGCCTTCCCCCCGGTCTAGGGAACAGCGTGCCCCCCCCCCCCCCCCCCCCCCCATGTGCTCAGCAAGAAGAAGAGAAAGGTAGAAAGAAGAGGGAAAGAGGGAGAGAAGAAGAGAAGAAGGGAAAGAGAGAGAAGGAGAAGAGAAGGAGAAGGGAGAGAGAGAGAGAGGTGAAGAAGGGAAGAAGAAGAGGAGGAAGAGGAGAGGGAGAGAAGAAGAGAGAGAGAGAGAAGAGAGAAGAAGAAGAAGAAGAGGAGAGAGAAGGAGAAGAGAAGGAGAAGGGAGAGAGAGAGGTGAAGAAGGGAAGAAGAAGAAGAGGAAGAGGAGAGGGAGAGAAGAAGAGAGAGAGAGAGAGAAGAGAGAAGAAGAAGAAGAAGAGGTAGAAGGAGAGAAGAGAGAAGAAGAAGAAGAAGAGGTAGAAGGAGAGAAGAGAGAAGGAGAGAAGAGAGAAGGAGAAGAAGAAGAAGAAAGAGAGGGGGAAGGAGAGGAAGAGGAGAGAGAAAGAAGGAGAGAAGAGAGAAGGAGAGGAAGAAGAGAAGAAGAAGAAGGAGAGAAGAGAGTGAAGGAGAGGAGGAAGAGGAAGGAGACAAGAGAGGGAAGGAGAGGAAGAGGAGAGAGAGAGAAGAAGAGAAGGAGAGGGAGAGAGAGAAGGAGAAGAAGAAGACAGGAAGATGCATCCCATTACAACTCTCTACTGAAGTTTGTGTGTAGGATACATGGCTCCCAATAGGCGCTCCCTATTCGTACATCGTCTCTTGGCCAAGGTTCTTACGGACTTTCTCCCCACAACTCAGAGAGTCTCATAATTGAGGATGGCCCCGAAGTAGAGGTCTTCCCAAGTGAATGGGAATCCCACAACCATGGACGGAGATTTGGGTCAAGATGCCACCATCCATGCAAACACACTGCCAAGGGTAAACACTAAAGTTTCTCCCCACAATCAGGTACTGCTTCGAAGTCTTGCTTATCTCATGAGGATAGGGGATCATAATAAAATTCATATTGCATGGTTTGATATGTAAAGAACCTAGGCATGAATCTAGTTACGACAGTTGTAATAATCATAAGATATTTCATGCTTATGGTCAATGAAATGATAGGTAAAATTGATTAAGGAAAACACATTATAAGATGCCGAAATGCCTAACACAAACACTTGCATGAAAAACATTCTACTGGTTAATAATAGAAGATATTTTTGTATTATACACTGAATGGATTACCCTAGCTTTCATTTAGAAAGAGATAGAATCTTGCATTATTTTCATGAAAAGGTTTGGAGCCTCGCATCGAAAGAGATAAAAGTACTCCCTTATCAAAAAATGCAATAGCATCCTAAGATTGTAAACGAGTTTTTCATGCGCAAGGATGATAGAGTACATTAAAGTAACCATTAGATCATGCACATGTCGATATATGTTAGCTTGCACACTCAATGGGATTGCACGATAAACATTGTTAGAACAGCAGATCTAAAAGAAATTCCGTTTAGAGATCCTTGTCCGAACTCTAGCCGATAGATGAAGATTGGATAACTTATGGCTAATCAGGTTGGAATCTCGTTAATGTACTCTTGATGATGTACTAGCAATATGGGTTAGCACTTGGTGACCTGTGATATTAGATAGCTACTCTAGGAATTGGGTTGATCTTCTACCCTAAATAGGTAGCCAGGATTAATAAAGGTCAAGATGAAATCACTTAGTTCACTTAAAGGATCTCGAAGGAACTTGTTAAACCGACCTTGCGAAGCCCTAATCCAAGGGGGAAAGCGAACTTTAGGGTAGTTGATTCATGCTAAGCATGTTGCTTGGAACTGTTGAAATGGTTTTAACGAAGGTTGATCTTGTTAAAGATGGATTGTTGACCCAAGTTATGCTTGGTTGTTTGAAAAGGTTGTAAAAGTGTTTTGATACATTCAAGTTAAATTCTGGTTATGCATGCAATGGGATTGCAATGCCTTGAAGCAAGAGGTTGTGCATTCAACTGCTTGTTAATGTGGTTTTGGATGTTAACCCAAGTGGGGTGTGGTTGATGATTTCATGGTCGGGTTTGTGATGATTGATTGCCATGGGAACAAAAGGGATGTTTTCCCTAATAAATGTTATTAACTTGGTTGCTTCAGCTGTGGTTGTTTTCCTTAAGGGATAATTAAGGAAGGATAGCGCTAGCTAACCCCCCCTGCGAACCGCCAAACCCTAACCAAGGGGGTTATGAATCTACGCCGGGAATGTGGACCGAACCCACCACGAGAGGTCTCTTCGTGGAGATTACTTGGCGTAGTAGGACGCTTGGGTGCCAGTGGGGGCTCTGGCCGTAAGTCCCAATGCCTTTGGACCCTACACAAGTGTTCTACGTGACTCGAGATGGGATCTCGAGGCCTTAATACTAGTTACAAGGTGGAATCTTGGTAGGATAAACCTTCAGGTTTTATTGCCGGGAGACAAAAGGATTTTTCTGAGGAGGCAGAAAGGAACACTTAATTCTCCTGTATGGGCAAGAGACAAACATTAATCTGAAGATAAGTTAAGGAAGTGTTTGATCTTGTTTTATCTTGTCTTTGTGTTAGTGCCCTAAATTACGTAAAGGAACCTGTGATAAATGGGTTAATTAAGGAAGTTGCTTTTATATGTCAAACATAATGTGGGTGGTAATTAGATAACTAAAACAGCCCTCGAGGGAAGCATGGTGGATGTGACCAATGGGTCTATCCTACGGAAGGGTGGTCTCGATTAGTCGATTGCTTTCCTCAAAGGAAATGTTAATGAGAAATGTTAGGAAAAGTTGGAGTTCAAGTCGATCCTAGTGGGAACGGCTAGATAAGTTCCGTTGCGGGGCAGACTCGAGAGACCCTAATTGGCAAACCCCGTGTCATTCCTTGGGAGTACCGGGCGGCGTCTTCTAGATATATCTCTCGATGGCCTGCTAAGACATGTCCTGTGAATTGAGGAGCAGGTACATTACAGTTGGTATCAAAGCAAAATTGCTTAAGCTAAGGGCTTTGCTACATGATCAGAGTTGCACAGCAGAAGTGTGATAACCATAGGTTCTAGAACCCAATGATAACTTGTCATTAATGAACCCTAAGCGCATTCGAGATGAGGAAAACTCGATTCCTCTAAGGGGGAGAGGATGTAATGTCCCCCCCTCTTGATCCCCGTACTATCCCCCCCATGAGAACCCCCCTTTCAAAATTCCTTTTTTTTTTCAATTTTTTTTCTCCTCTCTCTCTCCCCACCATCTGCACGTCGGGAAGAGAGAGAGAGGAAGTGAGGTGTGTGATGGGGGGCATGCAGCCCCTCCAAATGGCAGGGAGTGCCATCTCCTCCCTCTCCATAAGCCATCTCCCCCTCTACCATAAAAGGCAACCCTCCTCCCCCTCGTCGGAGATAGTTACAGCACCCCCCTCCAACCCCGTCACCTGCATCAGCGCCCCGGCTCCAGTAGCAACAGCGCTCCCCTGGTAGACTACAACATGGCCTTTTCCCCCCGTCTAGGGAATAGCGCGCCCCCCTCCCCCATGTGCTCAACGAGAAGAAGAGAAAGGTAGAAAGAAGAGGGAAAGAGGGAGAGAAGAAGAGAAGAGGGGAGAGAGAGAGAAGGAGAAGAGAAGGAGAAGGGAGAGAGAGGTGAAGAAGGGAAGAAGAAGAAGAGGAAGAGGAGAGGGAGAGAAGAAGAGAGAGAGAGAGAAGAGAGAAGAAGAAGTAGAAGAGGAGAGAGAAGGAGAAGAGAAGGAGAAGGGAGAGAGAGAGGTGAAGAAGGGAAGAAGAAGAAGAGGAAGAGGAGAGGGAGAGAAGAAGAGAGAGAGAGAGAGAGAGAGAGAGAGAGAAGAGAGAAGAAGAAGTAGAAGAGGAGAGAGAAGGAGAAGAGAAGGAGAAGGGAGAGAGAGAGGTGAAGAAGGGAAGAAGAAGAAGAGGAAGAGGAGAGGGAGAGAAGAAGAGAGAGAGAGAGAAGAGAGAAGAAGAAGAAGAAGAGGTAGAAGGAGAGAAGAAGAAGAAGAGGTAGAAGGAGAGAAGAGAGAAGGAGAAGGAGAAGAGAGAAGGAGAAGAAGAAGAAGAAAGAGAGGGGGAAGGAGAGAGAAAGAAGGAGAGAAGAGAGAAGGAGAGGAAGGAGAGAAGAGAGTTAAGGAGAAGAGGAAGAAGAAGAAGGAGAGAAGAGAGGGAAGGAGAGGAAGAGGAGAGAGAGAGAAGAAGAGAAGAGGGAAAGAGAGAAGGAGAAGAAGAAGACAAGAAGACGCATCCCATTAAAGCTCTCTACCGAAGTTCGTGTGTAGGATACATGGCTCCCAATAGGCACTCACTATTCATACATTGTCTCTTGGCTAAGGTTCTTACAGACTTTCTCCCCACGACTCAGAGAGTCTCATAATTGAGGATGGCCCCAAAGTAGAGGTCTTCCCAAGTGAATGGGAATCCCACAACCATGGACGGAGATTCGGGTCAAGATGCCACCACCCATGCAAACACACTGCCAAGGGTAAACACTAAAGTTTCACCCCACAATCAGGTACTACTTCGAAGTCTTGCTTATCTCATGAGGATAGGGGATCATAATAAAATTCATATTGCATGGTTTGATAGGTAAAGAACCTAGGCATAAATCTAATTACGAGAGTTGTAATAATCATAAGATATTTCATGCTTATGGTCAATGAAATGATAGGTAAAATTGATTAAGGAAAAAGCATTATAAGATGCCAAAATGCCTAACACAAACATTTGCATGAAGAACATTCTATTGGTTAATAATAGAATATATTTTTGTATTATACACTTAGTTCACTTAGTTCACTTAAAGGTAGACAGGATTAATAAAGGTCAAGATGAAATCACTTAGTTCACTTTGAGGATCTAGAAGGAACTTGTTAAATTGACCTTGCGAAGCCCTAACCCAAGGGGGAGAGTGAACTTTAGGGTAGTTGATTCATGCTAAGCATGTTACCTGGAACTGTTAAAATGATTTTAACGAAGGTTGATCTTGTTAAAGATGGATTGTTGACCCAAGTTATACTTGGTTGTTTGAAAAGGTTGTAAAAGTGTTTTGATACATTCAAGTTAAATTCTGGTTGTGCTTGCAATGGGATTGCGATGCCTTGAAGCAAGAGGTTATACATTCAACTATTTGTTAATGTGGTTTTGGATGTTAACCCAAGTGGGGTGTGGTTGATGATTTCATGGCCGGGTCTATGATGATTGATTGCCATGGGAACAAAAGGGATGTTTTCCCTAGTAAATGTTATTAACTTGGTTGCTTCAGCTGTGGTTGTTTTCCTTAAGGGGTAATTAAGGAAGGATGGCACTAGCTATCCCCCGCGAACTGCCAAACCCTAACCAAGGGGGTTATGAATTCGTGCTGGAAATGTGGACCGAACCTACTGTGAGAGGTCTCTCCATGGAGATTACTTGGCGTAGGAGGATGCTTGGGTGCTATGGGGGCTCTGGCCGTAAATCCCAATGCCTTCGGACCCTACACAAGTGTTGTTACCGTGTTTCCTGCAGCATAGAGGAGCGAAAAATGGAAAAAAGGGGAATAGCAAAAAAGGCACAGGAGAAAAGCTGAAAAAGGTGCCTTGAACCAGTCCCTGAAAAATTTAAATGTTCGGGCACGACCCTTAGAAAGCCTCGGTGTCGCCCCGAGACAACAAAAGAGCAGAAAGGCGCACCATTAAAATGTGGGAGCACCCCCGAATCTTTGTAAAAGAGTGCCGGGCTCGCTCCTGTGCAAAGTGTACGCATTAGTTGGGGATATGATAAATTAGAATGGTAGGAAATGGGAAAAAGGGGCCTAGGCTACAGCCGGCCATGTAAAAAAGGAAAAAGGGGATGACCGCCCAAAAAGGATTTAAGGCTTTGTATATAAAGTTGAAAAGTGAATGAGAAGCTGATTCTTTGGTGTGTGGCAAAAAGAGTCTTCTTCTTCCTCTCTTCTTCTCTCCTTCTTGCTTGTGTGTGCTCTTGAGAGAGGGAGTGTGAGAGTGTGAGGGAGTGAGTGTGTGTGGGAGTGAGGGATCAAGAGGGTGAAGCTCTTCACCATCTCCTCTTCTCTTCTTCTCTTCTCTTCTCTTGCACGTGCGGCTATGGAGGATGGAGCTTGGAGATGGAGGAGGCTTGAGGATGCTTGAGCTAGCATCAAGAATCATGGAGCTACCAGAGTGCAAGAGAGAGGAGGGTACTCAATCGAGCATCAAGGTAAGCTCACTACACTTGTAGGATCGACGGCATGTCGGCTAGGTGAGAGATAGCCATTAGAGCTTGCTTGGAACGCTTGAAACAATAAGCGGTCCATGGGTCTTGGCAGTTGAGCGTGAGCTCCCACATTTTGGTTCTGTTGGCGGGACCAACGGATTGAAGCTTGAGCACTTGCGCGCCTCATATCGAGCATTGAAGTAGGGTATTCATCCTCGAAACGGAGCTTGAGATAGGTAGGAAGTTGGGTGTTTTTGATCTTCAAAACAGGTAAGTATTTTGGGATATTCTGGTTGTTTGATGATTGGAAAACATGGAGAAATTAGTTCAGTATTTTGCTTTCGAATTGTGTTGTGTTTAGAGTAGGTTAACAGTAGGAAATCACACCGAGAGGCATAGGGTTTGCTACTGTAAAACAAGGAAAAAATCGGGGAAAACAGGGGAAAAACGGAGGAAATGTGTAGGAATCGCAAGGAGAGTGATTTGTAGCATCCGGGGAATGTCCAGCAGGGTTATAAGTTCTGGAAGGGCAATGGAATCGTCATTTGCAACCAGCTGAGAGTGAGAGAGAGGGAGAGAGAGAGAGAGAGAGAGAGCTTGGGTGACTATTCCATCGATCAGGGCAAGGAGTAACGTTGCTATCGGCGATCCCCAGGTATATAGATCTCTCCCCCATCACTCCAACATCATTCCTAGTGAATTTTGTAGTCTATCATCATCGATGTCTTGAGATTTTGGACGAAATTGTGCTCAAAAGTGCATCGGGCCAACGGAATCGGACACCCGTCAGATTTGGAGAATTGGACACTCGGACCAACCTTGTTCGATTGGACCAACCTGTCCGACTCGGACACTCGGACACTGGACCAACCCTGTCCGATCGAACTACTTGTCCGATTGTCCGATAGAGGAAATCGGACTCACGAATTAGGACATGTTAGCAATCGGACCACATGCCTAGTCCGATCCGACCACTTGTCCGATTTTTGAAAATCGGACACCTAACCCCTGTCTGATTCTGAGACTCGGATAGCTCAAACTCAAACCCACCTGGTCCTATTCCTAGAATCGGACCATAGTAAATCGGACGTCCGATTCCCAGAGTCGGACACACGTTAGGCAAAAAAAAAGGGAAAAACATAAAAAATTGACCCCCATGAGCAACTAGAAGCGCAGCCCGCTCCAGGACAACATGGCAAACGCCTTGTAGGCAGTTCCCGATGTAGGAGTCAAGACCGAGGGACAGGGGGACAATGCTGGAGCACTCCCCAGTAAATCCAATTGGAGGACCTATGATCGACCCCCTAATGAACGGCAAGAAGCAGCGCAAACCCTAGAACCCACTAGAATGGCCAGTACTTTAGCAACGAAGCCTATCAGGCCCAAAACAAGCGAGAGTGTGTAAGACGCCGAGGAATTGCTTGCGGCACTCACATTGAATTTCCGCACTTGAAGTTCACTTAAGAAAGCTGAAATCCTGATTGGGCACAAGTGCACGAGAAATGACACACTCACCGAGTGACCATAAATTAAGGTTTGCATTCAATAACCAAAGGAACTCACTCAGATAAACCACTCAAGGAACCCACCAATAGGAGGGGACCCGAGACATAGACAAACAATTGAAGCACAGGGTAGGACCAAGCAAGGAGAGCCAACGATGAGGATCCGTCAAGACTATTCAGCTTGATCGACAGCGCAGCGGGGAGCAAGAACTCGACCATGACGAAAGAAAGCTCAGACCATCGGTCTAATGAGGAGCTCGATTTGAGTATATTCCCAGATGCTATCCAACAGATGGTGAGCAGTTACGATGTGCACACCCAGTACGAGCACCATGGTAGGACAGCGGACGCAATCATTGCGGATCTAGAGGAGGAGAGAAGGCTAGCCCGCAAGGCACTGCAGGGAATAGTTGAGTATAATAGGGATCAACAGGCTAGGAACCAAAGGCAAAGCATGGAGCTGCATGAGATACAGCGAGTGCTGAACTTGGCTGGCCGAAAACGAACAGACCGTGAGAGAGCACTAGAGGGAGATTTGACATTGAGCGAGCTCCTCATGAAACGGCTGCTCGATAACACCGCAGTAGAGCAGAGTGCCACCAGCAACGTCTCTACTTGCAGGATTAGGGGCAAACCAAGGCTCAAAGAGCCAGGCCAAAATACCCATTGTTGCCAAGTAGCTCGATAAGTACCAACTGCATGACCATCCATACAACTTCGTTGAGCAGTTTGAGCAAGTCTGCGAAGCCAATAGCCTCAATGACCAGACTCAACATTCGCAAGCATTCGGGCTCTGCCTCGGCGACAAGGGTAGGACATGGTATACAAGCCTGGATGTCATGGAATGAGCCAACTTCAATAATCTCAAGGATCTCTTCGTCAAGAGGTTTGCCAAGCCCGGATACTCCAATAACCTGCTAGTACGCTTGATGAACGTCAAGTAGAAAGAGAAGGAGGGCATCCGTGACTACGTAACCCATGTGAGGAGTCTCTTTAAGAGAATCCCTCTAGACGAGCGACCGACTGACAGAGCAGTTTTGACTGTATTCATCAGTGGAATTAGAGACGAGGAGTTATATAAGGCATTGGCAGGCAATTCAAGCTTACAGTGGGACGTGGTGGCTAGAGTGTTTGAGGAAGCCATCAAAGTCGATGACCAGCTGAAAGAGCGGAGCTCTAGGAGCTCAAATCTAGAAGAGACCAACCCACGAAGCTCGGAAAGAAAATCAGCATCTAATGAGCGGTCAATCCCATCATTCCAAGACAAGGGGAAGGCCACCGAGACAGGGCTGAGGTCAATGTGGAATTAGCCAAGCTACAAGACATGTTGAGACGACCAACGCACCCCCACGTCCAATGCATGTACTGTGGCGGAAACCACTTGCCAGCTGAGTGTCAAGACCCTAGGTCAAGACCTTGTGCTAACTGTGGTAGGTTTGGCCATGATGTCCCACATTGTAGATTACCAAGAAGACTTCCATACTCGCAACCTTACGGCCAGCCTTATCTAGCTAACAGGCCGCAACCATTATTCGGAAGGGGAGCCCCATTGGCTCTTCCAGTGCCTAACGATATGAAACTAGCCATCCCTAGAATGGACATAAATCCTACAGGCATTCCTAGACTGCCTGGTCCTTACGTGACCCACCTACCGAGCGACACTCCAGTACACTACGTGGAGGAGCCGAATGATGAAGAGACCTACATATACCCTTACGTCTCGCATGATGACAAGGGCAATGCGGTCCTCATGGATTATTGACCTGTGCCGGTGATGGCGTTAGGACGAGGACGAGGTAGAGGCCTATGAGGGCAGTCGCAGGATCCAGGACTTGCGGACACGCCAGTCATGTCTCATCACGCTGCCTTGAAAGAGAGCAGCAAAACAGGGACAAGGCTGACCAAAGGTGCGTAGAGTGCGAAATCACCTATCTTTTCATAGATTTCCCAAAGGGGAAGCCGCCATTTAGCTCAGCCAACTTGCCATCCATCCCATTGGGGCTGTTTGGTGTCGAAAACCCCGATAGGGAGGCCACATCTATTCCCTTGCGGGTTATGACTCGAGCCCAAACGAAGCAGGCCGGCATCTCTCTGCCAGGACCTAGCAATCTTGATGCAACCTCAATAGGAAAGAAAAGCCGCAGGCGGAAAAAGAAGAGATCGGAAGCTAAGGTCACACTAAAGACCGAGAGTGCTACGACTCTACCTACGGGGAAGAAGGTCTCAGATGCGGAGGCAAAGACTTCAGCCTCTAAGACAGCCGAAAAGGGAATTGCAAAGGTAGGGGAATACCCACATCCAAAGCGACAATTAGAGGCCATAGAAAAGGTGAAGGAATGGGTGAGGGAGGCTCAACAGCATCTAAAAGACGCTGAGCCCATCATAGAGGACGAGATTGATGATCTCTCCAGCGTAAGCACGCCAATATCACCGCTTCAACCTAAGTCGGCAGAAGCAACTGTGCTGCAGGCAGTGCCGCTAAGACCAAGCCTAGACGCAACAAAGCCGCAGATCAGCCGTGGCCATTGGCACGGACAATCTAGGCTAAGGGAAGGACGAGTATCCAATGATCTCTTGACCACGCTAGTGACCACCCCTATAACACTTAGCCTGGGAGATCTGTTTAAGTAGCATCCTACCCTATGGCAAGACCTTAAGCAGTGGGTTGAAGGATCACAAGAGCAGGTTGCGACAGACCTTGGAGACCAGGATGCAGAAACACAATTGCCAAGTTTGACGCTGCACTCTGTGCCTAAATCCTTTCACGTCAATGCCTTTTGGGAAGGCTCTGAGATGCACGCAGTCTTGCTGGTCCTAGCCCTCGGTGACACAACAAGGAAGGGAATCATAGACACGGGAGCTGGGGTTAGTGTGCTTAGCCACGCAGTGCTTCAAACTTGGGGAAACATGCCTGTCAAAGCTGCTAGGTTTAATATCACGCTAGCAAACAGTATGAGAGTGAAGCCATTCGGGGTACTGAAGAATTGGCCAGTGAAGATCGCAGGTGTCCAGTTCTATGTCGACTTTATAGTCATGAAGGGAGTGGACTACCATGTCCTATTAGGCCGACCCTGGATGCGCAACGCTAGAGTCATCAAAGATTGGGGTAATGGCTTGATCTTCCTTGGCAATAGAACGAACACCGTAAGAATAGAGATGGACACTTGGAAGACCTCACCAGTCGACCTAGATTCCATCTCTGCTATGCTCAAGGGGAACGCTCAGGTCAAGGAGCCCTATGGGTCCTTGACCAAGTATATCCCATGCCCAGAGGATGACCGGGACTGGATGCATGTTCTCGCTACAATCGACCTGCCATTCTCAGACCATGAAGCGTATGAGCAGGCCATCAAAACGATCGGCAAGACCAACGAAGCACTCTCTACACCACTCTGCATAATGGTAGCAAGCCTCCATGGAAATCCTAAGCCTGTCACCTTTCATGTACCCTCCAACAAAAGGGAACTTCAGGGGGTACTAGAATACCTAACAGACCAGTTAGCTGGCAACCCAGCTGCAAACTTCAAACCACTCCAGGATCTCTTAGAGGATTCCAGGTGGCAATGGACCAGGGTGCACGGGTTAAACCTCATGTATAACTGGGCCCTGGTTCCTAACCAATGACACGAGGCATACCAAGCCCTAGGAGACGACGAGCAGTCGAATGACAAAGATTCCAATGATGAATACGAGGATTGTCAATCCTTCAGTGATGAGAGCGAGGTTGAAGTAGATACCATAGAATACGACACTGAAGGATGAGAAATTGAGCAGATATGAGCAGACGCCAAGCTGCAGAAAAGGCAGGCCCTTAGAATGGAGGAAGGAGTCATGTGCATGAAATGTGATCGTGCTTGGTTGGAATGCATAGGAGCCATAGACCTTGAGCAAGCAGGCCTAGCCCAACCAGGAACGGCATCAATACTTAGAACCGAATCGCCATCTAAACTGCGGCCACCAAGGGAGACCACCTCTTCTAGTGAAGATGGAGGGTTTGACTCTGAATCGGAAGTTACTTCGCATAGTGACCCAGAGATCCCTAGGCTGCCCCATGACCAGACGCACCAAGGGGGACTTACCCATCGACCTGAGGCGTAGACTGTTAAGGCAGGATAAGGCAAAGCACCCCATGGATACATGATCAGAAGAATAGCGGAAGCCGCATGACCTCCCTAAATGCTTCACTAAATTCAAAAAAGGGGATAGGGTAGTGGTTTTGTTAGGTGCCAAGCGTCAGGGGCAGATGAGCGAACCAATCGAAGGACCAGCCAAGGTCAAGGAGGTAGACCTAGCCCAGGAAGGGAAAACACCCCGACCAGTGTTCATTGCCGATGACTTGACTGGTAAGAAAGAAACGAGTCTTGTCGCTCTCTTGTGGGAGTATATAGACATGTTTTCTTGGTCCTTAGAAGAGCTACGGGGGGTAGATCCAAGTGTTGTGACTCACAACATACCCATGACGACGGACGCAACACCGGCAGCGACCGTACCCTATGAATCCAAAACATGCTCATGCTATCAAAGAGAAAATTGACAAGCTGATGAGAGCTGGATTCATTTACGAAATTGAGCACATAGACTAGGTATCACCCATAGTCATTGTGATGAAGAAGAATGGCAAAATTCGAGTGTGCATCAATTACAAGAAGGTGACCGCTACTACGAAGAGAGACAACTATCCCTTGCCATACACCAAGCACATGCTTGAGATGGTGGCAGGCAAGTAAACCTACAGTTTTTTGGATGGCTTCTCAGGGTACAACCATAAGTGCATCCTGCAAACCGCCTTTGCCACGGAGTGGGGCATCTTTGCATACATAGTCATGCCCTTCGGGTTGACCAATGCCCCCACCACCTTTCAACGTCTCATGTGCACCATTTTTAAGGACATGCTTCGCAAGGAGTTAGAGGTCTTTGTCGACGATCTGTGTGTCCATTTGACCTGGATCGAACACTTAGACAAACTCCATGTAGTCTTCGAATGGTGCCGCTTATATCGTCTCTTCTTGAACCCCTTGAAATGTCAGTTTTGGGTGAAGCATGAATGCATATTAGGACACGTGGTGTCGAAGAACGGAATTGCCACTGACTTCTCAAAGGTCAGGGTTATTGTTGACCTTCCACCCCCAATTAATTACAAGGGAGTTCAATGCTTCTTAGGTCACACAGGATACTATCGGTGGTTTGTGCTGAACTACGCGCTAATTGCAAGGCCATTATACAAGCTGCTGATTATCTTCGAATGGACCGAGGCATGCCAACGGGCATATAAAGAATTGAAAAAGGCTCTAACGACAGCACTAATTCTACGAGCCCCAGATTGGACCATTACCTTCCACATGCACATCGATGCTTCTAAGTTTGCCGTGGGGGAGTGTTGTGCCAACCTGGTGAGCATAACTTAGATTACCCGGTGAGCTTTGCTAGCAGACAACTCATTGAGATGCAGATGAATTATTCGACAACAAAAAGGGAGGGATTAGCCATGGTGTTTGTCGTAAAGAAATTTCGGCATTATCTATTGGCCACACCTTTCATCTTCTTCGTGGACCATCAAGCCCTGCTCTATTTAGTGAACAAACCTTGTGCTACATGATGCATAGCTCGATGGCTCCTCCTGCTCCTAGAGTTCGATTTCTCTATGGTGGTACGGAAGGGAAAATAGCATTACATGGCTGATCACATGTCCCGTATACCCACAGGAGAAGCTGCTGGACAAGGCATCATTGACGAGTTACCTGACGCCCACTTATTCCACCTGTCCAGCGAGAGAGATCTATTTAAGGCTGATCTGACGCCATACTCGGCAGATGACATAGTCCAAGTGCTCGAGCATGGACTACCTCAGCAACCAATAGAAAAGGCACGACTTAGGCGCTTGATCTTGAAGATCCAGCCCTACCAGCTGATTGTAGGCCAACTATATAGGCTGGGGCAAGATGGATTGCTGCATAGGTGCATGTGTGAGCATGAGATGCACGATGTGCTCTTAGAGGCGCACAGCGGCATTGCAAGAGGACACTTTAGTGGAGACATGACGGCATGGAAGGTGCTGCAGTCCCAACTATGGTGGCCCACACTTTTTTGTGACGCCAAGCGATTCGTCAAGCATTGTGACGAGTGCCAATGGACAAAAGTCCCGATTCATAATGATCAAATGGAGTTAAACCCAATTATTGCTCGCCAACCCTTCAAAAAATGGGGAATTGACTTCATAGGACCCATCAACCCTGCAGCGCAGTACTCATAAGCCGAGTACATCGTGGTGGCCACGGATTACCTCATGAAATGGGAAGATGTAAGAGCCACACAAAAAAAAGATGCTAGGATGACTGCCAAGTTCTTATGGGAGCAAGTGATCTCGCGCTTTGGTTTTTCCATTGAACTGGTTAGCGACCAACCAAGGAAAACACTTCATCAACGAAGTGATAGCACATCTCCTATCCACCTTCCTCATCATCCATCGCAAATCCTCACCATACTACCCTCAGGCTAATGGCCAGGCAGAATCAACTAACAAAATTCTTATCAACGTCGTGACTAAAGTAGTCTCAGCCTCATGAAGTGACCGGGACAACAAGTTGATGGCAGCCTTGTGGGCCTACCGCACAGCTTATAAAATGGTTGTTGGCCAAACCCCCTTTAGGCTGACCTATGGGATGGAGGCAATTCTACCATTAGAATTCTTTGTTCCTAGCCTAAGAGTGGCACTTCAAGAACGATGGGAAGGAAAGGAAGGATGGATGCAATGCCTGGTTGAGCTGGAATGCCTATCAGATACTCGCCTTCTAGCCACCCATGCGCTTATCTGTGAGAAAGCTCGATGCAAGAGCTGGTTTGACAAGCATGTCAAGCAGCGCGAATTTGAACAAGGTGACTTAGTGCTTCTCTACTCAGTTAAAGGACATAAGCAAAAGATGAAATTCAGAGGTCTCGAACCCTTCAAGGTTTGGGCAATCAGCCGAACTGGCAATGTCGAGCTTGAGACCCTGGATGGTGAAGGAATAGGCTTCTTCAATGGCAGTCGTGTCAAGAAGTAATTCCCTCCCACTCATCCTTTGCATAAGCCACCAATGTTAGAACCGCCGGTCAAAATACGAGCAGCCACAATCACTGAAATCACCGAAGATGATGAGGAAGCTGTAGAACCTGCCTACCTCCGTGTCACGGTCACTACCAAGCAAACATGCACTTTCAATGCCTTGATCGATGAGGGAGCAGACTTCAATGTCTTAACCCACAAGCATTGGATCCAACTTGGCAAACCACTACTTCAACCCACAACTACCAAATTAAGCCCATATGGGGCTCAATCTTACGCACTTCTCGGCAAGTGCAGAGTCGCCATTTCTATCGAGTCTGAGACTGTTCCAATGCTGTTTTACATGTTTCCCAGTGCTACAGATGCAGGCATGGAGTCGCTGCTCGGGCGAACCTTCAAAAAGCAGACTCACTGCAATGTTGATTATGAGTCGTAGCGCATCCACCTAGCAATCGGCAACGTGCGCATTGTCACAACTTTCAGCAAGGGCTGCATGACACCATCATCGTCCACAGGGCCACTGATAAAAACATCCGTAGGCAATATTAAGGAGGGGGTAGTGCATGTCCGCCGCTCCCCAACTTTCATAAACCGCAACCCGCACAGCAACCAAAGCAAGGGGCCAACAGCCTCGCTTTCAATGGGTGCCTAAATAGCCACAACAACCACCTAGGAGTCAACACACCTATCCGCATAAGACCCAGAACTCTAAACCGAGGAGGCCAAGATGCAATCACAGGAAGAGCCACGTGATTAGGCAAAGATGGGTCCCTAAAGCCCTCTTGCATGTGCAAGGCTAGTATGAGGGAAATGCCTCACTGTGGATCCCTAAGGCCCCCACTGCCAAAGGAAATAGTCATACACCACCCTCAAGCTTGATCATCCCACATCCCCCAACACCTCAAAACCATAGGCTGCAGTGCTCTCCAGAGCCCCAGCCATCTGACTCATCTACACTTAGGCCGAAGAGTGTTGCACAAACCTATCGGCCCAAGCAACAGCCACCGTCACAGGTGGCATCATCTGACCACGTCAATCCGACCCTCCACAGCAAAGTTGACTGTAGCAGCCGAGCTACTGTGACTGACCCTAACCCACCCATCTCCCAAACAGCAGGCTCAAGGAAACTCCCAACCGCAACTACGTATTGTCAAGGCCTCTAGTTCTAGCAAACCTCGACCGCCCGTCGGCCTTACGCCCTCCTATGAACGAAAATCATTTCTAGCACTAGCCACTGACCTTGCCAGGACACCGGCGATGATGTGGTGGACTGCATTAAATGACTCAATGCCACCTTCGTGTCACTCGCCCTCAGCTATGACCGCTTGGACTTGGGTCTATTAGAGGAACCCTTTGCAACGAAAGTGCGCTACCTTGCTCGTGGGAGACTTTTGAATTCGCATTTGCAAAAGCTTCTCGCTCTGTTGTTGAGTTTCTCGGTAGCGAGGTCTCCAAAGAGAAAGCCATTAAGCAACGTCTCATCATGTCATACGATCCACGGACCACTTCTGCTATCAATTACCAAGAGATCGCAAGGTTATCCCACCTTGCTGATACTAAATCACCTTTCTTGAGGCAATGGTACGCTCTTAGGTTGCAATGGGAGGTTGACAGCGGCTGTCGCATAATGACCAACGCCAAGCAATGCCAAGCCATCAAAACATCCAAGTATGATCCCCTTACATCGCGCCTATCTCGTATAGAGTGTTAACCACTCTTCGTGGCCAACCCATGGACGAGCACATCAAGGGGCACCCCTACCTTGACCGCCTCTTAACAAAGGAAGAGCTCCACATTGCAAGTAGGGTCAATTCTGGCAATCTCCTAACTGATGTTCTGACATACATCATGCATGTCGGTATTCGCCCATTCGAATTAGACAGGGAAGCTCAAGCTAGATTATAACCCCAACTTCTACTCCTGGCTCCTGCACAAGTAGACTGATGCCCTTTATGTTGAACGCCCTTGGCCTCTTGACCTCCAATCGTGGGACGAATTCTTCTCGTTCCAAAGGAGGAAGGGGGTAATAAGGTGGAACATAAGAAATAAACAAGGGAAATCTAAAAAGTAAACCAAGTATGAAACATCAGTTAAATTTGAAATGCAAGGGTAAGATGTAATGGTAAAAGTCTGAAAAGCAAAGTTAAGGCTATGTTCAATAAAATCTGCTACACTTTTATTCCTCCAACAAATTAGTTGTCAAAAAGCACTAAAAGTGGAAATGGCTGAACTTGCAGGTAGCGATCATGGCAAGCCAGGACAAAGCGGGCAAGCTCCCCTTCTCGGAGGAGGAGCAAGCGAAGTACGGCCTCATGATGGAGACAAGAGCCTTCAACCAGTTGAAGTTCCGTCACATCTTCAACCTTGAAGACGTGGCCATTGAAGTTCCGGTAGTACGCCAAATCATAGATCAGTGCCACCTGCAGAAGTACCTGGACGCAATGGGCCGGAGGGTGGACTACACCCAGTGCCCTGAATTCTTGTGCACCTTCAATAGGAATAGAGGCACCATCGCGGTGCGCGACAATGAAGCCACCAGACAGGTGCAGATTGAGCTGACCCCCGAGTTGGTTAAAAGGGCACTAGGGCTGCCGAATAAGGTGGAAAGAAAGCCGAAAAGAGACATCTATGCCATGTTGGGAATGGACAAGGTGAACGTCCATACCAATGATGGGATTAGCCTGGCGGACATCCCCAACCCAGAAATCCAGCTGCAGGCAAAGATGGTGCATGCCTTGTTCTCAAGCCAGTGGTACAACAGCATAATGAGCTGAATCAACGTACCTCTGCTCGACAGCATTGCGGTGCAATCATTGGACAAGGTGAACCTTAATGGGTTTGTGAGGAAAACAATAGAGGCTTCGGCTAAGGCCCTGGCAATAGGAGGAAGAGCCTTTGGAGGGGAGTCCGCGTTGTCCCAATCAACCCACAAGGCATCATCCTCCAAATCCGCGACCATAGGGTTTGGAGGTGTCCTTACAGCCATATCCAAGAAGCACTAGGGCAAGGACGAGAAGGAGAAGACAAGAAGGGGGGCGACGAAGGAAGTGACGAGTCACCATCACAATCCCCACCTCACATAGAAGAGCAGCGAAGGTCGTCAGATGAAACGGAGACTGATGCAGAGACGAAGAGGGAGAGTCCCAGAGCACCCCACAGAGGCATGCGGAACAACGAACCAAAGCTCTGCATGGAAAAAGGGAAGAGGAGCGAAAGAAGAAAGAAAAGAAAGATCTGGAGAGGGCTCGAAGGGAGTCAGTCAAGGATGAGGAGGAGAGAAAAAAGAAGACCGAAGAGGAGCTGAGAAGGAGGGAAGAGGAAGAAATAGATCTGGCCACCCGTCGCTCAATCGAGGAGCAGCACAAAAGAGACGAGGAAGGCGCAGAGAGCCCGCAGCGAATGGAGGCACCTGGTTCCAGTACCAATGTGCCGAAAATCACACCCCTGCCCCCAGCAGAAGGAAAAGGAAAAGATCCGATGATGCCAACTCTCCCCCTCTTCATACCTTCCATGCCAGCCACTCCTATCATGATGACACCCACTGCCACCGCCACCCAAGGTTCCACCCCAAAAGTCGATGAGAGCAATGTGGTCACTTGGCTACATTTCCTGGTGGAACGGGAGCTGGCAAGAGAAGCGGCCATGGACACCCCAGCATCAGGAGTCAAAAGGGCAACCACTATTGATCTGGAGCCAAGGCCAGAGCTGAAGAGGCAGAAAACAGAAGACGTTGTCACACCACCACCACCATGCCCCACCCCCCACCTCTAGCAGACCAATATGACGAATATGTTAAGGAGCTGCTCTCGCAGTTAGAAAGGGAAAGGGAAGAAAGAAGGACAGCCATGGAGGAGCTGGCAGCATAACGAGAATCACGAGCCGCTCTCCAGCTAGAGAGAACAAAGCAAATAATAGAATACCAAAGGGAGATCACTGCACTCAGGGAGGAAGCTAGCAATAAGGATGCAGAGGAATTAAAGCCCTGAAGGAACATGACACTGCTTGGAAAGAGAGGAGAAAAATCTTGATGGAGCATCTCAACAGGGAGAGGGAGACCAATGCTCACCTGCGGCGCAAGAATGATCAGCTGTCTACAGTCAACCTAGAAGCACAAAGCCAGCTTGACAAGATCAGATAGGAGGTTGCAGAGTTGGACCGGTTAAGGGAAGAGCAGGTGCAAAGGATGCAGGTGAAGCTGAACCAGCTCAATGCACAGATCGCCGATGAATGCCATGAGCAGTCCCGCCCAGCAGCAACAACTCATGGCTATGACCCTCCATCAGGGGGAGAGCTTGGAAGATATGGAAAAAAGAGCAAAAAAATGGGTTGATCACAATGAGGGGAGAATACGGGACTTGGCACGCCGGCTAGCCAAAGCCGAAGGAGATAGGGTGATGGCTGAGAATCAGGTAGAGGCGGCCCAGCTCTCCATGATAGCCCAGCAGCACACCTTCCTCAATACACTACTCCACTCCACTAAACCGAAAGGAAACAAAGCCAATGATCAGCTCTGAAGAAGAAGCCAACCATTGCACGCAAAGCTCTAACAGCAGGCCTGCACGTGCCACTGCAGCTAGGAGGTCCGCCGCAGAGCCTAGAGGAGCAAAGAAGATATCTTGCACAGGTAGGCCTGACAGCGCAGGAAATAGATGAACTCGGTTTCACAGAGGCGAAGGAACAAGAAGACGTGCAAGCAGAAGGGGGTGAACAGGAGTTTGATCTAGGACCTCAGGAGGAGGAATACGTCCCACCACCCCCTCAGCCACAACAAGCGAAAGTGCAGCCCCCTGATACGTGTGCTGAGAGAAAAGCAGCCTAGGCTAACCGCAGGAAATAAATGGTAGAGAAGGCAAGGAAAAAGCTAAATGTTAGACTCGTTCCAAGACAGCCTGCCCCTCTCCTACCGCACCCTCAAGATCCCCCTGCTGAATTCCATGCCGAATTGATTATCTGGGAACAGCAGGAATGTAACTGCGACCCCTTCGACTTGAGCTTTGAGTTTCCCACTACCTAGAATAGAGGAATGCCCATTCAACTTGTAAATGATGTCATCGCTATGGGTGCAAGGCCCAAGGCCAAGTGGTTAGCGGAGGGAGAGGCCCACCCCACTGCTTGGGGAGCTGAGGACTGTGAATTTTGGCAGGATAAAGTCCTCCAGGTGCCTAGATTGGTGGAAGGCTATAACTACCAACCCACCTGGAGGAGACATATTTTTTACGTCAACCTTGATGCGTGGATGGCATTTTGTAACACCCTCCCTTCTGAGAGAAATGACCCTACTTTCATGCCATATCCTCAAAGGGTAGGGGTCGACTTTAATCCGTCCATCCACGGCAGGTTTGACTTTCCCATTATCTATAACACCAATAGCACCTCCCATAGGGACGTCCTTATCTTTACCCTCCCTGATTTGTACAGCTCTATAGATAGATTTCTTAGCGAGTTCACCTCATGTCCTGACCCCGCCTTCATAACCACTTGTAATTATCTTAGACTAATTAGGATCCTAGTCCACCAAGAGCCCGCACCTCAAGAACGCCACCTCCCACCCCTCTACTTCAACCCCAATGCCATAGATAGCAGCACCATGACTCGCCTCATGATGCACACTTCTCTTTTGCCATCCTTCTGTGTTGCACTGCTCGAAGATATGAGCGGCAGCAAATTCACCCAGTGCAACTACCCCTTCCTTTCTAGCACCACTCTCAAAACCCGCCTCAACCTCAAGGGCTACTTGTTGAGTTGTAGATTCCTTAACAAGGCCCTCCACCCTCCGCCATCCCCTACCCGCCATTCGGATGACGAGGAGTAAACTCCCATCATGCCCTTGTATCACATGTCTCCATGTATACGCCTCTTTATGTTTATTATATATTTATTTTAAAAAAATAAAAAAAGAAAAAAAAAGAAAAAAAGAAAAGAAAAACAAACAAAAGAAGCACCACAGTCACTGCACCTAGGGTTCTCCCTAGCCCCCTTCCCACTTCACACTTAGGGCACATCAAGGGCAGGACTTTCAGACCTGTCACCCTAAGACTTGCACCGTACCTCTGACGAAGCACGAACTGGGCCCTCAAGTGTGGGACGTTACCAAGGGCTTGCCCAAGGTTAGACCCATCTCCTAGTTCCACTGCCACAGGCACCACACACTACACGACGAAACAGACACACCCCTTAGGGAGTGCACAACTTTTCTTGCAGGTTATGTTCAAGTTTCAAGAAATGGCTACTCCACAAAAGAGGATCACCCACGGCATCCTTTAATGACCAAAACTTCTTTTCATGTGCCGGCATCCAGGCATCTACCTGCTGATGGCTACCATGATTGAACCAAGTCAAGGTAGAACTGTCATTGGCATAGATAATGGAACCTCATCTTCGAATGATCCATGCCCAACGCCTCAAGATCTACGTATCGCTTATTGATTCCACAAGCCTAAAGACCTTCAACTCAAACACAAGGATCTTCAATCAAAGCCACGGATTTTCAAGGCAAACAGCGTTCGGGGGGTTTCCCCAAAATAAATCCCTCCAATACCATCCTCCTAAGGGATTGCTTATTGCTTCAAGCTTTTCTGATACTCGAAGGACGACCGGCTACATAAGGGGTGCCACAACAGTGTGAAAGATGCCGCGTATCTTCATGAACCTAAAGCACGCTGGAATCTCTCCTGGTCATCATCCTTCAACTCCATCACCTGTCATTCACCCAACCACCTTGCAAGCAGTGTCATCCACCTACCTGTTCTGCCTAGCAGCGGACCTAACTAGCCACTACATCCCACCGCAGTGCCATGGGACTGGCACTTGGCTAGGAGGGGGGTAATGTTACCATGTTTCCCGCAACACAGAGGAGCAGAAAATGGAAAAAAGGGGAATAGCAAAAAAGGTGCAGAAGAAAAGCTGAAAAAGGTGCCTTGACTAGTAACCAGTCCCTGAAAAATTTAAATGTTCGAGCACAACCCTCAGAAAGCCTCGGTGTCACCCCGAGACAACAAAAGAGTAGAAAGGCACACCATTAAAATGTGGGAGCGCCCCCAAATCTTTGTGAAAGAGTGCCAGGCTTGCTCCTATGCAAAGTGTACGCATTAGTTGGGGATAGGATAAATTAGAATGGTGGGAAATGGGAAAAAGGGGCCTAGGCTACGGTCAGCCATGTAAAAAAGAGAAAAGGGGATAACCGCCCAAAAAGGATTTAGGGCTTTGTATATAAAGTTGAAAAGTGAATGAGAAGTTGATTCTTTGGTGCGTGGCAAAAAGAGTCTTCTTCTTCATCTGTTCTTCTCTCCTTCTTGCTTGTGTGTGCTCTTGAGAGAGGGAGTGTGAGAGTGTGTGTGGGAGTGAGGGATCAAGAGGGTAAAGCTCTTCACCATCTCCTCTTCTCTTCTTCTCTTCTCTTCTCTTCTCTTCTCTTCTCTTGCGCGCTTGGCTATGGAGGATGGAGCTTGGAGATGGAGGAGGCTTGAGGATGCTTGAGCTAGCATCAAGAATCGTGGAGCTACCGGAGCGCAAGAGAGAGGAGGGTACTCGATCGAGCATCAAGGTAAGCTCACTACACTCGTAGGATCGACGGCGCATCGGCTAGGTGAGAGATAGCCATTAGAGCTTGCTTGGAACGCTTGAAACAATAAGCAATCCGTGGGTCTTGGCGGTTGAGCGTGAGCTCCCACAAGTGTTCTATGTGACTCGAGATGTGATCTCAAGGCCTTGATACTAGTTACAAGGCGGAATCTTGGTAGGATAAACCTTCAGGTCTTATTGTCGGTAGATGGAAGGATTTTTCTACGGAGGCAGAAAGGAACACTTAATTCTCCTGTATGGGCAAGAGATAAACATTAATCTGAAGATAAGTTAAGGAAGTGTTTGATCTTATTTTATCTTGTCTTCGTGTCAGTGCCGTAAATTAGGTAAAGGAACTTGTGATTAACGGGTTAATTAAGGAAGCTGATTTTATATGTCAAACATAATGTGGTAGGTAATTAGATAACTAAAACAACCCCCGAGGGAAGCGTGGTGGATGTGACCAATGGGTCTATCCTACAGAAGGGTGGTCTCGATTAGCCGAGACCTTTCCTCAAAGGAAATGTTAACGAGAAATGTTAGGAAAAGTCTCGATCCTAGTGGGAATGGCCTGATAAGTTCCGTTGCAGGGTAGACTTGAGAGACCCTAGTTGGCAAACCCCGTGTCATTCCTTGGGAGTACCAGGTGGCATCTTCTAGAAATATTTCTCAATGGACTGCTAAGACGTGTCCCGCGAATTGAGGAGCGGGCACGTTACAGCCATGTAGTTAGAGTATGAATCATTCTAGAAAAATCATATGCGAGATTTGGTTCCTTTGCCTAGTGGAGAAAGTGTGGTTGCCATGTCAGTGGGATGTACAAGCTAAAAAGTACCCATGGATGCCCCAAGCCAGTATACAAGGCTAGATTGGTTGTGGTTTCAAGCAGGAATATGGTGTAGAATTTGATGAAGTCTTTTCTCTTGTTGTGAAGATGAATACTCTACACTTGGTACTAGCTTTGGTTGCTCAACTTAACTTGGATATTTATCAAATGGATGTCAAGATGAGTTTTCTTCATGGGGACTTGCATAATGAGATTTACATGAAAGAACCTAAGGGTTTTGCAAAACCTAGCAGGGACCACCTGGTGTATTGATTGAGAAAGAGCCTTTATGGCCTTAAGCAGACACCTAGGGAATGAATAGTACCACAAGTTTGATGCTTTTATGCAATCAAAGGAATATTCTTTTAGTGATATGGATCTATGTTTATACACAGAGAAGAGTCGTGACGGAAGCCTTATGATTTTGATACTCTATGTGGATGATATGCTGATGCTGGGAGTGCTAATGATGAGATGGATGACTTGAAATGTCAACTCAAGAAGATGTTTGAGATGAAGGACATGGGACATGCCTCATATATTCTTGGGATGCTTTTTACTCACAATCACTCTAAGGGGCTCCTTTATTTGTCATAGAAGGAGTATATCTAGAAGGTCCTTGAGTGGTTTCATCTACAGGATATTAAGCCTATTGGTTGTCCTTTATCTTCTTATATGAAGGTTAGTCAAGATGATTGTTTGCATTTTGATGAGTAGAAGGTCAAGATAGCTAAGTTCCCTTATGCATTCATAGTGGGCAGTTTGATGTATGCCATAATAGCCACTTGTCTTGACATAGCATTTGTAGTGGGAGTTTTGGAACGCTATATGGCTACATCTAGCCGATGGCATTAGGATCCTGTCAAGGATATCATGAGGTCCCTAAAGGGCACAATATCTATGTGCATCTATTATGGTGGCCAAGATATAGGAGTTGTGGGGTACATTGACTTTGGTTATGTAGGACATGCAGATAGTAGGAAATCCATCCTTGGCTATGTCTTCACCTTTGCTAGAGGTGCTATTTATTAGATATCTAGGGTGTAGAAATGCATAGCCCTATCTATACACACAGACAGAGTATGTTGTAGCCACTAAGGCTTGTAAGGAGGCTCTTTGTTTAGGGACCTTGGCATTATTGATGTCGTTCTTCAGATTCTATGAGTGCTATCCAATTGGCCAAGAATTTGGTCTTCCATGCAAAAATGAAACACATTGAGGTGTGTTATCACTTTACTAGAGAGGTAGTGAGGGTTAAGATGCCTATGCCTAGTCGCCTATGTATTAGTTACATTGACAATACCCACATCGTGTATTAGTTAACCACACACGTGTACACTACAAGTGGAAGTTGTCCATCATTGTCACTTCATTCTTTATTCTTTTAGTGATATTTGAATAAAGGAAAGGCCAATCACAATTATGACTGTTGGAGCTCCCACATATTCTCTCTCTCTCTCTCTCTCTCTCTCTCTCTCTCTCTCTCTCTCTCTCTCTCCACCATAGAACTTGCTTCCACTCCGTGCTTCCACTTCAAGGATCACTCCCTTTAGTTGCTTAATTTTTTCCTCTCAACTCAATGACTTCTCACATAATACTAGTTCATAATCTAGATTAACGATTTATTTAGGCTGTTGCACTTTAGGCTCATGTGTCATGAGAACTAGCTTTTCAATCACTAATTGAAAAATTTTTATCTCTTCAAGTATCTTGGTTCTTGACCTAGGTTGGTATTGATTTTCCAGTCCAGTGGAGGTGGTTGTGTGGGTTTGGTAACCAGTTCCAACAATTTACCACATGCATAAAACCCTTCAGCACATAGCAATGCTTTGGGAACCCATCATATCTTTGTGGTAGTTTTCCATCAACACTTATCCAACTATATACCCTAGATCTCCTTGTTATGCATCACATGCTCAATGATGGGACATTGGACACCCCTTATAAATTCAAGAGGTTTCAACACATGGCACATTGGCTAGCTCTCACCTAGCCTCTTACACATCACAAGAAAATCAAAACCATTGTAGTGAGCTCCCTTGGCCCTCCTTCATGAATGAAGGTAGCTCTTAGTAAGCTCCATGACCTAAGTACATACTCACTTTCCCTCTTCACCCTCTATGGCCTTCACATGAAAGATAGGAGCATGAGTATAGGCATGAGAGAGCACTCAAGCGAAGGGATGGAGGCTTCACCCATTGTCTCTCACTCTCACAAACTCCCTCCCTCCCTCCCTCTCTCTCTCTCTCTCTCTATGTTTATCTATCTGTTTGTGTCTCCTTTGCTCATAATGGAATGCAAGAAAGTGAGAACAAAAAATCACCAGATAGATGAATAGCATTTTCCATTATTTTTCAATCCTTTTATATAAAAGGTTAGGTTTAGGGTTTCCCCTTTTCCCATGGATATCCACCCCATTTTGTGGCATAGAGATTGACTTTCCCCCCTTGCATGCACTCAAATCCATGTTCCTATCCTAAGTGCTACTAAATTTAATAATAATTTTCATGGGAGGGAGATAGACCCTCATCCAGAACAAATGATTTCTTTTTCCAAGGCCTAATAAATTCAAAAATATTTGTGGTATCCATGTTCTTCTCTCTCTTCATATCTTCGTGTCTTCAAACTAGTTAACATTTTACCCCTCCTAGTTGATTGCCAATCCCATGGCCTGTGAGAAGGATGGTGGTGTAGTTGGTAGGTAGTGCTAGAATAGTCAATGGAAAAGTCCTAGTAATGGGAATCTTTGGATGATGGTGAAGGATGGTTGGAAATGATGGGACCTATTTGGTGTGATGAAGGAGAAGATGGTGGTTGCCAAAGATGGATGTGGTCATGGGAGTTAGAAAGTGGGGCCATTGATGATGATGGTTCTTCATGCATTTCATGGACTTGTATGGCGGTGTGCTCTCCCCTAGGGGTTGCATCTAATTATCTTGTGTAGTGAAATGTATGTGTTGTGAAACTAGAAGATGGGTTGAGTTCCAAGTAAACTTGGGAACTTTGTCCAACACTTGAGGACCTAGTTGGTGGGGAGGGAAGGTGTTGTTCTTCCTCAAGGTGAAATGTCTAGTGAGTATGCCCATGTTATCCTCCCCTTGATCTGTCTCTTGAGGTCATGATGTGAGGGATAAGGCTAGGAGATAACCCCTAGATGCGAATGTTGTGCGTTGTGTTTTCTTTTTCTTTTTCTTCCCCTTTTTTTGGGTGAAATATATTCATACAAATAGAAAGAAACCATTCACTCAAGGAGTGGCCAAAGGCATGCTAAAGGTATCCTATGCTAAGGAGGTATTTCTTGATAGAGAGTCATAGGTGTAGATTGGATTTTGGGTAAAATGGATGTGTGCACATAGAGAACCTACTATCCACCATATCTTCAAGCAGTTCCACATAGTAAGTGGGTAAGAGCATGGATTAAAGATGTGGGTGGATCATATCTACTCAATCAATCCCCAAGTTTACATTAAAGAACAAGGGTGGAAGTCTCTCTTCATATGGAGTCTTAAGTTATTGTAGTAGGAGTATGAGGAGCTTAAAATAGTTGGAAGTAGTGATGAAGGAGGGATTGGGAGAGTTAGTGAATTGACGTACAAAGTGAGCAAATGAGGGTATGAGATCCGTTGACTAGAATAGATAGGATTTATTTACATCTATGGATCTAAAGTTTGGGATTTTGGTGAAATTTTGCCTACCATGTTCACCTTCCTTATACTTCTTGCCATAATACAAATAGGAAGGGACAATAGAGGGGATCTACTTTGTCAAATTCATTCAAGTAGACGAAGGCTTCCCATGTCCTCTTGTCACTTTCTAGGAGGATAGAATGTCTCCACTCTAGTTATCCTAGCCAGGCTTCCCTTGGCTTTAAGTCAAGGTATTTGCTCTTCACTCCTTTGGCCCAATATGCATTCTTGAAGGTTTCTTTGTCCACTTGGGTAGCCCATTGTTTTGCTATACTTTTCTTGTACCTCTAGATCCTTCCTTCTCTTCATACCTTTGTATGACTTCCTCAGGACTTTCTTCCTCTTCTTGGAGTGGGAGTAGCTTAGTAGGGATGGGATGATCTATGACCTTCTAGGAGTGGACTCAGTGCTTGAACCATACTTGTATATGCCTCTTGCTATGTGGGGTCCTCTTCTACAATTTCCTATTTTGGCGATTCACTTGAGTCCAAACTTTGGTAAATCAAGCAACTCAATAGGTGGCATCATGATGGTGGGAGGTTCCATGGCAATAGGGGAGGCTACATGGCTTGTTTTTGGTTATAGGGGTCCCATGAATTTTATCTCATATTTTTCTATGTCAAGTGCTAAGATTACCTGAAGGAACCGGTGTCTAATTGGCTAATTAAGGAAGCTATTTTTGCGTATCCAACTAAATGTGGTACGTAATTAGACAACTAAAGCAACCCTTAGGAAAGTGCGGTGGATGTGGCCATGGGTCCGTCCTATAGATGGGTGGTCCTGGTTGGCTAGGAACTTTTCTCAAACGAAATCGATAGCAGGGAACTTCTTCTCAAAGGAAATGAACAGCAAGGAACGTTGACCTAGAGTCTATGATACTAGAATCCTGATCTATGCTATTTTAGGGGAACAGAATGGGACTATGCCTTATCCTTGAACCAAGTGCAGCATGAATCCACTTCGACCCTGACATTTCTGCGTAAAGTAGCTCGCCTGGGATTCGACGCTAGCTACCATTCTAGGAATTTGACCACTAGGGGAAACCCTGATTCAGGTTGGTCCTAAGTGGGAACGGCTGGAATGCTTTTGCTACATGGCAGACTCGGGAAGACCTAGATCGAAAACCCGGTAACATTCCATGGGATTGCTGGGCAGCACTTTCTAGACTCTCTTACCGATGGGCTGCTAAGACATGTCTTGTAAGGGAACAGGTGGACACCTTACAGCTTGTCTTGATTAAATGGTCATTGTCATGGGCATCATTGAATTTAAGGTGTAGCCCATTATCTCAGTCATTGATCACTTTAAAATACTTACCATAGAGCTCATTTGAATTAGCCTAAAGTCAGCATGATTATGCTAATCTGCACCTACTTTAGAATGGGTAAGTGGAAAGCTTGAAGGGTTGATATGATGAAGGTTATATAGCTCAGTAAGGAGCTAATCAAATAAAGCATTATTGGGTAGCACTAATCACAATAGAAGCAACCCCCATTTGAACCTAGAAACCATTGTAATCAGGTTGAAATGTTGCCTATACTTGCTTGGAATTGTGGGAAGTATTCAGCCCTAAAATGCTCGTGTTGGGCACAGACAAGTACATGATATGTTTGGCAATGTATATACCTTGGACTTTGTGCATTTGGCATGATTAAAAGGGGTTGAGAATTTAGTTCTAGAATGCTTTAAAGATCTAAAATTGCAAGTTGCAATCTATCATTTAATATATAAGAGTTTATACTTGAAGTTTTGGAGCATCTCTTGCACCTATTTGGTACTCGTAAATGCTTTGATGTTGGTCCATGAGTGTAAGATGTTTTGTGGATGTAAATGAGCATTAAATACTCTAATTTGGCCTAAAACATTGCTAGTTATAATAGTGGACTGGTCGTAAGCAACCTCTGGGAAAAATATTTGGCATTGCTACTTGCATATGGTGCAAGCATTGATGCTTGTTTGATCATTTATTGAATCCCTAATGTAATGGGACTTGTCTATGATGTCTTGAGGATGTTTTGGGCTGAGAATACCTCAGTTTTCATAGGGATTTGACTACGAATAATCATAGCTTGGTTACATACAAGATATGCAAGAGATGAAGTCTACATGAGCATGCCATCATATCTAGATGTTTTGTCACATGTTTGGGGATGTTTTTGACATGCATGTGAGCTAAAACACACTAATTATTGCAAAGATTTACTATCAAAAAATTTTGGGCTGAAATTTTCATACACAATTTACTTGGTTTGCAGCTAGTTAGACATTATCTAATTCAGATTGCATTGAATAGTTAGAGTTATAGAGATGGCAAATGCTAAAAGGACTAATAACATGACTCAAATAGTGGGTGACAAATTAGATATCAATATATGCTATCTAGAAGTTAAGGATGGAGAATTTTCTCATTGGCAAGGGCTACTGGGACTTTGGTTACAGGTGCAAAGGCTAACCCCAAACTCCTAGATAGGAATACAACTCTTGATTAGCTTAGGGAACATTGAGCATGGACTAAGAGCTTGTAGGGTACTACATTGGCTATCCCTATGTTTTTTTAATGCTATGGTTCTGCAAATAATGAATTGTAGCTCACCAAAGGATGCATGGGATATTTTGATAAAATACTATGGTACTACTAGTAGTGCCATAAAAATATAGCTGAAGTAAAAATTTAACGCAATGGATAGGAAAGGACGGTCCATTTAGGACTATGTGGCTGTATTGCAAATCAACTAGCATCCATTGGGTCTGAGATAGATGATGAGGATTTGGTGGCTATGACCTTGAATGGTCTAGGGCCAGAATATAAGTTCTGAAATGCCTAACTTTAATGAACTTGTATCCTTGCTTATGCATGAAGAAGTGAAATTGGGTTTGGCTACGAGCTTGAATAGCTCTAAAAAGCAAAGATGTAGCTTTTTACTCTAATCAGAGAGGCCATGGTTAATATGGCAAAGGTTCTAGCCATGGCAGGGAAACTCTGCAACATGCATCTTAGCATGGACAAGGTCAATATGGATTTGCTGGTAGAGGTGGTGGATACTTCCATGCATAGGGGAGATCTTTGTCTAGGGGCAAAGGATCTTGGCATACTTAATCTAGTCATGAAAATGCAAACAAGGATAAAGATTGCCATTATTATGGAAAGCATGGCCACATTGCAAAAGAGTGTTGGAAGAAGTAGGCTAATCAAAAGGGTAGATAGCAAGGTCATTATGCATCTTCTAGTCATGTAGAGCTTGAGACCGGTGAGATACTCTTTGCTATGACTCATATACCCAACCAAGGCAAGCGGCAAAGAAATTATGGTGATGTTTAGTATATAGATTCTAGTGCCTTAAACCTCATGACACCACATGGTGAGTGGTTTGATGAGCTAAATTAGGTGCTAATGGCTATACATGTACTGAGATGATTCTGAGCATGACATAGCACACACATGGATTGTTTCTTTGGTTATGCCTAACGGTAGGAAAAAGCACTTGCATGATGTATTGTATGTACCATTGATCACCAAGAATCTGTTATCTATAGGTCATATGGTTGAGTAGAACATGTAGGTACGATTAAATAGAGATGGCTGCTTCATAGAGGAGTATGATAGAGGATGTAGATTGGTTTGCTAAAGGCCAAAGACATGGCAGGATGTTTACATTCGATGCAAACATATGTGAGTTGAATGTTGCTATGTTTGCTCATGATAGGGAAAGTATTTGAGACATTGATATATGGCATAAATGGATTGGATATATAAATGTCCAAAAGTTGAAAATTTATAGCATAAGGAGCTTGTTACATGACTACCAAGGTTTAAGTATGCTGATTTGGGACATGTATGCTCATCATGTAAGTTTGGGAAACAAGCCAGGTTTTCATTTGCAAGGAATACATGGAATAGCAACATGCCTTTATAGCTTGTGCACTCAGATATTTGGGGATCTGTGCATAATGCATCACTTGATGGGTCTCGATACTATGTGATATTTGTGGATGACTATAGTAGGTACACATGGATATACATCTTAAAGCATAAGATGAGGTTTTGGAGAGGTTTATGGATTTTAAAGATTATGCTGTTAACTTTTATGTCTCATGCTTATGATTTGATAGTGGTGGAGAGTATGTCACAAAGGAGTTTGACAGATACTTAGCAAAGCATGGGATTGAGGCAATTGACTTGCAACTATACTGCTCATTAGAACATAGTTGTTGCAAGAAATAACAAGGTGATTATGGAGGTAGCCAGGGCCATGTTAAATGATAAGGATATGCCTTTTTCGTATTGGGATGAAGCAATTAATACGGTTGTCTATGTTACAAATAGAATACCTACTATAGGAATACATAAAAAGACACCTTATGAGCAACTATATGGCTACAAGCTTAACATACCACATTTGAAAGTATTTGGTAGTATTGCCTATGTTCATGTTCCCAATGACAAATGGAAGAAACTTGACCCTAAAGTAGTGAAGTGTATTTTCACTGCAGAGATATGTACTGCCTCATGAGAGAGCACAATCTAGTTCACCTCCATTGTGGAGATCGTAGAGAGAAATAAAGCACGTGGATAGGCTTACCTACAGTGGATACTCAGTGAGACATTATGCATATATGATAGAAGTGCTGAAATACAAAGAGCTACATCTTTTGCAGAAGTAGTTAAGGATGAGAATTGGTGCAAGGCTATGGATGATGAATATGATGCTTTGTTGAAAAACAGAACATGGAATTTGGTTGAGTTACCTTTGAGGGAAAAGTTCCTATTGGATGGAAGAAAGCATTGTATAGCTTAAAGCAAGCCCCACAAGCTTGGAATGCTAGGATTACTTCCTACTTTTGTAGACACTTGGATTTCAGCTAGGCAATGCTGATCAAAACCTATTTATTAGGAAAATAGAGACAAGATATGTGATTTTGGTACTCTATGTAGATGTTTTGGTGATCACATGTAATCACATATAGGGCATTGATGACATAAAAGCTACGTTATAGAAAGAATTTTAGATTACAAACTTGGGAGAGGTGAATTTTTTCTTAGGAATTGAAGTTATGTGCACACCTCATGGGATATGGATGATACAAAAACAGTATGCATGGTGGAATGCAAACCTATGGATACACCACCAGAGAAAAATGTGAAGCTGGATATTAATACATGAGATGTAATAGAGAATGTGACTATGTATAGACATATGGTTGGTAGTTTGATCTATCTCACTGTCACTAAATTGTACTTGAGTTATGCAGTTGGTTTGATAAGCCAATTTATGTAGCAGCCAAGGAGACCTCACCTAGATGCTATGAGGAGGGTTTTGAGGTATGTGAAGGGTACATCGCCTTATGGGCTATTCTATGAGCATAGTAAGCCTATTGAGCTTACAGGTTATCATGATGGCAAGGAAATAATGTCTAAAATTTTTAATAGCATAAACCATTGACAATCCTTCCCTTTTGGTAGTCAAGTAGTTCATATCTACCTCAATGAGCCATTGACTAGTAAAATTCATAGAAAATCCATGTCATATTCACTAGGTTGGCACAACATGGATCCTGAAAGGTGATTGTCCAATTTGGGGCTTGTAAATAGGAGTAGTCATTAGATCCTTTTTCAGTGGTTCAAAGGAATCTTGGCATTCCTCAATCCATGCCCAGGTGACTAGTAGCTTATAAAGGAGTCTAGCTATAATAACATAATTAACTAGGAAGCGACAATAGTACCCAGTATGGCCAAGGAAGCACTACTCTCTCTTTGATTTGGTGGGTGGAGAGAGACTCACTATGACTACAATATTTACCTCCTTGACCTTTTCTAGACCCTCAATGGACTCATTAGATATGTCTTTGCACTTTTCCCTAAGTAGCAGAACAATTTGATTGCTTTTCTTAAACTTCATGAAGCATGGAGGTAAATCACATGGTTTTTTTTAACTAAGAGATTTTGATGCAGTGCTACATGCATCATTCTTCAAGTGTTTTCTTTGTGGATGGACTGGGAGTTTGGTTTTAGATTGTGTAGATTAGGTTCATTGTTGGGAAATTTTGGGGATAGAATTGCTATAGCCCCTTGTATCAAAGTCAGAGCTTGCTTTGGTGGTCTCTTAGACTTTTTGTTTATTGCTTTTTGCTAGCAATATCTTAGGGTTTGGACATAGATTATAGATTTGATGTCCGATTTGTTTTTAGTCCAAAACTTTAAGTTATTCAAGATATTCCAATTCAAAGGTTACACTAACAATGCTAGTATCAATTAGCAAAGTCTCAGGTTGAGAGGGATTTGAGTCCAAGAAGATTTGCTCAATGGTGTGATCATTAGTGTCATAGTTTGCCAAGTTGAAATTAGAATCTTCGTTGTCCTAAATTGACAAGTCATCCTCAGTGTCACTTAGTTTCTTAGCATCATCAATGCCTTGGTCTTGCATTAGTGAGATGGAGTCCATTGCCATGTGGGGCTGGTCATCATGAGTTCTTCAATGATAGTCAAATTGGTATCCATTTGATATTGAGAGCACAAGTACCATTGGCTAAGGATTTTATGCAACACGGGGTTGGATAGCCCTTGGAAGCGGTGGCTGCTGAGTCAGGGGCCATCATAAAAAGGGGCACTAAATTTGATTTTATTAAAGATTTGATGGTGAGATCTGTAGTAAGCAGTGTATATTTCTGACTCAAGTATTTGTGGATTGAGTGATATTCTAACTCTTGAGCAAATGGCAATTCAAGCGTTGCAAGTATGTGGGGCCATCATAAAAAGGGGCACTAAATTTGATTCTACTAAAGATTTGATGGTGAGAGCTATAGTAAACGGTGTATATTTTTGACTCAACTATGCGTGAATTGAGTGATATTGTAACTCTTGAGCAAATGGCAATTCAAGCATTTCAAGTATGTGCATCCAATCTTACTTATCCTCAAGGGAGCTAATGTATCTCATCAATGGACATATGGCCAGAGGGTCATTAGAGTCACTTGTCAAGATTGTGGGAGAGAAGGAAGGAGGCTCACTTGTAGCTTTCTCACTTACACAATGGGGGAATACACACAAAGGTGGAGGCTGAAAACAGTTTTCCTCTTCTTAGTTGTGTAAGCCAAAAAGAACTCTAGTACAAAGAAATAGAAGAACCCTATATATGGGTCTCAAACCAAACTCAACTCGCTAAGGTGGCATACTAACTAAGCCACGAACTAGAGTAGATAAGGATAGCTGTCATCTAGCTATTATTCATGGGCAGTGTACCAACCGCATCTGCAGCTAAAAAGTCCGTGACATAAATGCACAACGGTCACCTTGGCATATCACGAGTGGAGCTCGATATCTCAACACTCCCCCTCGAGCTCAATCCCAATTCCTACACACCAAGTAGGTCTCTGAACTTGCGCAGCTTCTCTACGCCCAATGCCTTCGTAAATATGTCAGCTACCTGATCCTCTGTGCTGACATAAACTAGATCAATAAGACCTAGTAAAACCCTCTCCCGCACATAGTGATAATGCACCTCAATGTGCTTTGTTCTAGCATGATAGACTGGGAAATTTGCCAAGTGTATACTACTCATGTTGTCACAATAAATGACAATTGGCCTATCTGTAGGGATGCATATCATAAAGTAGCTTATGCAACCAAGCTACCTCACATGCAGCCATTGCTGCGGCCCTGTACTTAGCCTCTGTGCTCGACAAGGCAACTGTAGGCTGTTTCTTGCTGCTCCAAGTGATTGTAGCACTCCCAAAAGAGAACACATATCCACTAATAGATCGTCTATCAGAAATACTACCACCCAATCAGCATCAATGTATCCATGCAACTGTATCTGAACTCCAGTCTCATAAAGTAGTCCATACTGCAATGTGGACTTCACATACCTGAGTATGCGTCTAGCCGTATCCAAATGTGGTTTCCTTGGAGCCTGCATAAACTGACTTACCAATCCAATAGCATAGCTCAAATCTGGCCTGGTAATAGTCATATAAATTAAACTTCCTACTATGCGTCTATACATAGTAGGATCTTCCAGAAGCTCACCTGCATCTGCGCTCAGCTTCACATTCTGCTCCAAAGGAACTGAAATGGGCTTACAGCCTGTCATCCCATATTTGGACAGCATATCCAATCCATACTGCCTTTGCAAGAGCCGTATCCCACTTGGTGATCTAATCACCTCAATGCCCAAGAAATAACGCAGCTCTCCCAAATCCTTCATCTCAAACTTCTACTTCAATAGCATTTTCACATGAAGGATACTTTCATCACTGTCACCTGTCATAATCAAATCATCAACATAAATGACAAGTAGCATAATACCTTTCTCTATTTTTCTCACATAAAGTGAGAAATCTGCCTTGGAAATCTGAAAGCCAATAATGTCAAGATACTATCCTATCTTGTCAGACCATGCTCTAGGTGCTTGCTTCAAGCCATACAAGGCTTTCTTCAACCTGCAAACAAACTCAGGATGAATAGCATGCACATAACCTGATGGCTGCTCCATATAGACCTCTTCTTGCAAATCACCATGCAAGAAGGCATTCTTTACATCCATCTGATGTAAAGACCATCCCTTTGATGCAACGATAGCAATGACTGCTCTTATGGTTGCCATCCTTGCAACCAGACTGAATGTTTCTTCATAATCAATGCCATATATTTGTGCATACCCCTTGATTACTAATCTTGCCTTGTATCTATTCACAGAACCATCTGCATTGTGTTTCACCTTATAAACCCACTTACAACCAATTGCATTCTTATCTTTAGGCAAAGGTACCAATTCCCATATAGCATTTCTTCCAAGGCATCCATTTCTTCATTCATGGCTTTCTCCCATTTTTCTTTTTCCATGGCTTGCTCAAAAGAAGTGGGTTCTGGTTCCTGTATCACTTTGACCATATAGGCATAGTGAATGGCTGTAAATCCATCATATTTCAGCCTATCCACAAGATACCTAGCTCTAATAGACCTGCGCAAAGTAGGTTCACTCCCAGGTGCTCTCAAATCATCCCTGGTCTTCCTTACTCCAGGTGTAACAATAGAAGGAATACCCAACTCATCATCAATGCTCTGTTCTGAGCCACTGGATTCACCATCCACATAAGAGTGACCTGCATTCACATCAAACATGGGCTAATCTACCTTCCCTTTTCCTTTTCGTGATACTTGCATACCACTATCTGCATTGCTTTGAGAAGATTCTCCTGATCTCAATCTATCTGTCCATGGCAAAGAATGTGAACCACTGCTAGAGGACGCTCCAGGTCCACTAATATCTTGTGACTGCTGCTGTGAATTCTGTGCAGCATTACCATTTTGTGCATCTACATTATCAATCACATTTACTGGTTTATACCAGCTACTCATCTCATCAAAAACAACATCTCTACTCACTGTAAACTTACGAGTAGAAGGGTTATAGCATCTATACCCTTTTTGCTCTGCAAAGAGTAACCAATAAAGATGTACTTCTTAGCTTTTGGATCCAACTTGGATCTCAACTCATCTGGCACATAAACATAGGCAATGCAACCAAAAATTTTCAATTAAGAAATATCTAGTTTCCTACCAGTATACCTCTCCTCTAGAGTCATGCCATGTATTGCTGCAGTGGGAGTCCTGTTCATTATGTAGACTACTATAGCAACTGCCTCAGCCCAGTAAAAATCTGGCAGGTCTTTTTCATTGAGTATGGCATGAGATACCTCTCCAATATGCCAGTTTTTTCTTTCTGCAATTCCATTTTGCTGTGGGATATGACTACATGAATATTGCTGCTTTATGCCATGCTCCTGCAAGAATCTTGCAAACTCATTTGAGAGGTACTCTCCCCCTCCATCTGACCTTAGGCATTTTATTTGCAGGCCTGTTTCTTTTTCAACCATAGCTTTAACAGTTTTGAAATGCCCAAAAACTTCACTTTTCTTTTTCATAAAATACACCCAAATTTTTCTGCTATAGTCATCAATAAAAGTGACAAAATAATGACAGCCTCCAGTAGATGTAGCTTTAGTAGTCCACACATTAGAGTGGATTAATTCCAATGGCTTCTTACTCTCTTGAACATGTCTAGGAAATGGTTTCCTTGCCTGTTTTCCCAATTGACAGGCTTCACATACCTTATGCATTTCTGCAACCTTGAATTTAGGCAATCCTGCAACAATATTTTGGGCTTGCATTAATTTAAGTCATTGTATATTAACATGACAAATGCGTTTATGCCTGATATCAATATCTGCAACTACACCAATCCCATGTGCAAACATTGCTGCACTCAATTCAAGCATGTCTGCATCCAACGTAAACATTCTACCGTTCTATTTTCCTTTTGCTATCAAGCGACCTTTATTTTTCATATCCTCAACAAAGCATCCATGAGAATTAAATATGACTTGCAAGCCCTGCTCAACCATTTGACTAACAGAAACCAGGTTCTTGGTGATATTCAGGACATGAAATACATTCAACAAGTATTTCTTTTTCCCATCCTACATAGACAAATGAATTTTTCCAATCTACACAATAGGATGTGTAGTATCATCACCAGTCTCCACAAATCCTGGTTTTTTCATTTTTCTTGCATCCTGCATCCATTCTGCATGACCTATCATGTGGTTTGATGCACCTGAGTCAACATACCACACATCGTTGCTTTCTTCTGCACTTGTCATAGAATTGGTCATGTGCTGCACCATAAACAAATGCTCATTTCTGTCATCACCTTGTCTACTAGAAGATGCATAATTCCCTTGTTGCAATTTTCCATTCATGATATCATTCTGCTTTTTATAGCAGTCTTTAGCCATTTGACCCATTTTACCATAGTAGTAGCATTCAACATTGATGTTTGCATTTTGGTCTCTTTGCCATCCACCACGACCTCTTTGGCTCCCCCTACCTCTAGAGTTACCACGTCCTCCTCCATAGGACTGGTTTTCTTGAGTTTGCTGCATATTTTGATTTCTACCATGGCCTCCAGATCGGCCTCCTCTACCTCTGCCTCTACCTCTTCCAGCATTTGAGTAAAAGACAGCTTCTTTTGAAGTTCCTCCTGAAGAAGATGCACCACCATTTCTCTGATCCTCAAAAATTAGAAGAGCAATCAACTCCTCAAAATTAGGAAATCTTTCACAGATGGAAATCGATGTTCGAAACTGTGCATAATCCTTTCCTAGACCATTCAAGGTCACAAAAACTAAATCATCATCTTCCACTGGCGACCCAATGGAAGCAAGTGCATTTGCAATCTTCTTCACCTTCATGTGGTAGTCATTGGTGCTCATATTTTCTCTTTGCACATTGTGCAACTCTTGCTTGAGCTGCATTTTTTTGGCTTGCATATTTGTGCTATACATTTTTGACAAAGTATCCCATGCCGCCTTTGGCGTACTTGTATCCTGAATATGCACAATCATAGAGTCTGAAATGCTAATAGACAGCCAGTACATAACTTTCTTGGCTCTCTCATGCCATCCTTTAAATGCCTGCATTTGCTGTTGATTGGGAACATCAGAAAGAACTGGTTCTTCTTCATTTCCTGCAACGAATTCCCAATATCCTTTTCCCATAAGGAAATTCGTCATTCTAAACTTCCATGCTTGGAAGTTGTTCTTGTCAAGCTTTTCAGTGACAATCTGTGAAAGAGAATCAGACGCCATTACAAAACAGTGTAAAAAATTTTGTCACTGCAAAAAACACAGCTTCAGCCTCACAAGGGCAAATCTGCAAAACTGACAAAAGTGGTATTTGACCACACAGTCACTTCCTAGTGATGATTTTACATCAACAGGCAACAAGGATGATTTTGTAACTCCCAGTGTCTCTACGCACAGGCATACAATGCAATTTCTACAGTAACTTTTCATTAACCTGTAGAACAGTGGTCGCACAGCAAAAAACAGGGCCTTTTCTTGAGTGCGAGCGGAAAACTTCTGCCTCCAAAACAGGCACCAAAATGGCCTCGAATCAAAAAAACAGGGCAACCAAGGGCTAAAGCCCGCTCCCCAGCATATATTACCCTCTTGCTACACCGCGAAGGGTCTCTCAATCTGAGACAATGTACTCTTGTACTTTCCAGCTATGCTACCTACAAAGACTTGCTCCCAAACTCAAAAAATGAAAGCACCACTAGTTCTCTTACCAGAACACCGCGAACTTGGTTTGCTTTCTTGAGCTCCTTACCACGAACCAGGCTCTGATACCATGTCAAGATTGTGGGAGAGAAGGAAGGAGTCTCACTTGTAGCTTTCTCACTTACACAATGGGAGAATACACACAAAGGTGGAGGCTGAAAACAGTTTTCCTCTTCTTAGTTGCGTAAGCCAAAAAGAACTCTAGTAAAAAGAAATAGAAGAACCCTATATATGGGTCTCAAACCAAACTCAACTAACTAAGGTGGCATACTAACTGAGCCACGAACTAGAGTAGATAAGGATAGCTGTCATCTAGCTATTATTCATGGGTGATGTACCAACCGCATCTTCAGCTAACAAGTCGGTGACATAAATGCACAACGGTCACCCTGGCATATCACGAGTGGAGCTTGATATCTCAACATCACCTCCTAACAACATAGAGATAGCGTCTAGGTCAATACTATGGGATGTTTTCCAAGACTCCATCTCAATGCAAACTACCTTTTTCCAAATTCCAAGAAAGAGCAAACCATGGCCCTAGTCTTTAATGAGATGTGCATTGCAATCCAAGGTCAACCAAGAAAAAGGTCATAGTCTACTCCATTCATGACAACAAAAATTACTTTGGATTATACTCTGACAATTTTGACAAGATTCCTTAAGACTTGCAAGGGCCCAAATTTAAATCCATTGAATATGATCAAATTAAAGTACACTAGTTCAATCAATGGATTTCCCTAAGCTTTGAGTATGAGTACACTCTCATTGATGATACTTACAACAATTCCACTATCCACTATTTCTTGTAAGAAGATGGGAAGATAGTAGTGTGAAAATAATAGTAATACCATGTCACATTGACATAGGTATAAAAGGAGGGGAGATGTTAATTTTTTCATCTTTTCACACATTAATAAATTACTGTCCTTCTCCTCATTTTTCATAAAAGAAAAATACCTTGATATTTTTGTACTTTGGAATCATGTTAATTCCATACCTTGTAATTTCCAGCCCTTGTAAATTCAGCCCTTGCCTATGTAAATGTGCCCTTAACTTTGGAGATGAAGGCAAGAGGCTAAGATGTCTTGGTGCAATAGTCTTTGGAACTCTCATCATTAATACATGGAAAGATGTCTTGGTGCAATAGTCCTTTGTTATTTTATGTCTATTTCAATTTAGTTAGATTTCTTTTCCTAGTTGAATGCTTCATTACATTGGTATCAAAGCTTTAGTTTAGATCTTGTCAGAAGTCATTTTCATGCAATAGATTTAGTTACAGTGACTAGGGAGTGAAAACCATAGTTAAAATTCAGTCACACAAGAGTTAGTTCTTCCATAATCATGGTCTGACATGGAGAACTCTTACAAACCATGACTAAGATAGAGGTTCTTGGCATGAACCAGTGGACAATGGTAGGCTCCAACCATTTTGGCAGGTTGTGACCAAGATTTGGACCAAAATTGGGGTAAGTTTGAAGAGAATGAGGGTTACATGACTTAATGAAGCTTAAACAGTGATTACTTTTCAAAAACAGGGGTTTCTTCACTTTTCCTACAAGCTTCTTTCATGGAAACCATGGAAATCTCTGATCTTACCTTCAAGGCATGAACTCTATCTTGCCATTTGACCTCACAAGCATCTTCCCTACCACTTGAGCTCTCTATGGAGTACCATATTTGAGAGTATTACTCAGTTTTTTGGTCATGGTATATGAGTATGCAGACTGTGAGATCTTGCACTTGATCATACTCCTACCTCACGATTTGAAATTTGGAGCTAATAAGCTCTAGCTGGGCCATACCAAGCTCCTAATTCCTTTGGTAGTTGGTCTCTTCCAAGATTTGATGAGATTTCTTCCATCTTGAGTCTTTCCCTCTCTCATGAAATGCTAACAGGGACAATTTTGAATAGCAAGCTTATTTTCTCAGATTTCTTATCAAGATCATGGGGCTTTTGGTCAATCTCACTTCCTAAAGCCTCTACACAAAGGATAGTACCAACATTGCATGGATTTTCCACCATTGTGGAAGAATGGAGTGGATTCTTGAAGGATTCATGGAAGGGGCAGCCAATGTCAATTGAAGGAAGGGAATTATTGGATTCTCTTTCAAAATTTGAATTTTCTTTGAAGCCTACTTTATACCATGAAGAGTAATCAGCACCTTCAACTCAAGTGGTATCTCTATTGAAGACTTATTCATAAAATTTTGGGTCCAATGGATCACGGGAGCACTCTTCATGAAGATTCTTGATCAAGAAGCTGGATATTAGCATTGGAAAGCTAAAATGTGGATGTCTTGGATTAATAGAAGCTGAAGTCAAGCTCTATTTACTGAAGCCATGTTCTATTTGTGGGAGATTCCTTCATCAACAACAACACTCTTCTTCTACCAGCTTAAGAGGTACTCTAATCAATTTTAATCTCTCTTTAAATCCTCTTGCTGAGCTAAGTCCAATTGATGAAAGAGGGATTGAAATGATAAAGAATCACATCCATTCTATCAAATGCATTTCATGAGAAAATCCATAGAGCTATGTTAGTGATTGATCATTGCATAATCAATCTCATTCACTGAAATAATCACTTCCAAGTGCCTCAAATTCTCATTTCATTTACCTAACCCTAATATTGAATTGTTTGCTCTTTTGTTTCATTGACATGAGTAAAATTTTACCCAATGGTAAGTGGAATAAGAATCGGTAAGCAGTGAGTCACTGCTGAGGTTATCCCTTACCTATCCCCATTTCAATTTCAGCCTATTCCATTCAATTTCTTGCATATCATAAAAGGGGCAATCAAATTCTTTTCATTCCATGCATTTCATGCTGATTTTTAGAGCTTAGCATTGAACTGCCATGTATATACCCACGAGGAAAAGTGGATGCCGGGCGAGTTGGTAGGACAAAAGAGAGGTGACCCTCCCCTATTGACAAGGACCCTGAAGGGGAGCACAAACCGGCTTGAGAGGGAAATTTGCACACCCCTCAAGACTCGGATCCCACGCATTTAAAGTTTAGGTGCAGATACCACTCAAGGGAACAAGAATTCAGTTTTTAGCATGGTATTTTTGACATTGGATCAGCATTGAGTTTTCGGACAGGGTATACAAATAGGGTCCCATTAAGCTTGTAGTATACAATGGATTATTCAATCATTTTGGTTATTGCAGAGGGTATTTTCAATTTTGGCAGATGTATGGAGTTCCCTTACAGGTCTACACGGTTGGTAGATACATGAAAATTGAAGGTACAAGTCACTATATGATCAAAACAGAGCATTCACAGGTTGCAAGAATTTCCAGATAGCTACAATAAACTATTTACAGAATTTTTTGTATTCAACTACTTTCAACACTTGATAGTTTGTTAGAAAGGGAACTTCTGAAGCTTCAAGCAGAGCCAAAGAGCTTGTTATTCCAAGCACTAAAACTCAAGATATTTGAGTTTTTCCTCTGCTGTATATACGTGACAGAAAGTTACTCATGGTAAGGAATAAGAAAAAGGATCCTATTTTGGAGACCATCAATGAAGAGCTGAGAGAATACCAACATGAGCATGAACATGAAACCCCTCAAGAAGCTATATGCCACATGCATTATGAGAATGAAGAGGTTGATGTAAGCTCCACTCATTCTCTTATCAATCAACAATGAATGGAGTTGAGATGTCCCATGCTTCCATGAACTCTAACAGCCTACAATAACTCTCAAATGATATTAAAGAGATGAAATCAGATTTTGATAGTATGAGGATGGGCATTGACAAGTTAGTGGCTATCTTTAGTGAAAAGATGTTGCCTACAACAACTCTCAAATGATATTAAAGAGATGAAATGAGGTTTTGATGGTATGAGGATGGGTATTGACAAGTTAGTGGCTATCTTTAGTGAAAAGATGTTGCCTACAGCTGGTCCTAATGTTCCAAACCCTCCTTTGGCTAAAGGCCAACCCAAACCCTCTACTCCAAAGGTGGTAGGACAATTTGAGATTGGGGAATCATCAAAGGCTAAAGATTTTATACAGCCCACTTCATTTCAGCCTCAGCCCCATCAATCAAAGGCCTATTCTCAACCACACGAGCAAGATCCACACGATAGGGTTCAAGCAAGCCCTGCGCATAAAGAGGACATCCATGGTTGCAATCCATTTTATAAACAATTATATCCTCAACTAAATATTGGTGGGCATGAACAAGGGCATGTGAATTCAGCCCCAAACTCCTATAGATAACAACAACACAATCCTCATACTCAAGTTCGGCCTAATAGGCCAAGCCCTTTATCCAATCATGGTTGGCCTCAACAAAACAATGGGCAACAACCACCATTTAATATTCCTGTATGCATGGAAAACATCAAGGGTACCATGGACAACCTTACAATATGGGTAACACTCATTTTCAACCTCAAGGACATTATTTTCAGCCACAAGGTTATGGTATGCAGTATGGACAGCAAACCCCATATGCACAAGGAACTTGGAATAATGAATTCCCTAGGCAAGACTCATTTGGTAACTCTTTTGGATAGCAACACCATAATGGACAACAGCACCACAATGGGCAGCCACCTCAATATGAGAGAGAGTATAAAGAGAAAATTGACATCTCAAATTTCAAAGGAGAGAATCCTTCACCACGGAGTTGGAGGAGTGGTTTGACAAATTGGAGATGTACTTTTCCCTTTATCCAAGGCCTGAAAATGTCAAAGTGAAGTTTCTAGCCTTTCATTTAGAAGGCTAGCACATACTTGGTGGAGATATATGACAATATTGGGCATGACTTCTTATCTTGGGAAGCACTAAATAATTCTATGATTGAAGTCTTCGTCTCTCCCATTGAAAAAGAGCACTTGGAAAAGAAATGGCACGCCCTTGAGCAACGTGGTCTTTTGGGTAGAGAGTATTCAAATCAGTTTTTAAACCTCTCAATGTATGTTCATGGAGTTTCCGATAGTGCCAAATTGAACAAGTATATATTTGGTTTGGAGTCTACTTTATCATCCAAAGTTGGAGCCACAAAGCCTATATCTTTGCAACTTGCCATTCAATTGGCTGAGCGTTATGGGCAGAAATACAAGAGTTTCCAGCCAAAAACAAGGCATTTATTTCAGCCTACATAGTTCCCAAAGACATCAAGCCATTATGCGCATGCAAGGACTAATTTTTAGCAAGGTGGGAAGCCAATAAATGTTCACAGCAATACCTACAGCAAGATACCAACTTTTCCCACTGTTTATGGACCAAAGTAGGACAACAATTTCAGATCTAATGCTGAAAATAAGTTTAATGGAAAAAGGATTGATATTAGTGCCAAAATTTTAGCCCCTACCCTACCCAAGGCAAGTATGTGTCTAATGACAAGTTCAAAGAAATGTATGCCAAAGGCCTATGCTTCAAGTGCGGGGAGAAATGGTCACTTGACCATAAGTCCAAGTGTAAGGCTAAGAATTTGAAGGTTAGTATGATTTTTTAAGATGATTCCGATGTTGAACCTATTGAGGGAAGTCTAGCACATCTTGAAGTCTCTACTACTCAAGAAGAGATGCATGAAAATGAAGAGAGTATCCATGATGAGTTTTATGACCCAATGGATGGCTTTCCTTTTGATCCGGGTGGTCATTACATGGATGATTCTTGGACCGATTTACATTCCTCTCTATGTTCCATATCAAATGACGCATGGAGTGTTTCAAGAGGGGACAATACCCTATGCCTCAAAGTCCAAATCAATGGAAGGACCACTCACATATTCATTGATACGGGTAGCGCAAATAGCTTTATTAATTCTAAATCACTCAATGGGTTGAAATTGAGTGCACAATATATGTGTTCTTCCCTAAAAATCCAAGTGGCCAATGGATACTTTGAAAATAGTAATCAATGTTGCCCAAATGTTCCTATCACTCTATCTCCATTGTGCACTACATTAGTGAGTTTGATCGCATTAGAAATGGGTCCCATTGACATTATACTTGGCTGCAATTGGCTGAAATCTTTGGGCAGATTTGCTATGGATCTTAACAAGCTTGAAATGGAATTTCAATGGTGTGGACAGCAAGTAATCCTACATGGTGTTGAGAAGAAGAAAATAGAGGTGATCATCCCCAAGAAGATAAAAAAAGATATAAATGCAAAGGCATGCATGTTCACCATTCTTCTTTCAAAGATTGATGAGGATCAGCCCTCTCCTTCTACCAATGACATAGATCCATGTCTTTGCAAGTTGATAAAGGATTATGATGATATTTTTCAGCCACCTACTTCTCTTTCTCCCAAAAGAGAAGTGGATCATCCTATAGACTTGCTGCCCAACACCAAGCCTATTAACAAACCACCATATCGCGTGGAAAGGGAAGAGATAGAGCGCCAAGTGTAATATCTCCGCACAATAAAAGTTAGTTGGTTAGTTTGAAAGTTAGTTAGTCAATTAATAAGTTAGTAAGGTTACTAATTAAAAACTAATTAACATTAATAATTAAGGATTTTTATTTAATTAAAAATATTTTATTTAAAAAAATCAAGAGTCATAAATCTGATATTTTTCTCAGATTGGTAAGGACTGTGGCCACCCTTCACATAAATTACAACGTGAACAAGACTTGTGAGTTATATTAATCACTAGGTTAAGGTGTATAGTTTGGATGGTCCAAAAATATTAGATTTTGGGCAAAACTAGTATATTTTAGATATTTTAGATAGTATCCTAAAAAAGATATGGAGATTTTTAGAACTGGATATCATTTAAAAGAAAAGACAAGTGATGTTTTAGTTAGTTTTGGAGAATTTATAAAAAGAAAAATAAAGAAAGTGATTTACGAAATTGCGCGCGCCACGATCGCAATCCACGGACAGAAAACAACACTTCGAACAGAGAAAAGAAGGAGTGAACCAAGAGCTTTCTAACCAAGTGTCTTGCGGTTTTACCCCCCTTTCGGAGCCAATGGAACCATCAGATTTATGATTTGAGCATCAGATCACTGATTTTTTCAAGATTCCCCTCCACAAAGAGCTCCACTTCTCAACCACAAGCCCTCTTCTCTAATTCACTATAAATATGAGGCATGGGAGAGGCATAAAGAAGCATAAGGAGACCCCGAGAGGCTGTGAGAGAGAGGTAGAGAGAAGGATACCCCTCCAAGAGATTGTGAGGAAGAGCTTGAAAGATAGCTTGAGAGAGAGAGAGAGAGAGAGAAGAGTCACCCCGAGAGGCTGCAAGGAAGAGAATTAGCTCAATTCCCTCTACTCGATCCTTGACTTAATCATCTTCTCTTACGCTCTCCCATCTTGAATCTATTCCACCTTCTTAATCTCTTGAGTCTACTTGCGGATGACGGCCCCCAAGCGAAGAATGTTGCATGTGGATGGTAATCCCACAACCAGAAATGAAGCTTCGGGCAAAGGTATAACTGTCAATCCAACTGCGGTTCCGGTCATAAGTAATGTATTTTCAAATTGATAGATGCTTGCTTTGATTCTCATATGAGATACGTTAGGCCCCATACTCTGATGCACAAGTATAGGTCATGGGAAATGATAAATTTCATCTCACCTACTCGAAAGATGGAGTTTGTGAAGTGCATATGTCAAGGGAAGATAATTGCACCTAGTTACATATGACTTATTTGCTAGTAGAGCAATTACAATGAAAAATTAGTCAAGGGTTATGAATGGCGTAATCGTCAAAAGAATGACGTTAAAAGATTGTGCATACAAGTGCTATATTAAAGTATAGTCAAGGGTTACAAATAGCATAATTACTAAAAGAATATGACATTGAGAATCATGAATAAAAATTACTAGTTTAAAGTTTAAATACTTCAAAAGTACTTAGCCTAAGAGCCCAAATATTAAGAAAAAATAGATTCTAGCTCAATCCAAGACCTGTTGGAGTCTAATTACTTGAGATCATCTCGCACTTATCTTATTAAGTATTCACATGTTATGCCTATAACATGTTTGATATATGAGGATACTTTTCTAGTTGCCTCATGTCTTGACTAAGAGCTAGTACAAGAAATTAATCATAAGGGTTAAAACTAAGATGTCTTGAGTTCCGTCAGATAACGATGACTTTTGCCAATCCAAATTCAGGGTTGGGTTATCAATCAAGGTAAGTGACCTATAGAACTTACATCATGAATAGTGTTTGAACCCTCAACATATGCCCTAGCTGAAGGAAGGAAGTGTTAAGAAACATTTTTGCATAGTATTGCTCTTAGATCCCAAGGGGGAGAGCAAATATACGATGGGAATGTTATATCGTCTATTCTTGCATTGGTTAGAAAGAATGCAATTGGTTTTGTTGGTTGATCGAACAACATCCTAAATGCTTTTACATTCAACTGGTTGTTAGTTGTTGTTTGGATGATTATTCCAAGTGCTTGTGATTTATGGTAAATGCATGGCAAGGATCTGTGATAACAAGTCACCATGGGAATAAAGGAATGTTTTCTTGGAAAATGATATTAGGGCTGAATGCCTTGTTTGTGCTTGATTCTTAAAGGATTTAATTAAGGAAGGATATATTTCACAGGTGGATCACCTCCATGATCGCATCGTGGATTAACCCAAGAGGGCACTGCTCAATTCATGGGCCGAAGGTCAAGTGGTGAAAAGGCCAACCACAGGAATGATGTTTCGCTCCTAGACAGCTTGCGAGTCAATTGGAGCTCTGGACACCCCTTGCTAGGTCTAGAATGGAGTTGAAGACCTTCGTGGCCCCCAAAGTCTAGGCATGTTGGGAGATCCTATTCTAGATAAAGGATTGAGTTTGTGGTGGCATGAGATTGGACCAGTTACTTCTGCAGGGCAAAAGCGATACTTCTGCTGGATAGAAGGGATACATAATTTCTCCTGTATGGGTGGGAGACAAAGATTAACTTGAAGAGATACTTCTGTAGGGCAGAAGAGATACTTCTGTTGGACAGAAGGGATACATAATTTCTCCTGTATGGGCAGGAGACAAAGATTAACTTGAAGATAAGTTACTGTTTGAATCTTGTTTATCAATAGATTGCTTTGCTCTATTTTTGTGTCTGTGATATAAGATATGCGAACGAACCATGTTCGCTAAAAGGCTTAATTAATGAAGCTGACTTTAAGTGTCACACATAAATGTGGTAGGACCTAATTAGAAAACTAAAGCTATTAAGGGAAGCGGGTGGGCAGAACCCCCGACGGGTCAGTCCTACGGCAGGGTGGTCCCAGAAAACTGGGAGGCTTCTCATAAGATTTTATAGTCATTCGGCCTTTAGGTATTGTAAGGATAGAACCCAATTCATGCCGTTTAGGGGACTGGAATGGGACTATGCCCTATGGGCAGAGAGGTTGAGCAGCGCATCCCTCTCATTTCCCATTCTCTTTGAACCAAGTGTGACATGGGTCTGCTTCGGATTGGGTATCTCTATGTAAAGTAGGATGTCCAAGATCCGACGCTAGAATGTTGTTAGGAGACCTTGGCCACTAGGATCCCAAATTTCAAGTCGATCCTAGTGGGTTCGGCCGTAAACGTTTCGTTGCAAGGCAGATTCAAGAAACCCTAGGCAAGAAAACTCGAAATATTCCATGGGAGTGCCAGACAGTGACGCTTAGATTTATTTCTTGATAGACCGCTAAATGCATGCCTAGACAGCCGATAGGTGGGCACCCTACACCAAGTGAAAGAGCTATTAGAAATGGATCTCATCAAGGCAAGCCAATCGCCTTTTGCCTCTCCGATCCTTCTTGTAAAGAAGAAAGATGTCTCTTTTTGCATGTGTATTGACTACCGCGATCTTAACAAGGTCACTATCAAGAATAGGTATCCAATACCTAGAATAGATGGCCTCCTAGATGAATTGAAAGATGCTAAGGTATTCTCCAAGATTGACTTGAGATTGGGGTGTCATCAAATACGCATGAAGGAAGGGGATGAGTTTAAAAAAGCCTTTAGGATGGAAAGAGGCCTCTATCAATTCATGGTTATGCCTTTTGGTTTATCCAATGCTCCAACTATATTCCAATCTCTTATGAATAAGATACTTCAGCCCTTGCTGTTTCAGATACTTTTGGTGTTCTTTGATGACATTTTGATCTATAGCAAGAGCAAAGAGAACCATTTACAGCATGTGAAAGAAGAATTCGATATATTGAGGAAGCACAAACTATTTGCCAATGCAACTAAGTGTTCATTCATGACAAAGAAAGTTGAATACATGGATCATATAGTGGGAGAAGATGGAATCAAAGTGGATCCTAAGAAGGTGCAATATGTCAAAGAATGACCTACCCCAACTAATGCTACTTCTTCAAGAGGTTTTCTTGGATTATCATCTTTTTACCGTAGGTTTATGAAGAATTATGCTCATGTTCAGCTCCTCTTACCGATCGGCTAAAAAAAGAGGCCTTCTTTTGGGATGAAATCGCCAACAAGAGCTTTAATGAGCTAAAGCAATTGCTTGTTTCAGCACCAATACTAGTTTGCCTTGATTTTTACAAGACTTTTACCATCTACTCGGATGCTAGTGGTAGAGGTTTAGGGGTTGTTTTGGTTCAAGAGCATGGTGTCATTGCATTTGAGAGTAGAAAATTTGATGATAAAGAGAGGGAGATGCATGTATACGAGCAAGAGATGCTTGGTATTCTACATGCAATCAATAAATGGCATCATTATCTCTATGGAACGCATTTTAAAGTCAAAAGCGATCATAGGGTGTTGAGGTATTTTCTCTCACAACCCAACCTTTCTCCCAAGCAAAAGAGATGGATGGCTACCTTGCAGTCATATGATTTTGAAATAGCATATATGGTTGGAAAGGATAACGTTATGGCTTATGCGTTATCTAGAATGTGGGCATGCAGTTTATCTACACTGTCTACAATTTATAAGGATTGGATAAATGACATCCAAGAAGAATATGTGTTGGATGAGTATGCTATCCAGATTTTACAGAAATTACAACAAGGACATGATGAAGAATTTTCAAATTTCAAAGTGAATAATGGACTCTTATGGTTTAAGGGTAAAGTGTACTTGGTTTCTAACAGTAAATTCAAGCTGAAAGTGCTCCATGAGATGTACTCATCACCAATGGCTGGTCATTTGGGTCTTTTCAAGACCTTTGACAAGGTCCATAAAAGTTTTTATTGGAAGGGTTTATGGAAGGACGTCAAGGAGCATGTATCCAAGTGTTTAGAGTGCCAACAAAATAAGGACTCCACTTTATTACCAGCCGGACTCCTTCAGCCTTTACCTATTTCTACGAGAAAATGGACCGACATTTCCATGGACTTTATAATGGGATTACTTATTACTAGTCATGGATGGAATAGTATCTATGTGGTTGTTGATAGATTGACTAAATCATGCCACTTTATTCCAATCAAAATACAATATTCAACAAGACAAGTGGCTGTCAAGCAATTTATGGAAGGTGTGTTCAAGCTGCATGGTATGCCAATGAGAATAGTATCGTATAGAGATACAAAATTCATGGGCAACTTTTGGAGAAGTCTATTCTCTTCTATGGGTACTTTTCTCACTCCTAGTATAGCCTATCACCCCCAAACCGATGGGCAAATGGAAAGAGTCAATCAATGGGTGGAAGTGTACCTTAGGCATTATTGTCATGACACACAAGCCTTATGGGATCATTGGATCCACCTTGCTGAATTTTTCTATAACAACACGCATCACATGAGCATAGGTATGTCCCCATTTGAAGCACTTTATGGGTACAAAGTCCAAATTCCATCAGTTTTGTTTCATGAAGATGTTCAACCCCCAAGCAAAGGAAGAGTTGGAAAGGATGGCGAGGCTCATGAGACAATGCAAGGATAGCATAAGGAAAGCACAAGAAGTAATGAAAGCCTATGCCAATGAGAAGAGAAGACATTTGGACTTTAAAGTTGGAGATTGGTTGTTTCTTAAAGTGCCCAAGACACACTATGCTTCATTGAAGGGTGCGAACAATAAGCTTGCTCACAAATTTTATGGACAATATTTGGTAGTGGAAAAAGTTGGAGAGATTGCTTATAAGCTCCAACTACCTTCTTCCACTAGAATACAAGATGTATTTCATGTTTCATAGCTTAAGAAGTATGTTGGACCTGATGTGCAGGTATTGGAAGAGTTGCCACCAATGGATGAAGCAAGACTTGTCATATATGAACCTGAAAGTATTATTGGAAAGAGAGAAAAAGTGCTCAAAAATTGTACTCTTACTGAGTACCTCATTAAGTGGAGAGGAATATTCTTGGCAACCATCCACTTATGTGAATGATTTTCCTTGGTTATTGCAGGATGATACATGACAGACTGTGCAGGGACAGCTTGCTGTGAGATATTTCTATTGGCAATAAAACTGTCCTGACTTTATTAAAAATTGATTTTGACATTATGGGGTGATACTAGGGATTGTATACTTCATATGTGTCATTTGGACCACTCTATCAGAAGTTATGACAATTTTTGTAAATCAGCCCTATTTGTATAGCAGCTAGTTTACTCACAGTTTGGTATACATAAATGTCTCTCTTATATGGAAAGTGCTTTCCTATCCTATCAGAGCTATATGGACATGATTACTATCATCCTTGTCTTGGATTTGGTCCATTTATCCTTGGTTTTGAGGACAAAACCATCTTAGGACGGGATGGTTTGTTATAAAAGAAAAATACCTTGATATTTTTGTACTTTGGAATCATGTTAATTCCATACCTTGTAATTTCCAACCCTTGTGAATTCAGCCCTTGCCTATGTAAATGTGCCCTTAACTTTGGAGGTGAGGAATTAGGATAAAGAAGGCAAGAGGCTAAGAGAAGACATATTTTGGCTCATTCACAAAATTTTACTATTCACTTTCTTGAAGTTAGCTTCCTTCTTGCTAGATGAAGCATCAGCCATGGTTGTCATTTATTCTTTGGAACTCTCATCATTAATACATGGCAAGATGTCTTGGTGCAATAGTTATTTGTTATTTTATTTCTATTTTAGTTTAGTTAGATTTCTTTTCCTGGTTGAATGCTTCATTACATCATTACCTTTCTCTTAGCTTCAATGGCTTCTTACTTCTTTTTGTCTTTCTCTCTTCTATTCTATTATTTCTCTCTCCTTGTCACTCTCTTTCTCTCACTTTTGCACTCCATCTCTCTCCTGCAATCTTCTCTCTCTCCAATTCACTTCTTGACAAGTGGTATTAGAGCATTGGTCTTTGATCCATTTTTCTTCTATTTCAGTCCAATTTTTCACCATAAAAACCAATTTCAAACAAGTACTACATGTACTAGACATAGATAGTGACTAGCATTGGCTTGTAGGACATCTATAGTTAGATGGAGACTATATCTATAGATCTTTGGGGATAGATATGGTATCGAAAGGATAAAATAGTAGGTTGTCATCAAAATTTCATGCAATATTAGGTAACTTGGTCAAATGGGAGTTAATCGGGCTTAGAAGGAAAACAAACTATGGTTACTTTACAAAGAGGGGGTTCTCTTTCCCCTTTCTTGGAGCTTCATGCAAGTTTCATGGAGTTTACTACCAAGATCTTCTTCTAACTTTCAAACCCCTACTCCTTTGACAAAGCAACACTTGATCAAGCTTCCCTGCTTTAGATTCTTCATATTGATAACCAATATGCCACAGAAGAGCTCAAAGTCCCAAAAATGAGGCACATTTTTCAGCATGATTCCAAACCCAATTACTAGTCCTATTTCTCATCCCCTAGGAAATGGTGTTGAAGTTGACCTTTGGCATGCTAAAGCTTCCACAGATTCATGAAAAAGTTGGCATTCTCCTTTTCTTCCATTTCTGAGAAACCCTAACCATGGATAGTCATGAAAGCTTTAGCTCAAGCTCTCGTTTCTCTTCAATTTCTTGAAGATTCTCCATTATTTCAGTTAATGGAATCATTTCAGTAAGGATTCTTGAAGAAATTGCAAGGATTGAGCATGAATGGCTAAAGATTGAAGCTCAAGGGCTTCTATAGAGTCAAAATTTGGGGGAAATGGGTTTAATACTTCAACCTTAAGCAATTGAAGCTTCAAGATTGCTTCCAACCATTAAATACACAACAAGCCTTGAAGATTATTTTGGCAACATTGGATCACCGGAGGCTTCATCAAGCATTTGGGGATCAATCAAGTCTTCATCAATCATATTAAAGGTACTCTTCTTCAATTCTTAATCTCTCTCATTTATCCATCTGCTAAGCTTTATCCAATTGATCTAGAGATTAAATAATTGTATAATTTCCATCAAATCTCAATCAACCATTGCTTAAATCAATTCATTCATGTAATTCAATGTTTGCTTAATGCATATTGGATCTAATCAATGAATTAGAAGCTTCAAATTGAAAATTTCAACATTGCAGTTAACCCGATTGATTCATTGATAAGATTTCTTAGCCCATTGATTGATTGATAAGCTTGCTTACTCTAATCCATTGATTATTGATGATTGTTCATTCATGGCAAAATATATCATAACCCCATTGTAAAAGGCTAAGTTAGTAGAGAGTCACTACTTGGTAAGACCCTCTTCCCATCCATTTACCAAAATTCCAGTTCTCTTGCATTACATGAAAAAAGATGAATGGGTATTTCAGTAATGCATCTCATATTAGCATAGTATGCTATGGCCATGTTGATATTCCCATCGCGGAAAAAGGTGGATGATGGGGGAGATAGTGAGACAAAAGAGAGGTGACCCTCCCTCACTAATAAAGATCTCAAAGGGGTGCAACCAACTAACCCGGTGGGAACTTTGCCCACCTCTTGGTGATTTGGAGCCTGTTTAGGGAGCCTGTCCTGTGTTTTATCCCTCACATAGGTACATCGAGTGGAGTATTGAAGATTGAAGTATTTTCAAAGACTCAAGTACCTCAAGAGAAAAACAGGGTAAAACAAGGGATTTATAGGACACAACAGGGTATATACAGGTCATTACAAGTACCAACTTCATTACTGAAGTACAAGTGCATATGCTATAGGGTGCCCACAGGTCCTATTCAGCCTCTTATAGGGTTTGGTAGCCATTTTGGACCACCATTTTACTCTTATAGGTGGAAACAAGGTATTTACAGGTTGAACAGGGTGTAGGCCTGGACAGTTCATTTTAAACCTGTTATGACATGCTATAGCTCATCTTAAAGAGGGAATTGTTGGATTTGATTTGAATAGAAAATTTGTGAATTGGAGTTTCCTAGCTCAAGTTATAACCAATTTTTTGATAGGGGGTACTACAAGATTGCACTATTATGGCAGGACATAAATGCAAGAATAAGGCCCAAGATGAGGATACACAATAAATAAGAGATTCCATGCTGGATAATACACCTCAAGAGAGGAATCTAAAGAGCCTCAAGTGCACAAGAAAATTAGTGCACTCAACAATACCATGTGTGAATATGAGAATAGGCATGCCCAAAGACATATGGAGCCGTTATCTAGAGTGGAGCAGATAGTATTATCTACTAGTCAAACAAAGTCTTACATTTAGAAGTTGGTGGATTCCACTACCCAAACAAAAGGCTTCCATTGATAAGTTAGTATAATCTAATGCTCAAATAATGGCTCAATTTTTCCAATGGATGCAAATGCAAATGGTAACCAAAGAAGCTAAGGAGAAAGCCCATTCAAACAATGAACCCTCAGTCCCACTTCAACTGCCTAACCAAAATGGTCAAGGTCATGGTATCATTAGATGAAGGGGTATTCCAAATAGCTAATATGAAGTAGGTGAGATTTCACAAAGGCATGATGACTATTTGGATAGTTTGAATGTTGCTAATTCCCAAGCTTTTGGGTTGAATACCCAACTTCCTAGAGGTCCTCTACCAACGGGAAGGTTTCATACTAGTTCTCAGCCACCTATTGGAAGATTTCTATCTTATTTTGGGGGTTCCATGCCTAATACTCATGAGCACTCTATTTTGGGGCAGCAACCCTTTCATGAAAGAGAGTTGAAGGATAATATCATTTTGGCAAAGTACAATGGTCAATCATCTTCACCATCCAATCTAGAGGAATGGACTTCAAAATTGGAATCTTACTTTCATATATTCCCTAGAACAACTGATGATATGAAGATTCATTTTGAATCCTTGCATTTGGAGGGATTTACGCATACTTGGTGGAGATACACTAAGAATGAGAACAGACTTATAGAGAATTGTGATGCATTCAAGACACTTATGGCCGAGGTGTTTGTCTCTCCTCTTGAAAAAGAGAAATTGGCACAGAAATGGTATGGATTAGAGCAAAGAGGCTTAAATGTACGAGAGTATACCAACCAATTCCTCAATCTTACCATGTATGTAGAGAGCATTAGTGATGAAGCTAAACTCCACAAGTACATGTATGGTTTAGATCCATCTTTATCAGTTGATGTTATGTGCAAAATCCTACCACTCTTTTCAAAGTTACTGAGCTTGCAAAGCACTATCGAAGGAAATATAGAAGGGAAACCCCATTTGAGTCTAGTTATGGATAGACAAGGACTATTTTAAAAGAGGGACAAGTTGGCAATGTTTATGTTAGCAATCATGCACCAAGTGGGAGCTTAAGAGTGCTGACTTATCCATCATTCAATACTTCAAGACCTCAAAGCAATTTTAGGACAAGAAAAAATCCAAGAATATATTTCAAACAACAAGGGGACAACAAGCCTAAATCTATTTCAGTCAATATGAATCCAAAGTTTATTCCTATGGACCTCTACAAAGAAAGAAATGTAAAAGGCTTATGCTTCATATGTGGGGAAAAGTATACAACTGATCATGTCACAAAGTGTGTGTATAAAAATGCAAAAGCCAAGGTTCTAGTCTTTGAGGATTCTTAAGATGACATTAATGAGGCCAATGCATTTGTACCTACTGGTGAAAATGATGATCTTGAAAAAGAAGTTGGGCAAGAATATTTTTATGATCCTACCAACTCTTTTCCTTTTGATCCAGGTGGGAGTGTTCCTTTCAAACAAGGTGGAATTTATGATGAGCCACTTTTGCTACCACTAGTTATTCCATTTCCATGGATGCTTGGATAGGTTCTAAGAGCCCTAATGCACTTCATATGAAGGGAAATATTCATGGAAAGGATGTGCTCATCCTAATAGATAGTGGCAGTACTTACACACAATTTTGTGAATAAGTCCATCATGGACAAGCTAAATTGTCTTCCCACAGGCTTATGAAGAAGAAATCAACATTCAAATATGGCCACACGTTTCTTTATAGCTAGATGAAAATTATGAAGTAAAAGTAAACCTAATAACCTTGGAAATGGGATCTATAGATATTGTACTCTATTGTGATTGGTTGATGATATTGGGCAAATTTACTATGGATTTCTCAGAGCTATATATGGAGTTTATCTTTGATGGACAGCTCATCCATTTATAGGGAATTCCTAGTAAATCTGATTTTCAGCTTATCACCATTCAACAACTTAAAAAGGAGTACAAGAGGTGCTCACATATCTTTTTTTTGCACCTGAATAAAGAGGTTGAAGATTAGTCCACAAATTCAGCAAGTCACCTTAAAAGTGAAGCCTTTGAAAGATTTTTGGAGTTTAAAGCTATGGTTTGGTTGTTACATAAAATGCTTGAGGTCTGAGGAGGAGAGTACATGTCATATGAATTTTCACATTTTTTGAGAGATCATGAAATCAAAAGACAAGTGTCATGTAGGTACAAACCTCAACAAAATGGTGTGGCAGAAAGGAAGAACCATATCATTGCAGAGATTGCTAGGGCAATGATGAACCAAATGAATATGCCATTGACATATTGGGTAGAGGCAATGCATATTGCAGTACATATCATGAACAAAACACCAAAAACATTGACTCATCATGTATCACCGTATAAAAAGATGTATGGTAGGACATCCATAGTTGCCTACTTCAGGGCTTTTGGATGTGTTTGTTATGTTCATGTTCCTGGTGATTTGAGGAAGAAAATGGAGCCAAAGGCTATACAATACATCTTTCTTGGATATCCTGATGAGAAGAAGGGATACAAATTGCTATGATCCAGTGAGACTAAGGAAGTTTACATTAGCAGGGATACTAGATTTAGTGAGTATGCATCATGGTACAAGCCCAAGATTGTAGTGGACTTGGATTCTTATGAGAGTAGTGATGATGATGCTCATGGGAAGAAAATTTCAGAAAATGGCAATCATGGAAATCAGCACTTAGAAAATATGTTTGGACCTCAGGAGAATGCAGAAAGTAGTGGCAGCTATAGTCCATGGAGTGATAGGTTGAGGAGTTCACAAAAGAGTGCAGAATTTGCAAAAGGCAAGAGGCCTATGGCTGAAAGTTCAAAGGATGAATCTATCGATGATAAGTATGGCATTCCTTGTGTAAAACCTATGAGTACTACAAGTGTAGTAAAATATGTGCCACCACATGCAAGAGCAATTGAGACTTCAAGTAGTGCACCTCAGTTGAGGAGATCAAAAAGTTTAGATATCTTGTCGATAGATTGACATATAATGGGTTCATGAAGATGCATTATGCTTATATGGTTTCTTATGTATAGCATGTTAAACCTACTTTTTTTGAGGAAGCACTGGAAAGCAAAGAATGGAGACAAGCTATGGATGAGGAGATGGATGCATTGAAGAAAAATAAGACTTGGAATTTAGTGCAGTTACCTCATGGAAAGAAATCAATTGGTTGCAAATGGGAGTACAAAGTCAAGTGCAAATCGAATGGTTCTCTAGAAAGATATAAAGCAATTTTGGTTGCAAAGGGTTATGCACAAACATATGGATTGGATTATGAGAAGACGTTCAATCTAGTGGCAAAGATGACTATAGGGTGATTAGCGATTGCTTTGGTGGTGCGCAGATCGGACGCAGGTAGCTCACGTAGTGAATTCCCAAAGGTCCCCAAGAACAAAGTACTCTACTTTTTAGCACAAAAACCAATGTAAAAGCAAGCACGACATGAGACAAGAGACAAATTGGGTTCAATCTCCCCCATGCCTTGTGTGAGCGCTTCACAAAGCATGTATTTAATGTATATTTCCAATCTTTATGCTCAAAAATAGCCCAATTATAAAAATATGACAAGCTTTTAGCTTTTGAGTTTGCTTTCTACCAAAAATAAGAAAATAAAGCTAATGGACGGTGCCCATAGTGTCTGGCACGCCCAATCTCAATATCCAAATAGAAATAATATATCCAGGCGCATAAGCGCATACAAAATAATAATAAATAATCGATGTCTCTATAGACATAACAAAATATAGGCGTGGCGCCTATCAAAATATAGTCCAAAGATCGAAAACCCGCTAGACTCCAATGCTTTCCTCCGCACTGCTGCTATCTCTACACATCAACTGAAGCATTCACAATCGTTAGTAAAATAACACAATTAAACCGACAAAAGTGAATACCTAGCAGTCTTCAGCTACATAAATAAATCAACTGGTTAGAAATAAATCCTAACCTTAATTTATTACGAGTGCGCACTCTAAACTCATAAACGCTTATTAATTTAATATGCATTTTCCGGAATCACCCGCTATGGAATCACCCATGTACACACTAAATTAATGAAACGCCCGAAAAGGACAGGCGTCCCCATCAACTTCTCGCACAAAGAATCCTCTTTGCGTATGAGCCCCGGTCATCTAAGTTTACGGAATCCACCGTAAAACCTCACGGAATCCACCGTGGAATATGCCTCCTGGCATCATACCCCCGGGGTGGGATAGCAATTGACCTCAATTGCTATTAGCTCAATGTGGAGCTAACAGAGTGGGGAAAGCATTTAGGTCTCTAGCGTGCATCCATTGTGCTTCTTCTACAGGATGGTTCTTAAATTTCACGAGATATCTAGAGTACCTTCGGCCAGTTCTAGTGGTCATGTAATCAGTGTCTATGATGGCTTCTGGTTCAAGGATTTCAGTCTCTTCTTCTAGTAAAGGTGGGTTTTCATAGACAGGGTGGATAGGTAATTGTCCTCTAAATGGTTTCAATAAACTAATATGAAATGTATTATGAATGTTCCAATGTGATGGCAGTTCTAACTTGAATGCATTGTCATTAATCTTATGAATGATTCTAAATGGTCCGTAGAATCTAGGGGCTAATTTGACAACTAGATGTCTATCTACACTTTGCAGTCTACGCTTTTCTATTCTAAGCCAAACATAATCATCAACTTTGAAATTCATAGCTTGTCTTTTCTTGTTGGCTTGTTTGGTATATGATTGTTGGGCTTTAGCAATCATATTCTTTACTTCATCAAAAATAGTGTTATGCATAACAGCAATATCATCGGCACTTTGTATTCTATTAGACAAAGAGGCAACAGGTGTAGATAATCTATATCCATAAATAACTTCAAAAGGTGCTTTCTTTGTAGATGTGTGCGGTGTATTGTTGTATACAAACTGTAATAAATGTAAGTGAGTGTCCCATGTCTGAGGTTTAGAGATAGTGTATGCACGTAAAAGATCTAGAATAGTGCTATTTGTGGCTTCTGTTTGTCCATTTGTTTCTGGATGAAATGCAGATGAAAAATCAATCTTTGTGCCTAGATTTGCAAACAGTGTAATCCAGAAATTATTACAAAATCTAGAATCTCGATCTGAAATAATCACTTTTGGCAATCCATGGTCAGTAAAAACAGTTTTCAAAAATAACTGTGCTGCTTGTGATGCTGTTAAAGTTTTCTTACATGCAATGAAATATGCTTGCTTACTAAATCTATCTACAATTGTCCAAATCATGTCATGGTTAGATTTAGTATTTGGTAAGCCAGTAATGAAATCCATAGATATATGTTCCCAAGGTTTAGATGGAATAGATAAAGGCATTAATAACCCATACTGTTTACCATGATGTCTCTTTATTCTTTGACAAATCAAACATTCAGAAACAAAATTAGACACATCTGCATCCATATGCGGCCAATAAAAATCTTCAGTTAACATGCGTAATGTAGAGATGATACCTCTATGACCTTGATATGGGGGACAATGAATTTCATTCAAAACAAAAGATCGGAATGGAATAGTAACACACAGTCTCTTTTCAAAGAACATGAATCCATCATTATATGACAATGAATCAACAGGAATGAAATTATTTTGAACTAATTTTTGCCAATCAGAATGAAAAGTAATATCCTGGTGATATGTGTCTTTCATAGCAATCAAAGAATCAAAAGATATGATAGAAATATTATGAATTGCAGGTCTTCTACTTAATGCATCAGCAACTACATTTTCTTTTCCAGGTTGGTATTGAATGATAGGATGGAAACTTTGAATGAATGAAGCCCATTTGATATGGCGGTCAGAAATTTGGGGTTGGCTAAGTAGATGTCTAATGCTTTGCTGGTCGGTCTTTATCATGAATTCTGAACCCATTAAATAATGCTTCCATTGTTTTAATGCTTGTACAACTGCTAAGAGTTCCTTGTCATAAGTGGAATATTTAAGCTCAGAGGGTTTCAGCTTAGAACTAGAATATGCTATTGGATGGTTATCTTGCATTAGCATGGCTCCTATTCCTGATCCGCTAGCATCAGTCACAACTAAAAAGAATGGTCTATTAAAGTCAGGCAATTGTAGGACAGGGGCATTGGTCAATGCACGTTTAAGTAAATCAAAGGATTTCTGCTGGTTTTCAGTCCATTGATAAACAATACCTTTCTTAAGAAGTTTGGTCAGTGGTAAAGCAAGTAATGAGAAATTACGTACAAACTTCCTATAGAAACTAGCAAGACCAAGGAATGAGCGTAATTCATGTACATTTTTAGGAATAGGCCAATGCAATATTGCGTCAATTTTCTTAGGATCAACTTTTATTCCTTCTTTTGATACAATATGACCTAGATATTCTATTTCTGTCTTAAAGAATTCACTCTTGTCAGGATTTGCAAACAATTGATTTTCTTTCAGTAATTGAAAAACTAATGATAAATGCTCATAATGCTCTTTTTCACTTTGACTGAACACTAAAATATCATCAAAGAAAACAATCACACAATATTGATATTTTAGAAAAATATGGTTCATCATTCTACTGAAAGTAGCAGGTGCATTAGTTAATCCGAATGGCATAACTAAGAATTCGTAATGGCCAAACTGTGTCCTGAATGCAGTCTTAAATATGTCAGATCTATCTAACCTCACCTGATGATATCCAGATTTAAGGTCAATTTTACTAAATATAGAAGATCCTTGCAGTTTGTCCATAAGGTCATCAACTCTAGGTATAGGATACCTATTCTTTACAGTGATCTTGTTTAATGCTCGGTAGTCAATACACATCCGATAAGTATTATTCTTTTTCTTGACTAGGAGCACAGGTGCACCGAATGGAGAACTGCTAGGTCAAATTAAGCCTCTATTTAGTAATTCTTCTACTTGACTCTGGATTTCTTTTTGCTCTATTTGATTGTGCCTATATGGGGCTTTGCAAGGTGGTTGTGTGCCAGGTATTAGGTCAATCTTATGGTCTTCTGGATGTGATGGGGGTAAACCTGGTGGTAGGTCTTCTGCAAAACAATCCTTAAAATATGCAAGAAATTCCTTATGCTTAGGGTGCATATGAGTTTCTTTTGCGTGCAATTCATTCACCCAAATGAGATATGATTTAGTATTCTTGCGTAGTGCACGTTTTGCTTGAGTATGCGAAAGCAGTGGAAACATATGAGATGCATGCATACCAAATAATGTAATAGATTTTCCTTGAAAATTTATATTCATTGTGTGTGTGGAATAATCTATATTGGGATTATGTTGGTGTCTCCATGGCATTCCTAGGATAATGTCGCTAGACTGTAATGGGACAACTAAGAAATTTCTTCTTTCAATATATGGACCAATTTGAATTTCTAAATCTTGAACTTCTTGTGTGCCATTGTACCTAGTACCTAAAAATGCAGCTTTTATGCGATAGTGCGTAGGTACAGTATGCAATTTCAATTCCTTTACCAATTTTGTTGAAATAAAGTCATGCGTACTACCGTCATCATGCAATATAATTCTTTCTTTTCCATGTACCATACATTTCATAGTCAACAATGAATGTGAAGTAGGCATACCTGGTAAAGTGTCGGAAGTAGTAGTAGGATCATCTTCTTCTTCAGTGAAATCCGGCATATCCTCATGCTCTTCTTCGTCCATAGCTCCAAGGTAGTTGATATGTGCTGATGGCTTCTTTGAATGACAATTTGCTGCGAGATGGCCTGGCTGGTGACACTTGTAGCATACGATGGGCTTGGCTTTGGTCACATTATTTGCAATGGCTGGGAGTCTGGGTATATTTGGATTTGCTTGTTGGATAGGCTTAGGATTTGGATTGACAGTGGATGGTAATGCAGGTGGTTTAGGCCAATTCTTGCGGAAAGATGGTGATGAAAAACGACCTGGATTAAACCTTCTGAAATTTGAATTGAATTGTTTAGATCCATAATTACCGTTTGCTTGGAATGGCTGTGGTCGTCGATCTCTTCCGCGTAACTTATCTTCAGTGTCGTGAGCTAAGGAGATGGCATCTTCAAGGGTAGCATGCTTGAACATATTCACCTCAGCGTAGTAATGTCCAAGAAGTCCAGACATGTACTTCCGCTTATGTGTCGTCTCTGGTACGTCTTCAAGCATGCGTAGCTGTAGGAGTGCATTCCAAAAACGCTCTGTATACTGTGGAATAGGCTCACGATCGCGCTGTTGAAGTAAATCCCATTGCTTGATTGCCTTCTCATGAAATTGCGGTGGAAGGAAATTTTGCATGAACTTCTTCTTGAAATCTTCCCATGTAGCAGGACATTCTATACTCTTGCGGACGACAATCCACCAAAGTGATGCTCTATCTATCAGATGATTAGTAACACACTTGATTTTATCTTTCTCATGATAAGTTTCCTCATGGAAATAGTCATCAAACTGGCTAATGAATGATAAAACAGTCTTTCCTTCTCTTATGCCATTGAAAGTGCGAAACTTGAAACTTCGTTTACTTATCTTGGATTCCTTGCGAATGGTTTGTGCTTCAAGAGTGGCGTCGATGGTACGGCGAATCAGATCTTCAGCTTGAGGTTCTTCTTTATCAGTGGACGCTCCTTGTAGCTTTGTCAATTGCGCTTGCAAGGCTTGCCTAGCTCTTCGCTCTTCGTCCAATTGCAGCATGATAAGATCCAGCTTTTGTTCCATGGTAGGCTCGGGTAGGTCGTCTTCAACCATAGGATCATCCATATGTGGGGTAGTCATCCTGTAAAACTCAACAAACCTTACTCACTCAAAATCAGTTAGCGGGATGAGCGTAGCTCAAATTTGGGGTTACAAGGCTATGTATTTTTGGGTATTTTCTTCTTCAATTTTCAGAAATTCTGAAATATTTCTGTCTCCGTTTGCTGAAAGTACTTCAACGAACTTGTAGATAGGTAAAACAGCTTGCTGCGAACAACTTTCCAGTTCTGAGTTTTTGCAAACGAACAAGTCTTCTAGGAGTTTCGAGCATTAGTCAGTTCTGATTTAGTCTGACTTGCAGAGTTGCAGACTTAACAGACTTGCAGGGATGTTGACTTGCTGAACTTAGCCGACTTGCAGAACTTGCAGGACTTGATTCCAAGTGACTTACTGAACTTGTCTTCTGCTGCGCAGGACCCGGAGTTACTGACTTTGTTTGGCTTAACTGACTTGCAGAGTATGGAGGGACTTAAGCTTAATTAGTTAAGCTTAAGCTTAATAAGCTTAAGAAGAGAAACAGGCCGCCGTTTTCTGATCGTGGGGGGGGGGGGGGGCGTTTTTGATAGCGCGGAATTTTCGGAGGCTCCACTTCTTCACCACGATGAGGATTTTGAAGCAAATAAGCTTCTCTAATACCCTTAAGCTTTATAATTAAGCTTTTGATTAATAGGATTAAGAGTTTTTCTCACAGTTTCTTCACGACTTGTATGTGAGGATGTAGGAGTGGTCCTCCGCCGACAGAGAGTGGTCCTTCGCGATCTGACAGTGGAAATAGGGGTTCTTGATCGCCAGAAGTCTGCCTGTATCGACGGTTCGCGACGAGATTGACTGTAGAGGCCGTTTGTTCTTGGAGCTCCGCCTTCGCCCGAGATTGGTAGCGATTGGAAGCCCTTGATCTCTGCTCCGCTCTGATACCACTGGTGCGCAGATCGGACGCAGGTAGCTCACGTAGTGAATTCCCAAAGGTCCCCAAGAACAAAGTACTCTACTTTTTAGCACAAAAACCAATGTAAAAGCAAGCACGACATGAGACAAGAGACAAATTGGGTTCAATCTCCCCCATGCCTTGTGTGAGCACTTCACAAAGCATGTATTTAATGTATATTTCCAATCTTTATGCTCAAAAATAGCCCAATTACAAAAATATGACAAGCTTTTAGCTTTTGAGTTTGCTTTCTACCAAAAATAAGAAAATAAAGCTAATGGACGGTGCCCATAGTGTCTGGCACGCCCAATCTCAATATCCAAATAGAAATAATATATCCGGGCGCATAAGCGCATACAAAATAATAATAAATAATTGATGTCTCTATAGACATAACAAAATATAGGCGTGGCGCCTATCAAAATATAGTCCAAATATCGAAAACCCGCTAGACTCCAATGCTTTCCTCCGCACTGCTGCTATCTCTACACATCAACTGAAGCATTCACAATCGTTAGTAAAATAACACAATTAAACCGACAAAAGTGAATACCTAGCAGTCTTCAGCTACATAAATAAATCAACTGGTTAGAAATAAATCCTAACCTTAATTTATTACGAGTGCGCACTCTAAACTCATAAACGCTTATTAATTTAATATGCATTTTGCGGAATCACCCGCTATGGAATCACCCATGTACACACTAAATTAATGAAACGCCCGAAAAGGACAGGCGTCCCCATCAACTTCTCGCACAAAGAATCCTCTTTGCGTATGAGCCCCGGTCATCTAAGTTTACGGAATCCACCGTAAAACCTCACGGAATCCACCGTGGAATATGCCTCCTGGCATCATTTGGCTTCTATATATGGCTAGAAATTGTATCAAATGGATGTGAAAAATGCATTCTTGAATGGGAATTTAGAAGAGAAAGTGTACATGGATCAGCCTAAAGGGTATGCGAATCCTAAATACCCACATTATGTATGCAAGTTGAAGAAGGCATTGTATGGACTAAAGCAAGAACCAAGAGCTTGGTGTGAGAGGATTGGCAGATTCTTATGCAACATGGGATTTCAGCAGAGTATGGCTGATTAATCACTCTATGTGAGACATAAAGAGGATGGCATGGTTGTAGTTGTCATCTATGTTGATGACCTCATTATTACAGGTACACTTGAGAGGGAGATTGCTGAAGTTAAGCATGGCCTTCATAAGGAATTTGACATAAAGAAACTTGGTCTATTGAGATATTTTTTGGGCATTGAGGTCATTGATACACCTCATGGTATTTGGTTGGTACAAAGACAATATTCCTTGGAGATGTTGGAGAAGTATGGCATGACAGGATGTAAGCCAGTGGATACTCCATTGGATCAGAACATCAAAATGATTGATGATGGGAAATATTTGGAAGATCCAACTATGTTTAGAAAGATGGTTGGCAATAGTCTTATTTACTTAACCATTACAAGGCAAAATTTGAGTTATGTTGTTGGATTGATTAGCCAATTTATGCAAAGACCATGTAAATCACATTTGGATGTAGTGAGGAGAGTTTTAAGGTATGTGAAGAAGACAGTTGGATTTGGCTTATTCTATGAGAAGGGAATAAAGCCTACCTTTTTTGGGTATACTGATGCAGACTGGGTTGGTAATTTTATGGATAGGAGATCCATCAGTGTGGTTATGATTTTCATTTGGATCAGCCATGGTAAGTTGGAGTAGAAAAAAGTAACCTACAATTGCTTTATCAAGTACAGAAGCTGAGTATCAAGGTATTGCATTAGCAGCATGTGACCAAACATGGCTAAGATTAGTTTTATGTGACATGGGGATTGAAATTGATAGTGGAGTCATCATATATTGTGACAACATTAGCAGCATTATGTTGGCAAAGAACCCAGTCTACCATGCTAGGACAAAATATATAGAAGTGCACTATCACTTCATTAGAGAGAAGGTCATTGATGGATAGGTTGACTTGGTCCATGTCAAAACAAATGACCAAGTTGCTGATATCTTTACCAAAGCATTAGGTACAGATAAGTTTGAGTATTTCAAGAGTGTACTTGGAGTATTACCTTGGCAAGCTCATTCTGAGCTTGAGGGGGAGTGTTGAGAAATAAGGCAAAGGCCTTAGCTTTATCCGTGGTTGCCTTCTTTGCATTCTTCTTACTAATTTTTCTTCTCTTCTTTGCATTCTTCTTACTAATTTTTCCATTCCTTTCAGTATTGTGGATCCCTCAAGGTTGAATCCCCCTAGTTTTATTTGAGTGCAATTGATGGCATACATGGGAATAAGAAAGCTTTCTTCATCATGCATAATTTCTACATCAATTTGCAACCAACCATGGGCTTTAAACCTTTTCAATGAAGCATCTTCCTTGCATTTCACTTTGTGACCCATTTACATCCAATGGCTGTTTTTCCTTCATGCAAAGACTAACCAAATCCCATGTGGTCATTTTCTACCAATGGTGTTGCTTATTCCTCATCCATAACACTACACCAATTTTTATCTTCAACTACCTCACCAAACTTCGTAGATTCCTTGTATCCCATCACTTTAGTCATGTTTGCATAATGTCTAGATGAATAACCACTGTATGTCAACATATCAACTTTGTTTTCTTTACTCTTTTTTACCTTCTCAACTGTGGTTCACTATGTGATTGCCTCTCATGAGGTGTAACATACTTGCTTTGCCTTAACTATCAAGATTGTCATTGCTAGGTGACTCATATCCAAATGTAAATGGGCTAGTAATATCATCAAACATCTTCTCTTTGGCTTTATCTAATCTCCCCCTCACTAACATATCTGCGTCAGTGGATATAGAACCATGACTGTGTAGTCATCCTATCCAAGGACTAATAGTAGAAGATAGCGTAGGTTGCATTGTGATAGGTAAGGCATGTTTTGTACTTCTAGTGGGTAGATTATTAGTTGATGGAGTAATGCAAATACACTTCTTTTTGTGTTTACTAGTGGAGTACCTTTGGTAGATGGAATTATTATTTTAGGCACCAATGGTTCACCAATTCCTTCTTCCACTTATGGGTATGATTATTTGTTATCATTGTAACCTTTATTATTATGGTCTTAGGGTGTGTAAAGAAGTGGAAAGATATTAAAAATTTTCAAAAAATAAAATATGAGCCACATTGGCAAGGTATAAGATACAAGAGACATTCATTTTTCCATCATTTAGTAATAATCAAGATAGTCTCTTTCATATCACATTCTCTTGTAGCCTCATGGCTTCTCTATCTTTCTCTCTCCATTTTTAGTATTTCTCTCTTCTTGTCCAATATTTCTCTCTCCTTCGTAATCTTCTTACTCTTCTTTCTCTCTCCTCTCAACCCCTTCCTAACACTTGGTAGCAAAGCATAGGTCTTTGATCCAATTTTCATTACATTTTAGCCATATTTCTCCAATTTTTCAATTAGAAAATCCGTGGCACTCAAGTACAGCAAGTACAAACCTTACATAGGGTATTGTAGTGACTAGTGGTCATTCACATGAAGAAGAGAGGCTTCATTGAAGACTTCTATGGGAGATGGTGACAAAATTGTAGGAAAATTGGTTAAAATAATAGCTCATAATCAAACTTCAGACCATTTTAAAGGCACTTGAGTAAAAAGGGAGGCTACAAGACTTAGTAAAGGTTTAAAGTTTAGACCATTTTGAAGGTATGTCGAGGTAGATAGGTTATAATTGTAGCTCATCATCAAAATTTAGGCCATTTTAAAGGCACTAACTAAAAAGGGAGGTTACAAGACTTAGTAAAGGTTTAAAGCTTAGTTAGTCTTTGTGGAAGAGTCTTCCTTCTTCTTCCTTTAAGCTTTCTTAAATCTTTCATGGTGGATCTTCTCCAATATCTCTTTCCTTTTCTTCTTCCTTCAAGCTTTCATGAATCTTTCATGGTGGATCTTCTCTAGTAACTCTTTCCACATGCATCAAAGACTTCGACACTTGTTAGAGCTTTATTCTTCTCACCTCAAGAAGCTTAGCCATAACCATTGTTGGAGCAAGAAGTGACATGTGGACAACAACCTACTTGTGCATTTTGTGCTAAAAATCTAGATTGATTTCTTCCTTATGTTGGTTTCCATGCTTCATAAGTCTCACTTAATCTAAGCTCTACTATCTAGTCCTTGTCAAAGGGAGCTACATTAATCCTCCACAAAGAAGCTTATTTCTCACTCTCTTGCTCTCTTGGAATCCCTAGCTGTCACAAAGTAAGGCAACCATTAAAATCTACTTCAAGATTCTCATATTTTATAGATTTCTTTAAATTTTGGATTTTAAAGCTTACCTATAGTATTACTACTTCAAGTACATACAAGTATTTGGAGTACTGAGGCTCATTAGATCTCAAGAAGATCCCATGGAGAAGAATTTTGGAATTTTTTATAGAAATGTTTCAATATTTGATTTCTCAACACTCGAGAGTTGAAGGTTTTCTAAAATTGAATCTTCTTCAAATTTCAAGTAAATCAAGTGATTGTGGCTTGAGATTAAGCAACATTGGACTCTTTTTAGCTATGGAGTGCATTATGGGAGTTATAATTTGGGGTTTCCATAGTTAATGGATTGATTTCCTATCACTAATCATGGAAAAATATTTGAAACTTATTGAGGAGGAGTCTACATTAGTTTATGTCCATATTTGCATTGAATCTTGCACACCTTCTACATCAAGCTCTTCATAAGGATTCTTGGTTTCTCTTCTTCACTCCCATTGTTGAGCCTACATCCATTTATTGGAGGGATTAATGAATTAAGTTCTACGTTGAAGTTGAAATCATCTTTCTACAATTGGATTGGAAGTTGATCATGAAGATTCATTAGAGTTAATCTCTTCACTCTAACTCATAATCTTGATCTATGTGGTTGTGTTTGATCAGAGAGAACTTATAAATCTATTGTAAAAGGTTAGTGGTAGTAGTGAGTCATTGCCTACCCCAGTAAATCCCTTCATCCCATTCCATTTTACTCCTTAATTTAATTCCCATTACATTTCATGGAAGCTGAAATCTTTGATTCCAATCCATACATATTATGTTGTTTGATTAGTCAAAAATGCTTTTACCATGTTCAAATACCCATGAGAAAAAAGTGGGTGCCAAGTGAGATACAAGACAAAAGAGAGGTGACTCTTTCTCATATCTAGGATCTTGAAAGGGTGCACAACCCTCAAGTCTTAGAGCCCTCAAGTCTTAGAGCCCATGTAGAGAGCCAAGAATACCATTTTATCCCTCACATAGGGACAACATTGTGGAGGACCAAAGGAGTTATAACTAAAGAATTAATTCCATTCTCAACTCTTGTAGTAACTTGCAAGGCATCTCTCAATCCATTACAGTTTATATAAGTCACAAGTGTTACACTTAGAAACAAGGCATTTACAGGCTAAAATATAAGTGTTCTAGGTTATTTTGAGCCTCTTATAAGTAATACACAAGTCCTTTGATGCTCTACAATATGCTTTCAATCGAAATATTAATATCATAGGGTTTGATAGGGTTGGAATTGAGCATAGAGGTCACCCACATGTCTTTTTAGATAGGGATTCCATCAAATCAACTTCCAGTAGTTGGAAAATTTATTGGGTACTAAACTAAGTATCAACGTTAAGTGCTCTATTTGAAGAGAGTAAATTAAAACTTGATTTTAATTAAAAAAATTAAATCAATGTTTTTAACAAAATTTATATTTGGTTTAGTAACAATAGGTACTATAAGACTACACTAAAATGATAGGGCATAAGGGTTAAAAAAAAGGTTCTAGAGGAGCATACATTCACATCAAGGATTCTCTATTGGAAAATGATATCCAAGGACCCCCGTGTAGAGAGCTCACACTCACAACCGCCAAGACCCACAGATTGCTAATTCCTTCAAGTGTTTCAAGCAAGCACTAATGGCTACCTCTCACATAGCCAACCGATGCGCTATCCCTCTCTACTAGTGTTGTGAGCTTACCTTGATACCCGATTGAGTTGCTTTCTCTCTCAAGCACTTCAATAGCTCCACGATTCATGATGCAAGCTCAAGTATCCTTAAGCCTCTTCCTCCAAGCTCCATCCTCCATAGCCACGCATGAGACGAGAGAAGAGAAAATAAGAGAAGAAAAAGAAGTGAGGAGATGATGGAGGGCTTCACCTCCAAGATCTCTCACCCTCACACACTCACTCTCCCTCTCTCAAGCCTCCACAAGCAAGCAAGCAAGAGAAGAGAAGGAGAGAAGAAGAAAAGTCCACTTTGCTACATCAAAGAATGAGCTCTTCATTCACTTTTTAACTTTATATACAAAACCCTAAATCCCTTTTGGGTGGTCATCCCTTTTTTTACATGGCCAGCCATAGGCCCTCTTTCCCATAGTCCTCCTATCTTCCTAGCTTCCTTTCCACCATCCATCTACCTTTATAATTTGCACAGGAGGGAGCTTGGCACTCTTTTACAAAAAGTTTTAGGGGTGCCTTGCATTTAAGAATGTGCTTCCGTCTTTGACTTAGCTTGTGCTTTTCCACTTTTTTCACTTTCTTTTTATGCTGAGGTTAACATTACCCCCTCCTAGTTTAGTGCCAGTCCCATGGCACTAATGTGGAGTGGTTGGGAGTAGGGATGGGTGTAGCTAGATGGCTTTTTTGAGTTTTTATACAAGCCCTTGCAGGGGATGGTGTCGAGTGGACAAGTCTTGAAATTGAAGATATAGTTGGTGCAGGTCCTTCCCTACCATTGAGTGAGAGTGGATCTGGATGGGTCCTTTCCCTCACCCTTCTAGGTGTAGCTTTTTCGGACTCCCTGCAAGTTGCTTGATTATTTTACTTATGTCCATTTAGACTTTACCACTTGCATAGGAGGAAACCTAGCACTCTTATAAAATAAAAAACATTCCACCTCGAGCTTTTCTTGCGAGAGCCCTTGGAAGTTCTCCCTCATCCTTGAGAGAGCCTCACTAGAATATTTTGTGCTTTCCCACATTCTCTCCAAGCACCTTGCTAGAATATCTGGTGTGCTTCATCATTTCTTTGGAGCTTGCCTTCTCTTCCATGGTTCCTGCTTGAGCAGAATGAGCTTCTTCATTCACTTTTTGATGGGGACTCCCTTAGTTCTCCTCTGCTTCGTGTGGGCTGCATGGTGATATCTCATGGAACATTAACCCCCTCCTAGAAAATTGTAAGTTTTGTGACACTGATAGTTCTAAGTTGATGAAGATTTGGTGATTTGAAAGGGCGGTTGTATGAGTTGATGATGATGGGTTCTCAGGGGAATTGTCCTTGGGAAGAAGCTATTGAACCGATTAAGGTGGTGGAGGTTGAGAGCACATTGCATGGATGATGGGGCCTCCAACGTTGGGGGTTGGCCTCGTTTGTACCTGAAAAGAAAAGAAGGTGCACTACCTAGGGGTGTGTCTGCTCCTCCATGTGGTGCATTGTGCTTGTGCTAGTGGAACTGGGAGTTAGTGTCTAGGTGTTGTCCCCCACTTGAGGACCCAGTTTGTGCATAAGGGAGGTGTGGTGCGTGTGGCTTAGGGTGACAGGTCTAACCATAGGCTAGTGTCACCTCCCTAGGTATGTCCTACCCTTGAGGTGCCCTAAGCATGTGTAGTGGGGGATCAATATGAGGCTAGGGGGTTAGGGACAGAGCTAGCTGACCGAGGCCACTCGACCGAGGCCACATGGCGGGCCTAACTTGAGAAACCCTAAGGGCAATGACTATAGTCTATGTGCAGCTCGCTGTGACTTTGTGTGATTTCTCTTTGCATTTCCATTCTCTTTGTTTTGCACTTTTTTTTCTTTTCTCTTTTTTTTTTTAAACCTTGACTTTTGGGAGGTAGTACAAAATAGAGGATCTATTCCTCAAGCTCTTGAGTGTGAGATGGGGAGGTAGGGGGACTTTAATGATTTACTAAGAAAGTGCCTACTTAGCATGTACCCTTTTTTGGCCTATCCTAACATGGAGAGGAGTGGTGGACAAAAATGGATGGCTACAATTGGTAAAATGGCTATCGTTCATGTCCTCAAGAAGGGCCATGCAAAATGATGGGAGTAAAGTAGCGTGCAACCTCAGGGGGTTCACTATATAAATATATTCTCTATATAACATGCGTTCATGGCCTATTTATAAATATCCTAATCTGTGAATTTTTCATGAGTAAAACACAGCCCTTTTCTATTCAATTTGTAAGTAACCCCTTTATATGACACCCTTCTGTATGTAAAAAAATGTATAAAATTTGTGTTTTAAAAACCCCTTATTTTGAACTCACATTATATATACATATACTCATGAGTGACCCCCCCGAGCGTGCAACATCAGTTGAGTCATGGCACATCCATCTATTCCCACATTAATGTAAAAAAAGAGTGGCAGGGGATGGTACTCAACTAGTGTAGGGGGTTGTCTAAGGAGGGTCCTAAGTAATCTAATATAGTTACCTGTTGTTACAAAGGTGGGGTCTGGGCAGGAGCAAAATTCCATTAGGTAATGAGCTAGGGAGTCCCATAGATCTTGTTCTAAGAAGGCGAGTACTTCCTCTGGTTTTGTGGCATTGATGTTGTAGATCTTCAGGAAGTCATATTATAAACCATGGATGTCAGGGTCAAAATCTACTCCTACCCTTCGAGGATACAATAGATAGGTCACATCATTTCATTCAAAGGGTAGGGAGCCGCAAAATGACATCCACGCATCCACATTGTCGTTCCAAACTCTTCTCCTCCACTTAGGTCGGGTTTCGTAGTCTTTCACCATGTGGGGTACCTCCTCAACCTTGTTTTCCTAGTAATTTGGGGATTTTGTCCCCCAAGCCATTGGATTCTTCTCTCTTTCAACAAGCTATCTCACCAAGCCTTCTTCCCATGGCAATTACTTCCATTACCACTTCGGTGGATAATACTTTGCTCATGGCCGGTGGGTATCGAAAGGTGAAATCGAAGGGCTAGTAGCAATTTTTTCACTGCTCCCAAACTAATAGCTCCGTGTTCTAGTTCATGGGTGATCAGACCCTTTTTGGTGGGATGGGAGACTCTGGAACTGCAGCAGTAGGAGGTTGCAGTTTTGCCCTTTTTCGTGCTTGGTCAAGCATTCTAGCCCTCTTATTTTTAGCTTCCGCCCTTCTTTCTGCTATGGCATCTTGCTTTTGAGGGGTTCTAGTTGTGGTGAGTGAGGTTGTGGAATCCACTCCTCATCTCATTGTGCCCCCATCATGGCTTGACCCTGCTCCTATTGCTTGTGGTTGTTCTTCTTGGAGTCCCAATGTGTCAACCACCTGTGGCATCAAGCCCACTCTTAATAGATTTTCTCGCTAATCTTGCCTAGTCAGATTGAGGCTTGCATCCTGGATTTGGGATCACAACCCTTGTTTAATCACTTGCGAGCTATTTTCAGATTTCTTTTAAGCACCTCAACTACCTCCTCCTCCTCAAAGAGTGTGATGTCTAAGATTGTGATGAGGAAGGCATGTTGTTGGGCTTCTAGACCGGCTTGAGCAGTGCCTGCCCTACTTTCTAATAATATTCTACTTCCTTCCACAAGGGCCAATCGGCTCGCTAGGTCCTTCACTTTCTTCTCACTCTTGGCCTCCCATTGCCTTGTCTTCTTTTTCATCTCTTCCAAGCCCTCACTTTGCCTTTGTGGACAGGGCCACTATCATCGGCTCCTACCTTTTCCATTTACGTACAAGTTCTTCTTTTTCTTCTGTCACATGCTTGATCTCCCTTTCTAATCTAGCTTGTTCCTCTCTTTGTCTTTGCATTCCACACTCTGTTTCTTCCCTCTCTCTTTTCTATTCCTCTTGTTCTTGCACTCTCTTTGTTTCTAGTGCGACAAGCTCTTTCATGTCCTCTTGTAGTTTTCTCATTTGCATTTCAAGCTCTACATGTTGCAGAACTAGGAGTTTGTACTCCCTTTGCATTTTGAATAGATCCTGGTTCTCTTCTTCCAGTCTTTTTTGCCATTGTTCTCCTTGTCTTCCTTGGCCCTTAGCTCCACTTTTAGCACATGGATTTCTTTTTGATGCATGGCCACTTGGCGTGTTTTTTCTAGTTGGAAGGCATTTGACATTTCTCTTTCTATTTCCAGCTTTGTCACTGTGGCTCTCTTCTCCTCTTTTTCCATTTCCAATTGAGCATAAAGCTCCTTGACATGCTCGTCCTGGTCAACAGGCTATGGCCTTGTGGTAGTAGTAACCATTCTTGGTCACTTGGGCCTCCATTGAGATTCGGCATCTATAGCTATTGCCGATCTTTTTATTCATGTCGTCGGAGTTCCCGCACTAGAGTCACGTATTGGGGTATATGACTTATCGATCAAGAATTGCACCAATGCCATGAGGTTATTGGCGTCTACTGTGGTTTGGGATGCCTGGCATTGCTACGATGGTCGGAGTGTCCAACAAGATGGTAGGCTGGATCGAGTGGAGTGTGGCCTTGCCCTTTCCCTCTAGAACGGGTGGAGGTAGGTCTTCTGATGCTTGGCCACTGGTTTCTTGGCCCCGTCTTGCCTTAATTGGCTCATTGCTGCTAACTCCTCATACCTGCACTAATCCTCAATGGACATGTGCATGGCTTGTGCCAAGTCCTCTTCTTATTTTCTTCTCAACTCTTCTTCTTCTTCTTTTGCCTTATTTTGTCATTCTTCCTTTGCCCTTTTCGATTCTTTCTCTATTTTTTGTAGTTCAGCCTTCTTCTTGTTTCTTCTCTCTTCTTTGACTTTCTTGGATTTTCTTTGCACTTTTATTAGCTCTTCCTTGTCCTTTTTTGTCATTCTCTCTTCCTACCTCTCTCCTGTGATTTCTTTCTTAGGTGTTTTTGGTTTTTTTTTTTTTGGGATGGCCTTCTTGCATTCCCTCCTCATCACTAATTGTCCTCTCAATTGATTGTTCTTTGTCATGATGAGGAGGTGACCTATTAGGTGTTTCATCTGCTCCCTCCTCTCCATCATGTGCCTCCTTTATTACTTCCTGGATAAGAGCAGTTAAGATTCCTCCATACCCAATGAATGAGGCTTTGGTTGAAGGCTTCTTTTTCTCTGTTCCTTTCAACGTTGGGGACTTTCTACCCGCCAGTCTACTTCCAAGGGCTAGTGCTTTAGTAGATTGGTCAATGGTTTTCCACACATAGCCATTCCAATCCACCTCATCTATCAAGTGGGCCGCCACGCTCTCCAGTATGGGCATGCTGATCCTCTGCATAAGCGAGTTGTACCTTTGGTTGGAGAAGAGGGAGTGGATCGCCTTAGCGTGCAATCTAACCTCTATGTTAGGGATGTCTTAGATACTTATGCTATCGTTTGTCAAGACATCCTCCTTTTTCATCTTTAGCATGGCATAAATGGAGCTCTTCTGCCTCTTTTCCACCTTTGGTTCCAATCCTAGCACCTTCTCTACTAAGGGCTTATTGAGTGGAATCTACAATTGCTTGGTTCCTTCTCTAATCCCCATAGTTACTATCCCACACTCCTTGTTAGGATTGTATGTCCTTAAGAATTCCACACACAGTGTGTGGTCGGGGCTCTTGTCCGAGCCTTTTGATGCACTTGGTGAGGTTTCACTATTCTACAATCCTCCTAACAGCCTCCTCATTTCCCACCACCTCTTTGATGTTGTGAATGCTCCTGAATTTGAGCTAGTTGTAGACCCGATTTTCAAGAGAAAGGCCATACTTTGGTCTTTCCTCTTCCGTGAAGGGAAGGCGATGGGCTTGGCCTTGCTGTGACATCTTTAGCTCCTATCATGAACCATGGCTTATCATTAGTGCTTTCCAAGATAGTTACTTGCTGGAAGAAAAGGCTTCATGCTTGCTCAATTGAAACATTTTTAGTACAAAAATAGACTTTCCCTTCAAGCTTTATTTCAAGATTTTGTGACATTTTCCTCAATCGCAAGTTAATGTTTTCCAACCTTTGTGTTCTTAGGTGTTGATTGAGGCTTTTAAGGTATATTTTTTCTTTTCTTGGTTCCTTGTGTGGTTGATTTGATTTTGATTCACCTTACCTCCTTACCCCCTCCCCCTTGGAATTGAGAAAAATCCTTCCTAGGATTGAAGGCTAGAGGGTAGAGGGCATTTAACACGTGGGTCTAGTGTTTTACTTTGGCATGAGCCAAGCATAGAAGTTGGAATTACATTCCATATGAGCGTATGGGTCCATGTCAAAATTTTGGATGCCTACCTGGGTGATGTAAGTAAGGACATCGAGCTTGAAGTCATTGGAGTCTATGTGACTGGCAATATGCAATTCCTCCTTGGTGAGAATGCAATCTAAGTAGGGGTGTCCCTAAATGTGTTCTTCCATGTGTCGATCATGAATGGTTGTCAATACCCTATAAGAGGTTGGTACATAAGTTGGATCATACTCCAATGTCTTGATTGTGTGTTGTTGCTCCACATTTGTCATGATGTGACACCCTTCGAGCTCCCAATGAAGGCAAAGAGCATACCATTTCGTCAAGAAAGGGAAGTTGCTGGCAGGAAGTTGTTTTGAGTCTTCTATCTCTTGATTGTTGGCATAAATAGTGTGCTTGTTATATGAGATGATGAGGTGTTGTTTTGCGCTTTTTCGCGGGAAACATCTATGGCAATCAGCTCCTTACTTACCTCAAAAGCCTTGAAAAACATGAATCCTGATTCTTCCCAAGAGCAAGGGAATGTCTGTACTTTTGTCGATATAGGCTTGTCCAAGAGTCCCAAGTCTAAGCGGTCATAGCTTTTAGGTAAGCGACATGAAGGTGGCATCTAAGCATCTAAGATAGGCAACCAAGTCATCCCCTATGTTCTCCACTAAGTCCAAGGCCATAGTCAGAATTGATCGTCACTCATAAGAGGGTCTAAGACCTGCCAGGGGGTTGGGGTTTGACAAAACTAGAGAATTCAACATTAGTTGATGGTGGCTGCTTTGGTTGTTCCTGAGCTTGTGATTGGTCCTTTTGTACAATAGGATAGGTTGTGGCTGTTGATGGTGCACTGCAGCATTCGGGTGACGTTCCATGAGCTGTAGGACTAGTCATGACATGTGTGTGAGTCGTAGGCTATGGTTTAGGTCAATAGAATCATTTAGTATTCACTGGTTTGTGTGTTTGTGATACTGAAGACTTTGAAGCTAGAGGCTTTTGCAACCTTGGCCCTGGATGTGTCATGTGGGTTTGAGTAGTCATGCTTGAGGGTGGCATTTGATTAGTGCCTTTGGCCATTTTGGCCTTAGGAATCCATATCCAAGCATTACCCTCGTAATAGCCTTGCACTTGCAATATGGTTTTGGGAACCCATCGCGGCCTGACCGTACGTCGATGTCTATAGTTGTGTCCTGGCCTCCTAGGGTGCAAGGTGGGGTTCTTAGCCTTGTTGGGTTGTGGGTGTCTGCTCCTAGGTGTGGTGGTCCTGATAGTGCCTTGGCTTTGACTTCAGTGATTTGTTGGTCTTGAGGCTTGGTGGGTGGTGATGAAGCACTACCCCCCTCCTTTGACTTGGAGGCAAGTTCCTCTATCGGTGGCTTTGCGGACTTAGAAGGAGTCATGCAGCCCTTGCTAAAAGCTGTAACTATGCGGACACTACCCATGGCTAGGTGGATACACTACGACTCATAGTCGACATTGCAACGAGCTTGCTTTTTAAAGGTTTGTCCTAACAATGACTTTGTGCCTACATCTTTATGTAAATAAGCTTTTTCCCACAGGAAGCCATTAAACTAAAAATACAAGAAATAGACATAAAATGGCAAGGAACCATAGCCAAGGTGGCTAGGCATACAATGATATTACCAATGTTGGTTGAGAATCAAATGATGAGTGGCTGCAGCAAGGTATGCACCCCAAGCTATGGTGCCCAAGAGTATTCACCCTCGTAGATGGTGGGAGGTTGAGACCTAAAACATGTAATGTTTGTAAAATGGTAAAAAGATTATTCACATATTACACCTCCACCTTTTATACTTACCCTAGACTAAGACATTTATGCTTTATTACAAGCCATCCCGGCCTAATAGAGCTTTGTCCTCAAAGCTAGAATTGGGACAATTTACAAGGAAGGATTACAAGGATAGCTTTGTAAATTATGAATCCATGCTGTAATGAAACTCCAAGCTAAAGAAGATCTCATATGTCAATGAAGTACAAGTATGAAATTTGAATATACTATTGGAAACTATCCAAAACATGCTACACAAGATTGACCATAAATTAAAGAAGAAATGTCCAATCACCATGTATGAGCTATAGAAACGTAGAGGACAATCCCTATTATCCAGCCATGCCATAAAAATCCAATTTTGATGACTATGAAGCAATTATTTTTATGACAAAAATTTAATACAACAAGCTGTCCTATTCAGATATTACTCTATTTCCTGCAAAAGCCATGGAAAAGAATCAAGGTACAATGATGGTTTCCAAGTAGACTCCTCCATGGGAAAACCTTGCCATTTAATAAGGTATTCCAGTAGCAAATGGTTCCTTAAAACCTTTTATTATTTTCCAATAACCTTTTCAGGCTCATAAATTATAAGACCATCTTCATCCATGGGAGGTAACTCTTCTAAAACCTTTATGGCTAGACCCACATATTTCTTAAGTTGGGAAACATGGAAGGTAGAATGAATCCTTGTTGAAGAAGGAAAATCAAGCTTGTATGCAAGCTCACCAACTCGTTTGAGGATTTGATAAGGGCCATAGTAATGATGAGCCAACTTATTATGACTGCCTTTGACAGAAGCATACCTAGATTTAGGCACTTTGAGAAATACCCAATCTCCTTCTTCAAACTGCAAAGGACTCCTCTTTTCATCAGCATAAGCCTTCATAAAATCTTGTGCCTTCCTAATGTTTTCCTTGCGTTGATGCAAAAGAGCTTCTATTTTCTCAACTTCAGCCTTGGCTTGTGGATTCTTCATGAAAAAGGGCTGAAGGTATTTGCACTTTGTATCCATAAAGCACTTCAAATGGCGACATACCAATGCTCATATGATGAGTGTTATTATAACAAAATTCAATAAGATATAAAAAAATGATCCCACAAGGCTTGAGTGTCATGGCAAAAATGACGAAGATAGACTTCCAACCATTTATTGACACGCTCTGTTTGGCCATCGGTTTGGGGATGATATGCTATGCTAGGAGTCAAAATTGTTCCCATAGAAGTGAATAAACTCCTCCAAAAACTTCCTATGACACTTGCTTTGCTATAAATTGAGCCTTGGTAGGGATGAAATGAGTTGATTTAGTCAACCGGTCCACCACCACATAAATGCTATTCCACCCATACTTTCTTGTAGGTAGTCTCACACTAAAATCCATTGTGATATCGGTCCACTTACCTTGAGCAATAGGAAGTGGCTGAAGTAATCCACCGGATAGAAGAGAGGAATCTTTATTTTGTTGACATGGAAGACATTGCATAACATAATCCTTAACATCCCTCTAAATGCCCTTCCAATAGAAACTCTTATGGATATTGTCAAATGTTTTGAACAACCCATGGTGTCCCTGTAACATGTCCCCCCCTGTCCTCTTGTAGGACACGTCTTAGTAGCCCATTGGGAAAAGAGTCTAGAAAGCGCCACTCGGCACTCACAAGGAATGTCACGGGGTTTGCGATCAAGGTCTTCCCGAGTCTGCCACGAAGCGGAAGCATCTAGCCATTCCCACTTAGGACCAACCTGAGTCAGGGTTTTCCTAATAGTCAACTTTCTAGGAAGTAGCTATCGTCGAGCCCCAGGCAAACCACTTTGTGCAGAAACATCAGGGTCAAAGTGGATTTATATTGCACTTGGTTCAAGAAGAATGGGAAATGAGAGGGATGCGAAGCTCGACCTCTCTGCCCGTAAGGCATAGTCCCATTCCGTTCCCCTAAAACAACATAAATCGAGACTCTAACTCTATTGATTCTAGGTCATTGCTACTTCGCTATCAATTCCTTGGAGAAAAGTTCCCAGCTCACTGGAACCACCCTTCCATAGGACGGACCGAGAGTCACGTCCATCGCACTTTCCTTGGATTGCTTAGCTATCTAATTACCTACCACATTTAGTTTGACAAGAAAAAATAGCTTCCTTAATTAACCAATTAAACACTGGTTCCTTCGCGTAACTTAGGCACTGACACAGAAAAACAATGTCAAGCAAGTTCCTTTTCCAACATTAGATCTTTATTAATCAAAGTCTTTGGAATACATCAAATATCCTTCCCGAAGGCTATCCCAGCAATCCTCAGGAGATCGCTATTCCAAGTTCTGCCCGTTGACTAGTATACGGGCCTCGAGATCCCATCTTGAGTCACGTCGGCCTCTTGTGCAGGATCCAGAGGCAAGGAATTTATGGCCAAAGCCTCCCTTGGCATCCAAGCATCCTCTTGCTCCAAGCAGCACCCACAGAGAGACCTCTCACAGCGGGTTTGGTCCACGTACCCGGCGCAACTAACAACCCCCTTGGATAGGGTCAGGCAAACAATTGGAGGTAAGTGATACTGCCTCTCCCTCCAGGCTTTTAACTTAAATCATTAGTTATTTTTCCTGCATTAGTTCCTTGAGCAAAGAAGTACAAACAGTGCACCTAAGTGTATAATCACGAGCATTCCAGTGGTCGTTCGTACTGCCAAATGCTATGGTGTGATTCCTTCTCCCCGAATACTTCCAGCATTCGATCCTGGATCATTCACAACTTGGCAAGATCCCAAGGGTTTCGTAAGCCAAGTTGCTTGTTTACCCTTTTCTCCTTGGGTTAGGGTTTATACCCTTTTGACCCAAATTGTCACTACCTTAGGTTTTCTTATATCATAGTCAATAAATCCTGGACAACCCCGTCGCCATAACTTAGTTGTGGTCAATTGCTTTCTTGGCAATTCATAACTACCCTAGCTTGACAAATTAGTCTCCAAGGAAGAGTGTTGTAGCAGGATGACTACTCAATTCCTAGAAAATTAGACTTGTAATTAGAACTCGCCAACCTCGGTCTAAGGCGTAGCAGTACTAGCTTGTGATTTAGTCGCAAGAGCATAGGACCTTGCATGCATGTTGCACGAGATAGGTGTCAGTTCCTAATTTGTGGGATTATATCTCTCATCAAATGGTATTTCTTGATCAAGAATGCCTTTGATCAAGATATAGGGTTTGGGAGTCCTATTGACCCAATCCAAAACCCTAACCCTACTAGGCTGATAAATGTTTTGGCCCTAGGGTCCCTAAATTCCTTGCAAAAGCCCATCATTTGGTCATCTTATCCTTTGGGTGAGAACCCTGGGTCATTCTTACACGGGCGTTTAGATAATCCTAACATTTCCTGAATGTGGGTGGGACCTTTAAGATCGAAAATAATAATTCGGCATCCTAAATGCGATACTAAGCAGAATTTTAACATAACTTAGCCTAACCTAGCACATTGAGGTGATCGTTGTACGCTAACAATTCACGCCTTTATGAATCTTATGTGAGTTACTCAATTACATGCGATTTACTTAAGTGATCTACCTATCTTACAAATAAAGATGGCCCTTCCTTTAGAGATGCAAATACTTCCCTCTAAAATTGCAAGTACCTTCCTTAAAAGATGAAAGTAACTACAAGATGTATGCGATGTATCATTACATGCAAATATGCAATTTCAAGACCATAGACCTTCCGCCTTTATGCAACTACAGGATCTACAATTATCTTTCTTTTCCTTGCCCTATATGGTAATGGTTGACATTCAGAACTATTTCTTGTAAACCCTACGTTTATGCATCAAATTCAAAGCTTTTGTATTTTAATGAAGGTGCATCCTTTCCCAATTGCAAATTTTGATAAAAGAACTCTATGCATGGATGCATCATTCTTTCATGACCAGATGCCAATGAATACATCATTGATTTAATCCTTCCCTTATCGCTTAACTCAACCTAAAATGTAATTATCATTGCATGCGAATTGCATAACATATGTTCTTTTTTGTCAAAGTTCATAAATATTTTCCTTTCATTGCAACTATTTAGACACCATTTAATGACCATCAGCGATTATCTTATACACGAGTCACAACCAAGAATTTATTACGTAAGTGCATTATGTGTTATATGCCCTATCCTTTGCGTGATGCAACACGGACGCCTTTGCACAATTTCATCTTTTAACTTATGCATCATACGCTCAAAAATGTGACTACCCTTGACCATGGAAGTGCAAGCAAATGAAGTACTCGTCATGCAACTGAACTTTGTAAATTGAACAAGTATATAAACTTTCCAATGCATTTAAGTTTCCCTACATGAATTAAAACATGCTTTACGCATCCTTTCCATACGGGAATATTTTTCGAAACCTGGGCATTCAATATCGGGGCGTTGTCCACTCTCGTACTTTGGGTGGAAGCTCCCCGTGCGCTCCTCTCGACTTTTGCTTAGGAGCCATTGACGAAGTAAGCTTCGACTCAGCAAACTCTCCCTTGGTCCCCTTTTTCGATTTTTGAAATTGCCTACTGCCCGAGATCTCCCTCGCATCATGGGAAATAGGCCTTGGGGAACACAGTTTAAAAACCCCGAGAGACACACATGAACTTGGCCTAGAGAAACTTCAATAGAAGCTTCTCAAGCTTCTGGATAAACAAGGATGACGTGTGAAGACGTGATGGTGAGATGATTGGAGTGATGATGGAGAGGATGACGATGGTGAGGATGACGATGAGGATGATGATTATGATGATGATGGCATTGGCGGCCGCAACAGCTTGGTGGTGCCGCGGACAGTGTGGCAGCGGTAGCAAATCGATGGCGGGTAGCTCCTGACGATGCCCCCTCCAAGCTTGGGAGGGCGGGGGGTTTTATAGGGTGAAGGTGGGGGGTGTGTGGGGGTGGCCACACAGGTGGCAGATTGCATGCCCTCCTCCCCATGTCCCTCCACAGGCTCCTACACATACTCTCTCCCTGCCATGCAACAGGTGAAGGGGAGGGAGTTTATAAAAAAATTTGCAAATAATTCATTATCCTTTTTCTTGGGGGGGGAGTTCATACGGTGGTTTGCGGTTTTGAGCCACAGCTTCATATGCACAAGTTAATACATGAGGATGGAGCACCTAGGCCAAAGTTTCTTGTCGCAGGAGATTACTTCCAATTGCTTTTGAGTGGGATCTAAGGTCATAATATTTCATTGCAGAAATATTACATTCTCTCCCCCTTAGAGGAATCGAGATGTCCTCATCTCGAGAAGATCTGGGGGTATTGTTGGTTGAGAGTACGTTCATCCATCCAGGTGGCATCCTCTTCGGGATAATCTTTCCACTAGATGAGGTATTCCCTCAAGGTCCTAGATCTCAAATGCCTCTCCCTAACATCTAGGATCCTGTCAGTTCGTAGCTCAAGGACTCATTGGCTAGGCATTACAATTTGTTGGTCATCAAGCACATGACTAGGGTTAGGCACATACTTTTTCAATAGGCTGACATGGAATACATTATAAACTTTTAGGTTTTCAGGGAGTTGAAGTTTCTAAGCATTAGGCCCTATGCACTTGAGAATCTTGTAGGGTCCACAATACCTTGGACTTAGCTTTTTGCATTCACCCAAGGATAGGGAACTCTTCTTTGGACGTACACAAATGAAGACCATATCACCTTCAGCGACGAAGGATCTATCTTGCCGTTTCAAGTCGGGGTCATTTGAATGCTTTGTTGGTAAGAATCATTGTAGGCAATCTCAACCAGTGGAAAATATTGAATCCACTTTTTGGGTTCGCGACAACAGTGTGCCCTAAGCATATCTTCAATGACTTGGTTGACTTGTTCTGTTTGACCATCACTTTGGGGATGATAAGTTGTACTGAAACAAAGTTGAGTCCCAATGGCCTCGAAGATGGCCCTCTAGAAGTGTGAGGTGAAGAGAGAGTCACGATCACTAATGATTCTTTTGGGTAACCCATGTAGTTTTAATATTTCCTTGATGAATAACCTTGCGATGTCTGAGGCTTTGTAGTCTGTCTTAACAGGGATAAGATGTGCAACCTTGATGAGCATATCTACCACGACCATAATGGAGTTGTATCCTCCCTAAACTTGGGGCAGGCCAACAACAAAGTCCATACTAATGAATTTCCATTTCATTTGGGAAATGTCCAGTGGTCGCAATTTCCCTGGAATTTTGAGATGTTTGGCCTTAATGCGTTGACAAGACAAACATTCTGTGACATATTTGAGAACGTCACCTTTGAGCCTATCCCAATAATAGCTCTTCCTGACCACATTAAGCATCTTGGCATAGCCAAGATGTCCTAAGAAAGGGGAGTCATGGGCTTCCCAAAGTATCTTCTACTTGAGTGATTGGCTTGTCAAGATACATAATCTTGTCCTATAGTAGACAAGTCCACTATTGATAAAGAATTCTTGATACTTCGTTTGTAGCTTCGGGTCTTGATCTTTGATGGGGATCTCCCTTAGCAATTTCTGATAGGTGTGGTCATGACATGCCTTTTCTCTAGCTAGCTCAAGAATTGGGTTGTTTGGCATGGATACCTTTGTGGCTAGAGATCTTGCTATTGATGGATCTTGCAAAATCAAAGAATTTAGAAATGTCTTACGACTCAATGCATTGGCAACTACATTCTCCTTTCCAGGCTAGTATTTGATTTCAAAATCATATTCTTCCAGTGCTTCAATCCATCGGTGCTACCTCATATTGAGCTCATTCTGGGTGAAGATCCATTTAAGACTCTTGTGGTCTGTCACTAAGGCAAATTTGTTACCCAGCAAGTAGTGTCTCCAAAGTTTGAGAGCATGGATGACAGCCAACAACTCCAGATTGTGGGTAGCATAATTCCTTTCATGGCTCTTCAGTTTTCTTGAAGAGTATACTACGGGATGACCTTCTTGTATGAGCACACATCCTAAGGCAAGTGCGTTAGCATCAGTTATCACTTCAAACTCCTTCCTAAGATCAAGAAGTTTCAGGATGGGTGCTGATACAAAGCTTTGCTTTAGTTTGTCAAAGCTGGCCTGCCTGTACCATCCTGTCAATCTAAGAAAATTACATATTTCTTTGATAGAAGTTGGTGTTGGCCATTCGAGAACGTCTCTGATCTTAGCCGGATCTAGTGAAATTCCTTCCCCTAATACAATGAATCCCAGATATTCGATCCGTCGCTTGAAAAATGCACACTTCTTTTTCTTGGCATAAAGTTTGTGTGCTCTCATTGTTTCAAGGACAATGGGAAGCTGGGGTTCATGATCTTTTTCTTGCTTGGAGTAGACTAGGGTATCGTCAAAGAAGACAAGTATGAAGTCATCAAGATAGGGCCTAAAGATATCCTGCATTAACCTGTTGAAGGTGACAGGAGTATTTGTCAGCCCGAATGACATGACTAGGAATTCAAAGTGTCCATACCTTGTGCTAAATGTGGTCTTCAGATGCCTAAATTCAATGTTGCAGAAATGCATAAGGTATGTGAAGCCTGCCAATTTGGAAAACAGGCAAGGAAACCATTTCCTAGACATGTTCAAGAGAGTAAGAAGCCATTGGAATTAATCCACTCTGATGTGTGGACTACTAAACCTGCATCTCTTAGAGGCTGTCATTATTTTGTCACTTTTATTGATGACTATAGCAGAAAAGTTTGGGTGTATTTTATGAAAAAGAAAAGTGAAGTTTTTAGGCATTTCAAAACTCTTAAAGCTATTGTTGAAAAAGAAACAGGCCTGCAAACAAAATGCCTAAGGTCAGATGGAGGGGGAGAGTACCTCTCAAATGAGTTTGCAAGGTTCCTGCAGGAGCATGGCATAAAGCAACAATATTCATGCAGTCATACCCCACAACAAAATGGAATTGCATAAAGGAAAAACAGGCATATTGGAGAGGTATCTCGTGCCATGCTCAATGAAAAAGACCTACCAGATTTTTATTGGGCTGAGGCAGTTGCTACAGCAGTCTACATAATGAACAGGACTCCCACTGCAGCAATACATGGGATGACTCTAGAGGAGAGGTATACTGGTAGGAAACCAGATATTTCTCATTTGAAGATTTTTGGTTGCATTGCCTATGTTCATGTGCCAGATGAGTTGAGATCCAAGTTGGATCCAAAAGCTGAGAAGTGCATCTTTATTGGTTACTCTTTGCAGCAGAAAGGGTATAGATGCTATAACCCTTCTACTCGTAAGTTTACAGTGAGCACAGATGTTGTTTTTTATGAGATGAGTAGCTGGTATAAACCAGTAAATGTGATTGATAATGTAGATGCACAAAATGGTAATGCTGCACAGAATTCACAGCAGCAGTCACAAGATATTAGTGGACCTGGAGCGTCCTCTAGTAGTGGTTCACATTCTTCGCCATGGACAGGCAGATTGAGATCAGGAGAATCTTCTCAAAGCAATGTAGATAGTGGTATGCAGGTATCATGAAAAGGAAAAGAGAAGGTAGATCAGCCCATATTTGATGTGAATGCAAGTCACTCTTATGTGGATGGTGAATCTAGTGGCTCAGAACAGAGCATTGATGATGAGTTGGGTATTCCTTCTATTTTTACACCTGGAGTAAGGAAGACCAGGGATATTTTGAGAGCACTTGGGAGTGAACCTACTTTGCACAGGTCTACCAGAGCTAGGTATCCTGTGGATAGGCTGAAATATGATGGATTTACAGCCATTCACTATGCATATATGGTCAAAGTGATACAAGAACCAGAACCCACTTCTTATGAGCAAGCCATGGGAAAAGAAAAATGGGAGAAAGCCATGGATGAAGAAATGGATGCCTTGGAAGCAAATGCTACATGGGAATTGGTACCTTTGCCTAAAGGTAAGAATGCAATTGGCTGTAAGTGGGTTTATAAGGTGAAGCACAATGCAGATGGTTCTGTGAACAGATACAAGGCAAGATTAGTAGTCAAGGGATATGCACAAACATATGGCATTGATTATGAAGAAACATTCAGTCCGGTTGCAAGGATGGCAACTGTAAGAGCAGTCATTGCTATGGCTGCATCAAAGGAATGGTCTTTACATCAGATGGATGTAAAGAATGCCTTCTTGCATGGTGATTTGCAAGAAGAGGTATATATGGAGCAGCCACCAGGTTATGTGCATGTTGTTCATCCTGAGTTTGTTTGCAGGTTGAAGAAAGCCTTGTATGGCTTGAAGCAAGCACCTAGAGCATGGTCTGACAAGATAGGACAATATCTTGTCACTATTGGCTTTCAAATTTCCAAGGCAGATTTCTCACTTTATGTGAGAAATACAGAGAAAGGTATTATGCTGCTTGTCATTTATGTTGATGATTTGATTATCACAGGTGATAGTGATGAAGATATCCTTTATGTGAAAATGCTATTAAAGCAGAAGTTTGAGATGAAGGATTTGGGAGAGCTGCGTTATTTCTTGGGCATTGAGGTGATTAGATCACCAAGTGGGATACGGCTCTTGCAGAGGCAGTATGGATTGGACATGCTGTCCAAATATGGGATGATAGGCTGTAAGCTATTTCCGTTCCTTTGGAGCAGAATGTGAAGCTGAGCGCAGATGCAGGTGAGCTCCTTGAATACCCTACTATGTACAGACGCATAGTAGGAAGTTTGATTTATATGACTATTACCAGGCCAGATTTGAGCTATGCTGTTGGATTGGTAAGTCAGTTTATGCAGGCTCCAAGGAAACCACATTTGGATGCGGCTAGACGCATACTCAGGTATGTGAAGTCCACATTGCAGTATGGACTGTTTTATGAGACTGGGGTTCAGATACAATTGCATGGATACACTGATGCTGATTGGGCTGGTAGTATTTATGATAGACGATCTACCAGTGGATATGTGTTCTCTTTTGGGAGTGCTACAGTCACTTGGAGCAGCAAGAAACAGCCTACAGTTGCCTTGTCGAGCATAGAGGTTGAGTATAGGGGTGCAGCAATGGCTACATGTGAGGTAGCTTGGTTGCATAAGCTACTTTATGATATGCATCAGCCTACAGATGGGCTAGTTGTCATTTATTGTGACAACATGAGTAGTATACACTTGGCAAATAACCCAATCTATCATGCTAGAACAAAGCACATTGAGATGCATTATCACTATGTGCGGGAGAGGGTTTTACTAGGTCTTATTGATCTAGTTTATGTCAGCACAGAGGATCAAGTAGCTGACATATTTACGAAGGCATTGGGCGCAGAGAAGCTGCGCAAGTTCAGAGACCTGCTTGGTGTGCATGAATTGGGATTGAGCTCGAGGGGGAGTGTTGAGATATCGAGCTCCACTCGTGATATGCCAGGGTGACCGTTGTGCATTTATGTCACCGACTTGTCAGTTGCAGATGCGGTTGGTACACCGCTCATGAATAATAGCTAGATAACAGCTATCCTTATCTACTCTAGTTCGTGGCTCAGTTAGTATGCCACCTTAGTTAGTTGAGTTTGGTTTGAAACCCATATATAGGGTTCTTCTATTTCTTTTGCACTTGAGTTATTTTGGCTTACACAACTAAGAAGAGGAAAACTGTTTTCAGCCTCCACCCTTGTGTGTATTCCCCCATTGTGCAAGCAAGAAAGCTTCAAGTGAGACTCCTTCCTTCTCTCCCACAATCTTGACATCCCTACGTGAATTAAAACATGCTTTATGCATCCTTTCCATACGGGAATATTTTTCGGAACCTGGGCATTCAATATCAGGGCATTGTCCACTCTCGTACTTTGGGTGGAAGCTCCCGCGTGCACTCCTCTCGACTTTTGCTTAGGAGCCATTGAGGAAGTAAGCTTCGACTCAGCAAACTCTCCCTTGGTCCCCTTTTTCGATTTCTGAAATTGCCTACTGCCCAAGATCTTCCTCGCATCACGGGAAATATGCCTTGGGGAACACGGTTTAAAAACCCTAGGAGACGGAGGTGAACTTGGCCTAGAGAAGCTTCAAAAAAAGCTTCTCAAGCTTTTGGATGAATAGGGATGACGTGTGAAGACATGATGGTGAGATGATTGGAGTGATGATGGAGAGGATGACGATGGTGAGGTTGATGATGATGATGATGATGATGATGATGGCATTGGCGGTGGCGATAGCCTGGCAGCGCGGACAGTCTGGCGGCGGCAACAGATCGACGGCGGGTAGCTCTTGATGATGCCCCCTCCGAGATTGGGAGGGGGGGATTATAGGGTGAAGGTTGGGGGGGTGTGGGGGTGGAGATGGCCACACAGGTGGCATATTGCATGCCCTCCTCCCCATGCCCCTCCACAATCTCCTACACATACTCTCTCTCCCCGCCATGCAATAGGTGAAGGGGAGGGAGTTTATAAAAAAATTTGCAAATAATTCATTATCCTTTTTCTTGGGGTGGGAGTTCCTACGGTGGTTTGCAGTTTTGAGCCATGGCTTCATATACACAACGCAGGGGATGGTAGTGTTAAGACACGAGGATGGAGCACCTAGGCCAGAGTTTCTTGTCACGGGAGATTACTTAAAATTGCTTTTACGCGGGATCTAGGGTCATAATATTTCATTGTAGAAATATTACATTCTCTTCCCCTTAGAGGAATCGAGATGTCCTCATCTCGAGAAGATCTGGGGGAATTGTTGGTTGAGAGTACGTTCATCCATCCAGGTGGCATCCTCTTCGAGATAATCTTTCCACTGGATGAGGTATTCCCTCAAGGTCCTGGATCTCAAATGCCTCTCCCTAACATTTGGGATCCTGTTAGATCCTAGCTCAAGGACTCCTTGGCTAGGCATTACAATTTGTTGGTCATCAAGCACATGACTAGGGTTAGGCACATACTTTTCAATAGGCTGACGTGGAATACATTATGAACTTTTAGGTTTTCAGGGAGTTGAAGTCTATAAGCATTAGGCCCTAGGCACTTGAGAATCTTGTAGGGTCCACAATACCTTGGACTTAGCTTTTTGCATTCACCCAAGGATAGGGAACTCTTCTTTGGACATACACGAATGAAGACCATATCATCTTCAGCGAAGGATCTATCTTGCCGTTTCAAGTCTGCGTAAGCCTTCTGTCTGTCCTTGGCAGCTTGGATGTCCTATCTTATTGATTTGATTTGGTCATCCATATCTTCCAGCATCTGCTTTGAAGCTTCAACCCTCAAGGCTGGATCTGAAAAGCTCAAAGAGTACGACAATCGTGCCCATACAATGCTTGAAAAAAAGGGGTCATTTGAATGCTTTGTTGGTAAGAAGCATTGTAGGCAAACTCAACCAGGTGGCAAATATTGAATTCACTTTTTGGGTTCGTGGGCAGAAGTGTGCCCTAAGCATATCTTCAATGACTTGGTTGACTCCTTCTGTTTGACCATCAGTTTGGGGATGATAAGATGGACTGAAACAGAGTTGAGTCCCAATGGCCTCGAAGATGGCCCTCCAGAAGTGTGAGGTGAAGAGAGAGTCACGATCATTAATTATTCTTTTGGGTAACCCATGTAGTTTTAATATTTCCTTGATGAATAATGTTGCGATGTCTGAGGCTTTGTAGTTTGTCTTAACAGGGATAAGATGTGTAACCTTGGTGAGCATATCTACTACGACCATAATGGAGTTGTATCCTCCCTGAACTTGGGGCAGGCCAACAACAAAGTCCATACTAATGAATTCCCATTTCATTTGGGGAATGTCCAGTGGTTGCGATTTCCCTGGCATTTTGACATGTTCGGCCTTAATGGGTTGACAAGACAAACATTCTATGACATATTTGAGAACGTCACCTTTGAGCCTATCCTAATAATAGCTCTTCATGACCGCATTAAGGGTCTTGGCATAGCCAGGATGTCCTAAGAGAGGGGAGTCATGGTGGAGCCCCAGGAGGAACACCAAGGAAAAAGGAATTCTCTTGCAAGAAAATATATCTTGTAACATCAACAAGCTTTTTTATTAGGTTTTGTATGATCACAATGAAGAAAAGAACACCAGGCACAACAAATCTTCATGCAGCATCATGTAGATCTCCCACGGATTTGATAGAATCAACCATATTCTTCAATATCTTCACAAAATCCATCAATCGAACAAAGAAAGCAAAGGAATGCACCATCTTTGAATGGAAATACATCACATAGTATTCATCTTCAATGTCTTCATAGTCTTCTCTCTCAATCTCTCATATACAATCACTCTGTTTTAATAAAATTGGCTATCTCTGACTCTCTCTCTCTCTCTCTCCATCAATAATACATCATATCCTCACTACAATCTCTCATAATCATTCACAATAATTCTTATTAGGTCGTGGATACCCCTCCCAAGAGGTGTGTCTGATATGAAGAGGCACCTGAGCCACTATAGTGTCCTTTCATAGCTCACCACTGTCACTTCGCTCCAGTCTTTACTTGAGTCTTCAGCAACTACTTCTTTCACTTATTTTAGCTCTTTTGAACTTGTATCCACCTCTTTCCAAGGCTAAAAAACTTTCCCAAGCTACACTCTCATCCAACAGAACACATACTGAAGCATACAGAAGGTCTATAGAAGCTCATCAGAAGCTCACCTGAAAGTTACAGAAGGTCAACAGAAAGTATCAGAACCACATGACTCATACCAAAACCATTCCAAACCATCAAAAATCACTCAATAAGCTTTCAAACAATCTCAAACCCTATCAATCAATACTCCATCCCTCCTTACAGAGAGAAAACAGAACAAAACATAACAAAACATAAGCTCATCAGAACCAATCAGGACCAATCAGAACATCATATCTCTACTAATAAACATCATGAGCTTAATAAAACCATTCCAACCTATCCAAAACACTCTCAAACCACTTCCAAACCAATCAATCATTTCATAAAATCAACCATTCAGCTCTCAAAAACAATAAAAATCAGCCAAAAAACAAGTCATTTCAACACTCAACATATCCCCACACTTAATAAGGAAGCGTCCTCGTGACCCAGGAAAAAAGGAATACAAGTTCATTCAAAAGCTCAACTTTGATCTTCAATAAATCTTCAAAAATAGTCCATCCAACCACGACCCCAACTTATAACCTGTATCTGATATAAAAATACAACGAAAGGAAAACCCTTTATACATTAACACTTCTTATCAAACTGGAAATCACAACAAACTCGTAAAGGATATAAGAGGTTTCTTCTTCTTCTGTATCATCTTCAACTATCCAACCAGCAATACCATCACCACAATTCTCCAAAAATGTAGCTCGCACGAAAGCCAATCGAATAGGTAACCACCACGATCTTATCACATCAATTAACCCACAACACAAACACTACACACAACACAACCATCTAAATGACTCCTCCAAAAAGAGAGATTTATCATTAAAAATCATCCACCATACATGGCAAAGGTATCAATGAAGATGATCCCTCTTGAAAGATTGGTGATTGCGGAAACGTTCCATGGATAAGGATTCGTTTACAAATGTCTTGGGAGGATTCTGAAAAAACTGAAGGCAGCACATCCTTTCCAACAGGACAAGGTATCTACTAGGCAAACAGAGGGCATAAAAGTACAATACATCCAGTTGCTGGGAATCAATGCTCACATTGACATTCATGCACAACTTTGGAATAGGCTTTGAATCATTATGAGAATGCCTATGCATATACGCCAGGTACCAAGTAAAATGAGCAGTTAAGCGCACAGAAGGATCTGCAAACTGAGAATACTGCTGAGCAAAATGCAAATAATTTTGATAAGCCTGACTAGCACTTATCCATTCTCCTGGTATCAATGGCCAATTGATTTGAGGTCCAATAAGGGAATCATTTGAACTCCAGCCTCTTCTTCAAAGAATCTTCTGATCAAATCCTAGATACCCACTAACCAACTAAGGAGGATTAGGAATAGAAGTGTTAAGAGACGGAAGAGGGACTAATGAAAGAGGATGAAGTGATAGATAGGCAAAATCATAAAATGAAGAATGGATTAAAGATGGATTGGCTGAAAATTGATGAGATTCTGTTAAGAAAGGCATTAAAAGATAAGCAGGAAAAGTTGATAGAATGTCAGGGGATGGGGAAGGACAAGGATGAGGAGGTAGAAAAACTCTATCTTCAATAAAAGAACAATGGGTAAAAATAGGAATTTGAGGAGATCCTTGAGGTTGGAAAAGAAGGGGTAAAATAACTTTTGGGTTAGATTGAAAAAGGGAAATATAAGTATCATACCTATGAGCCATTTGTTGATAATGAGTTAAGCATGGTAAGGATGGACCTAAAGTTGATCTACAATGATAGGCTTCAAAGAAAGAAGTATCAAATGGAGGTTGGTTGGAAAGATAGGCTAAAAGATCCTCCCTCAATTGGTTAGTGTTCTGGGCATGAGCTGAAGCTTTGACCTGTCGGTGATTCAAAATGACAGCATCAACCATAGTGTGCCATGAAAACTCAGGACACTCAGCCATCTTTGAAAAATATCCCTGAAACATCTCATCAATCCTCAACTCCAAATGTCGGACATACAAAGAAGCTTGCAATACCACATCTCCGACATACCAAGCCAGATCTTCATTATCTGGAATCAGTAAATCACCCCTCAAATACATGTAGGATAGAAGCATCGTATCTGGAGTGACAGAGTCTTCAAAAACCATCCTTACGACTTCGATCAGCAAATCAAATGACCAGGCCCCACTCCATCCATCCTCTAGAATAGGTAAATCCATCGTGGAAAGCTTGATATAGAAGGCCAACTTCTGTTGTTGATAATGGACAAAAAGGGAATGATCTGGTGGAACATATTCTTGATACTGCTCAAAAGAAGACCATAACAAATCCATGCGAGATTGCAATCTTTCCACCTTGGCCTGAAATAAGGGACATAAGGTAGCTTGTCTTTGAAGAGCTGCCAAGTCTGCAGGGGATAAAAGAGAAATTGGTTGCACAGGACTCTGTGTATTAGACCGAGACTGAGCCAACTAATCTTTGAGTTGTTGGATTTGAACATTGCTCTGGTCTAAAATAGTTGTGGTGGATTTCAACTTCTCTGCTTGGGCAGCTATCACCTCCTTCATCTCTTGATTCTCCTTCTGTAACTTATCCCTCTCCTCTGTTACAGCAACCATTTGAGACCTAGCTTCTGCCAACTCAGCTTTCAACTTAGAAATTTCAGCTTTCTGAGTATCCACTAGCTTAGTTTGCTGCTCCATTTGCATACAAAGGTCAGAGAATTTCTCCTGAGCAGAGGCTAACTTAGTAGTGGTATTATTCAGTTCTTCCTTAGACTGCTGAACTTCATCATAAAATGAAGAATATAATTGCTGGATACAGGTAGTCATCGAAAGCTCAATAGAACTCTGGATATCCTTGCACAGGAATGGAATAGCATCTCCTGTTACCAAGCGGTGAACAGAAGGAATAGTAAGGTCGAGCATCCCATCTCTATGGGCTCTGAAAAGATTTGGCGTCTGAAGGAATGCAGGCAAGCTGCTACAAGACTGGGCAAGAATTGGCACTGGAACTGGAGGAATAGGCATTGACTCAGCCATCCTCTTGAGACGTTTTCTCTGAATGACAAGGGGAGGAGGAGAATCATCATCCTTAATTATCACATCATCTTCTTCATTATGAGGCAGAGGAGGAACTTCTGGAGGATCAACTGGAGGTAAAGGAACTTCCTTTGCAGGGGCAGCATGTTGCAAGAAGACATAGAGGAAGGACCCAAATGTAACATTAGTCACATTTCCTCGAGTAGCTCGGATAAAATGGTGATCCATCTTGGAGAGAAGTTAGGTACTCCAATCAATGGTTATGCCTTTCAAAATCATTCGTGAAGCTGTAAACAACTCCTTGGAAAGATAATGAGATGGGGATTTTGCAGGCATGAACCTGTCCTGAAGGAATTGGCATATTTGTTTCCATAAGGGATTGGAAATCATGGAAACACCCACTTCTGACGTGGTAATGACCTTCTTCGGATCAAGAATATCTTGAGTCTGCTTCTGCAACAGCTTCAAAATATCATCATTGGTAAACAACTGTCTGGCAGCAGGGACAAACTCCCCACGATATGGCAGACCAAGAGCCTTGCCTAGACTCTTCAGTGTCAAAAGAACAGAAGTGCCACAGAATGGACCAGACCTCTTGCTGTAAGAGGTTAAAAACTCGTCACAAAGGGAAGGATCATCTGGAACCAGTGGGAAAGAAAGGCTGACGAACTTGGACAAGCCCGCTTTAGCAACAACGTCCAAATCCAATAATAAAGAATAATCATGGACAGCCAAAGGAACATACTGAATCGGGGGAGGAGTACGAGAGGGTGCCATTCAGATGGTTACACACACACCACACAACATAGACAAACAAAGAGAATGCATGCAAAGCAATAGACAAAAACCAAGGATAAGATATCAACCAATATGGTAAAACGTGACTCGACCAACTATCCCCAAGCAAACCACAACCTAGAAAAAATTCGACATGACCTCTACACATATGCGACCGAAAGCTTCATGCTATGCAACATGCAAACACCCAAATCTCCGTATCATGCAATAAAGAAAAAAAAACTACACACCGTACCCTTAACCGTATCAAAGAAACTGAACCAAAACATAACAACAACCCACACATATCAAGACCACAACTTTGATAATCAGTTTTAACCATGAAGACAACTCCGAAGACTTCGCATACTCATCCCACAAAACGAGTTCATTAAAAAGGGGAAATAAGTGCAGTGAGGGGAAATTAATTTAATGAAAGGTTCATTTTATGAATTATTAAGAAATGGGTGAATTTTTATTAAGTGATAAACCTTATTAAGAAAACGGCAGTTCCTTCTTAAAATTTTAATTACCAATTATTAGGTTGGAGCGGTGCATTAATCCGAATCCCGGACTTCGATACCTAGACTGGGTCTCTAAATGCAAGTTCATTTATTAAAAATTAAGGTGATGTGGAGCGCTTTTTTGCCAGCGCGTGCTCTTGTGACGGTTGGTTAATTTTTAGTAAAAATATTAAAGTGCCTCTTAAGCGCACTTAGCGTGTGTTAAGTGAACGGTGGATTTATTTTTATTAAAAAAAATGGTGTGTTTGGCACGAGCGCGCGTGCCATGGTGGTGTTTAGGGTTCATGTTAAAAATTAACCGTGAATTTTGGGGTAGCGAAAAAAAATAAAAAATATAAAATGAAAAATACCTGGTAGTGGGTGTATGTGTATACAATGAATGCGCACTTCTCAATCCCAAAATATACGTCAGCAATCCAAAAAGAACCAAGGTATCTGGATTTTTCTAGAATTTTCAGTTTGTGTTTTGAATTAAAGATGATTTTTTATGAATTTAGCATTTAATGAAGTATTTTTACCATAAAATCATAATAAATAAAATGACACATCATTTTTAGCTTAGAAAATCTTCCAAAAATAAGTAAAAATAATAATGGAATTTTTAGGAATTTTTTTGCAATTAAATTGAAATTTTTTACCATTTTTAATGATTTTTTTCATATTTTTTGGGTCTTTTTAAAAGAATTTTTAATTTTAAAATGGTCTGAATTATTTTTTTCTCGAAAATGTTTAGTTTAGAATAATATGGCAATTTACTGCATAAACATTGAGAAATTTTCAAGGTTTTTTTTTTAAATTTTAAGTGTTTTTTAATGATTTTTGTGTAGGTTTTTAATGTATTTTGAAGATTTTCGGGTTTTGGAATTAAAAATCTGGGAATATACCCATGAATAGATTGCGTGTCAGCTGCGTGTGAACAGCCGGCTACACACCACCTCACGGACCAGTTAACGCGCGTCCCCGCACATGAACATCCGCGAACGGACTTCAGCACGCAAACCCGCACAATCACGAACACAACCACACATTCTGTGTCAAGGGGCCGAGAAAGGTATCGGCAGGTTCTGCGTGGGGCCGCAAAAAGAGATCTACAGGTTCGGCGTGGTACTACGGTTTTCGGTTGGCTTCCGCGTGGTGGTTTCTGTGGGTGGGACTGGGGGCTTATGGGGGGGGGGGGGTTTCCGCGATTGGATTTCTGCGGGTGGGAACAAGGGCTTGGAGGGGGGTTTCTGCGGGTTTGCGGGTGGGACGGGGGCTTAAGAAGGGGTACGGAGGGTTGTGGGGTTGGTGGGGTGGGATTGGGGCTTGGGTGGGGGGAATGGGAGCTTGCAGGGGGGTTGGGTGGGTGGTGTGCCTCTGGGGGGGGGGGGAAGGGGGCTTGCAGGGGGGTGGGAGGGTGGTGTGCCTGTGGGGGGGAAGGGGGCTTAGAGGGAGGTTGGGTGGGAGTGTTGTGGGACACGTGTGACTGTGGGGGGAAGGGGGAAGGAGGCCCAACGGCGGATGTCAGCGAACAGAGGGCCACAGGCGGCGTCCAGAGGCGCTCGGCGGCGGCAGCGAGGAGGCCACAGCGGGTCCACAGGGCGTGGGCAGGGGACGTCACGGCGGCCACAGGGCGATGGGGCAGCGGGCGTCGCGTCATCAACCAGGCGAGGGCGCAGGGCCGTCAGAGGTGGAGAGGTAGACAAGGTGGCGGCAACACTTTAGAGGCGAAGGGGGAGGGGGCAGATGGCGGCGTGAGGGAGGGCGTGGAGAAGAGAAGGAGGAGAAGAGGAGGAGGAGGGGATGGAGGGGAGGGGGAGGGGAGGGTGAAGGAGAGGGAGATGGAGGTGGAGATGGAGGGAGAAGGCACGCAGAGAAAGGGAGAGGGAGAGAGGTGGTTGGGGGGGGAAGGGGTCGGGGAGAGAGAAAGGTGGGGGGGGATAGGGAAGGGTGCCTGGGGGGTGGGTGGGTGCCCAGGGGTTGGGGGTGGGGTGTCCAGGGGAGTTGGGTGGGGGTAGGGCAACCATGGGGTGCCCAGGGGAGGAAATGGGTGGGGTGCCCAGGGGAGGAAATGGGTGGGGTGCCCATGGGGGAAGGGTAGGGGTAGGGGGATCATAGGGTGCCCATGGGAGGGAATGGGCGGGGTGCCCATGGGAGGGATGAAAGGGTGTGGGGGGTTGCCCATGGGAAAGAATGGGATGGGCGGGCCAAAAAAGAAAGGCGTACCCCCGTCCCACGGGCGTGTGCGGGGCGGGGTAAAAAAATTTGCCGTGATGGGATTGAAATAGCGCCGGGATGGCGGGACGGGGCACGCGGACGCGACCGGGGCGCGTGGAGAATATCTCCCAATCCGGACATCAAAACGAAATGTCATAAAAACAAAAAGTGGGCAAGACGGCAGGGGGAAGACAGGGAAAGAACGCAACGGGGGTTCCGGGGGAAAAGACAGGGCGTTCATATGCAAAAAACGCAAAAAACGGGTCCAAAAACGTAATTAAAAATTAATATCGGAAGATCTGTGCATCGGAACGAAGTGCAAGAAAAAGGAAAAATGTGCATAAAGATGTGCATGACAATCCTATCACGTCAAAACATGGTTCCGACTGAGATAAGATGCGTTCACATGGGAAAAACCCAAAAAACAGACCCGAAAATGGGATCAAAAATTAATATTGGACAAACCGCTGGCCGGAATGTCATGCAGTAAAAAGGAAAAATGTCCGCATGAAGGGGTGGCACAGGTTTGTCATGTCAAAATGGAGTTCCGGCGGAAGTAGGAGGGGTTCACATGCAAAAAACACCAAAAATACACCCGAAAACACATTTAAAAATTAATAATAAAAAATCCAGAAGTCAAAAGAGGGTGGAGAAAAAAGGAAAAAGGTGGGGGAAGACGCGATGGATAGGGCTGGCAAATCAAAGTGGAATTCCAACGCAAATAGGGTAGGTTCACATGGAAAAATGTGAAAAAGACGCACGAAAAAGTCTCGAGAAACCGCAAAAATTAATATTGGACAAACCGTGCATCAAAATGACACGGAGTAAAAAGGAAAAATGTCAGGGAGAAAGTGATTGTCAGGGCTATGATATCATATCATGGTTCCGACGCAACCAAAGCACATTCACATGGAAAACCGGCTAATGTGCGTAAAATGCTTCAAAAAATAATAACTCAAAAACCGTGCACCGGAACAGGGGTGGGTAAAAAGGAAAAATGGTCAGTTCAAAGGGAGGAACATGGTTGTAAAGTCAGATTGGAAGTCCGTTGAACGTAGGGTATGTTCACATAAAAACACAGCAAAATAAGAAAAAAAGAGAAATGGAGGAGGAACAGCCCCAAGGGAGGGGTGACAATGGACGGGCAGGTGGGAAGGGACCCCATCAAGGTAAAAGCAAGTCATGGCATACATGCATGAGCAGGTTGAGGCATATGCAGAGGGGTATGCAATGTAGACGCGCAGGGACGCGTCCCCACACTTAAAACCTTAACGGATAGGGTTAACCAAGCAACAGGGACCTAGGACCACACAACAGACCATCCACTAACGTCCCCACACTTAAAACATGAACATCATGGAGAAACAAAAGTTGTAGGGTTAGAAAAACTTGGCCCATGTTGTCGAGAATCAAGGTTGATTATCGATGGCACGTCTTGTGTTGTTGTCGGCTGCTGCAAGAGGTACCAAGGCATCTTCTCAGCACACGTCCTTCGTGGCAAGGACCATGCAGCAGCACCCAAGGAGGTAGCTGGTTGAAGGAATCGCAGGAAATTTGTCGATGATGAGGAATATTGCACTCAACTCAAAGTCACTCAAATGGAATGAAAGAACAGTCACTCACCCCAGGACTAATATCACTCGAGGAATAATGATTGAAACCCATATCTCATACTCGGTTTAGGAATCGACAGGGGAATGGTACAGAGGGAGTATGCCAGGGTGCACAGTTGATGGTACATTAGTGCGTCGAACCCGTCTAGCATAAGTGCAAGGAGGAAAGTAAGGGAGCCTTACAGTGCAGTGTACAAAGTAGGGTGGCGTATCCTGTGATGATGGTAGAGACCCATCCCATGGGTGCATAGGGAAACGTGAACATACCTGACTCCAAGTGTCATAACGTCCCTCAATCTCACCTCTCGGTAATTGATTGAAGAAACTCCAGTCACACTCAACCCACCCTCTGTCTCACGCTTTGCTGATAGATACAGGGGGCAACCATGTCCTAAAACCCATTGATGTAATCCTCACTATCACTTGTGCAAAGGTGGTATGCCTTGTGCGCATTTGATGGTGCAACTGTGCATCCCGCCCCGTGCTGGCATACAGTGCGAGAAGGAAGGCCAAGAGCCTTACGGTGTAGTGCATAGAAACAAATTGTGCTTTGTGCATTGAGAGGCCCGTCCCATGCGTGCAACACTTCTCACCTCTCATTTGATTTGAAGGAAAAAGACTAGTCACTCGCCCCACCCTCTGTCTCACTCTCTGATAGATATAGAGGGCAACCATACTCACTTTCCCATCCAGTTAGGATGAAAGCTCGCATCACTCAAGGGGTTGTCGATGAATATCGTGTTGTCAGTTGTTGAAGAGGCATACCCAGGGAGGTAGCCATCAAATCGAACGTTGTGTTGCATAGGACATGTCGTCTACTAGTGGACAGTTAGACGCTCTGCAGAGAGACACAGGACACAGCATACCAAGGGAGGCAGCTTTGGAACTGGATCCTGGGGATATCAATTAATGAATCCACTTTGTGGACTACTGGGTGTTGCCACCTTTTCCACAGCCAGCTTCTCGGCCAAGGGTGTTAAACACCTTTTCTTGGAGCGAGGCATGCTATGACAGGGAATTGCTTCCTTTTCTCCCATAACAGTTTGGTTTTTTTTTGTTTTTTTTTTCCTTTTTTTTTCTTATTTTTCCCTATTCCAAAGGGTGTCTCCACCTTTTCTCGAAGAATAGGTCGGCATGACAGGGACCTCAGTCCTTTTCTCCCATGACCGATATGTATATATTTTTCTCTTTTTTTTTCGAATTAAGCAAGGGAATGGTAGAAATACCACTTGTCAGAATCCACCTCGCCACTATCGCTGGTGGAAAATAGAGGATAAGAGATCAAAGCTGGAAGATGGGGTTGAGGAAACAGAGGGTTGCATCCACCTCATCAGGAGTGGCTGGAGAATTGCTATCAGAAGTAGCATCATAAGAGTGACAGTGCCACGCCAACGAGGGAAAGGATCAGGTGACTGTGATTGTCAAGATCCCCAAGGAGGGAAGTACTTCTTCAGGCGATATCCATTGATCAGGAAGGGATCATCAGAGGCATCAACGGTCTGCACTGGGACAGCGCCATTAGGGTTGATAGCAAGCACCTTATATGGGCCCATCCACCACTATTGAAGCTTGCCAGGAAACTTGCCAATCGTGAATCGTAGGCTAGGACCAAATCACCTTCTTTGAACTCCTTGTGCTTGATGAAGCTGTCATGGTAAGCCTTATGTCGAGCTTGCGTGGCTTTCATGCACTGTAGAGCCATCCTACGAGTTTCGTCCAAACATTCCAGGTGCAGGAGACGGCGTTGCAGTGAATCATCGTCCCCCAAACGCTCTTTGATAGCCACTCTCAAAGAGGGCAATTCAAGTTCAACAAGGAAAACAGCTTCTGTACCATACACCAGCTAGAAGGGTGTCTGTCATGTTGCTGCTTTATGGGAGGTTCTGTATGCCCAGAGGGCCTCTGTAAGTCGATCATCCCAATCACGATGATGTGCGGCAATTGTTCGTGTCAGAATCGAGCAGAGGATGCGATTGGTGACTTCGACTTGGCCATTGGCTCTGGGGTAGTAAGGAGTGGACTTGCGATGGCGGATCTTATACAACTCTATCAACTCTTCCATGACTTTATTAATGAAATGAGTGTCTGTGTCTCACTGACCAGCTCTAGGGGACTACCAAAACGGGTGATGATATTCTCATACATGAATAGGGCTACGCTGTTACCATCGTCCCGCTTTAGGGCTTTAGCTTCACACCACTTTGTGACATAATCCGTACATACGAGGATGTATTGGTTCTGCTTCCTTCTAGTGGGAGGATCGATTGGGCCTATGAAGTCGATGCCCCACTTCTCAAACGGCTTCAAAGGAAGGATAGGTTGCAGTGGCATGGCACTTGTCTTGGTAGGTTTCCCCATTCTCTGACAAGCATCACATCTTTTACAGTAATCATAGGCATCCTTGTGGAGAGTCGGCCACAAGTATCCTGCTAGCAGAGCCTTCCTGGCTGTGGATTCTCCTACAAAGTGGCCTCCACATGGCTCGTCATGGCAAGTCTTCAGAACAATCCCAATCTCATCTCCTGCAACACATCTTCTGAGCACTTCATCTTTGCCTTTCTTGTACAGTGCGCCGCCTAGCAAGGTGTAGGGGGCTGATTCTAACATAAGCTTCTTCCTTTCCCGACTAGTGATGCCAGGAGGGTATTGTTGGGTTGCCAGTAGATTGGCAATGTCTGCATACCAGGGAGTTACAGTTTCTACCAAGAATAGGGAAGCATCATGGAGGTCTGGATCATCCTGCTCCTCGTCTACAGTCTATGGGATACGCGACAGATGATCAGCCAGAACATGGGAACGACCAGGTTTGGTAATTACCTCAAAGTCGAACTCCTGAAATAGAAGGAGCCATCTCATCATTCGTCCTTTCACATCTGCTTTGTTCATCAGGAAGGACAGGGCCTTATGATCCACATAAAATTTCAAGTGGGTAGACAGCAAATAGTGGCGAAACTTCTCTAGGGCAAACACCATTGCCAAGCACTCCAGCTCTGTCACTGTATAGTTCTATTCCCTATCAGTGACTTTTTGGCTTGCATAATAGATGGGTTGATCCAGCTTCGAGGAGCCCTTTTGACAGAGAACTGTGCCTAATCCTTCAATGGATGCATCAGTGTGTACATGGAACTCTTTCGTCCAATCAGGAGGTTGCAGAATGGGTGCCTCAATCAGACACTGGTTCAGAGTGTTGAATGCTTTTTCACATTCTTCTGTCCAAGTAAACTCTACATCTTTCCTCAGAAGCTTGTGCAAGGAGGTTGCCTTTGTTGCAAAATGAGCTATGAACCTTCTATAGTAACCCACATGGCCTAGGAATCCCCTCAACTGTTTGAGGTTGGTGGGTGTTGTCAGAGCTGCGATCTTTTCGATCTTTGCAAGGTCTATTGATATCCCTTGTGCAGAGACAATGTGGCCCAACAGAACTCTAGAAGAGACCCCAAAGATACATTTGTCGGGGTTGAGGGAAATCCCATACTCCCGGCATCGGTCAAAGCATTGTTCCAGGTGTCCCCAGTGTTCCCGGATCAAACTATAGACACAGAAGTCATCCAAATACACCTCAATAAAGTCCTGCAGATGATTTTGGAATGCGGCCATCATGACTCGCTGGAAAGTAGCAGGGGCATTGCAGAGTCCAAACGGCATCACTCGGTAAGCATAGGTCCCCCATTCCGTGGTGAAGGTTGTTTTGGATTGGTCTTCTTCTGCTATCTGCACTTGGTTGTATCCGCTGAATCCATCCAGAAGGGAATAAAGCTCATGTCCTGCCACTGTGTCCAACAGTTGGTCTGTGAAAGGGATAGGAAAATGATCCTTCTTCATCTTGGAATTCAACTTGCGAAAATCCACACATATACGAAGCTTGGCATTCTTCTTGGGTACAACCACGATGGGTGACACCCATTCACTATTTGCCACTGGATAGATGAACTCGGCTTCCAGAATCTTCAGCAGCTCCGCTTTCACCAATGTGGAATAATTCGGGTTCATTCGCCTCTGTCGTTGCCGTACTGGCTTGGCATTAGGCTCCAAGTCAATATGATGCTAACATATTGTGGGATCAATCCCCTTTAGGTCTTTGTAGGACCATGCAAACATGTCCAAATTCTCTTTCAACAAGTTGTACAAAGTTGACAACTCCTCTTCTCGTAGGCTGCTACCCACCTTCAAGTGGCATTCAGTGCCATCTGCATCCACAAAAGTTAACTGCCTTTCACCTTCTACTTCATGGATGAAGGTCCCACGGATCGCTTTTGGGTACAGATCTGACTCCTTCAAGGGGGTGGTGTCCTCTTTTGATGTCCCATTAGAACCAACTTCTTCTTTTGGTGGAGACTTAGGTTGCTCCTTGAGATGTTGAAATGGGATTAGAGCCGTGTCGGGTTTGGTTTCAAGATTACTTACCTCTTGGCTTGAAGAATCATCTTCTGATGACGAGTCCAGGAACGTCACATAACAGGGACCCTCTGATGCCTGTTGGAATCGTGAGACTAGTGCTTGTTGGCACGGTGCATCATCATCATCTTTCTTTGGCAAGGATGGTTGTGGACGGCATGAGCCACTGTTGAAATACGGCTTATTCTTCTTAACCCATTTCTTATAAAGATTTTGCATATGAGAAGATCCATTTACCAGACCAAATGGTATCATCGCCATTTTTTCCCACAGCATGAGCTCGTCTGCTTCTGATGCTTCTGGAACTTCTTCTTCATATGTATCCTCTTCGAGTGGGATAGATTCTTCCATCTCGCTTTCATAACCTTCTTCGTCCATATCATCTCCTTCCTCTCATGTCTCTGTCTCTGGCTCTATCTCTGTCTCTGTCTCTGTCTCTGTCTCTGTCTCTGTAGGAGCTCTGTAAGAGAAGAACAGGTTCTCTGTTTCATCTTCTGCCTCTGTCTCTGGCTCTACTATGGCCATGTAATAGGGAGAGCAGTACATCCATGCTTCTATCTCACTGTCAGAAGTGATTTCGGAAATCATTCCTGGTTCAGGCAGGAAGTATTCACCTATTGACAATGGCTTGGCATATTTTGGGAGTTGGCTTACAGTATCCACTGTTAAGGAACGTGCCACTATTTTCTTGGGAAGGATCTGTTTGACAGCATCTTCATCTGCTAATGTTCCATCTGTAACCTCATTAAGGGAGTCAGAAGATAATTCCAAGGAGGTGGATCCATGTCCTTTTTGAGCACCATATAGCTTCAGCACCACTTTATTGGGTCCTCTACCCAAGGTCAAGGTTCCTTTGAACCAATCCGTGCTTGCTCTGGCTTCAAAAAGCCATGGTCTGCCTAGTAACAGAGGGTAGGATGTACCATAAGAGTTTGGCTTCACCACCAGATAGGTTAGCCAATAATCTTTTCCAGCCACTATAGTCTTCACATATGGGAGAATGCCCAAAGGCTTGATTTTGCTATGATCCGCCAGTTTGATGAGCCATTGGGTGGGTTGCACACCTTGTAGGCCTAGATCCTTCTTTGTCACATCCGTCATAATGTTCACTAATGAACCTCCATCAATCAGTGCATTTGCAATGAAGTAGCCTTCTATCCACATGCCAGTCTCTGGGGTACCCGGATCTAGGAAGGCATTAGCCACGTCCACTTCTTTTATAGGCTCTGGAGCTTTGTTGGACTTTGTTGCTGTTGAGGGAGCAATCCTTAATCCACGTCTTCTTGTCAGTATACTTTTGAACCTTTTTCGGCAATTGGGAGACAACATCAATAATTGTCCGAATGTGAGGTTTGGTTTAAAGGTATCTAGATCTCTGACCAGATCGTATTCCTTAATAGGATCCACTGGCTTCTCTAACAGGTTAGGGAATGGGGCAACACCCATTTTCATTTTCCTTGTTTCTTCCAATAGGGGCATCATGGGGACTTCTTCTACCACTTGTGGCACCTCCTCCTCTTCTATCTCCTGGACCTCTGGTCCTGTCTCTAGAACGGTCTCTATGACTCTCTGTTGCACTATGGTGCTCTGTACGGCACTGTCAGGCTCTGTTCTATTTTGTTCTTCTGTTGGAAGATTGAACTTCACTGTTCTGGCAAGAGGATTATTTTCTTTCTGGATAGGTGGTTCCTTCTTCTTTGCACGCATGATGGCAGCAACTTCCAATTCCACTAAATTGGAGGTAGGCTCTTGGAGGTAGGCTCTTGGGACAACACCCATTTTCATTTTCATTGTTTCTTCCAACAGGGGCATCATGGGAACTTCTTCTGCCACTTGTGGCACCTCCTCCTCTTTTATTTCCTGGACCTCTGGTCCTGTCTCTATGACTCTCTGTGGCACTATGGTTCTCTGTATGGCATTGTTAGGCTCTGTTCTGTTCTGTTCTTGTGGTGGAAGATTGAACTTCACTGTTCTGGCAAGAGGATTATTTTCTTTCTGGATAGGTGGTTCCTTCTTCTTTGCACACGTGATGGCAGCAACTTCCAATTCCACTAAATTGGAGGTAGGCTCTTGGGAGGTAGGCTCTTGGGCCTTGGCCGGACTATCAGTAGTATTGTTTTTCACTGGGGCTGGGCTTGGACAGTCTTTTGCAGTGTGGCCTTCTCCTTTGCATCGATTGCATAAGGGCTTGTAATCCACTGACCTTCTGGGATTTGGACAATTTGGTGAAATGTGTCCCTTTTCTCCGCATCTGTAACACTCCACTTCTGATCTTTGACCACCGCCAGTCTGTCTTCCTCTGTAGCTTTGAGAGGGAAACCTCCTTGGACCGAAATTAGGACCAAACTCTCTAGGCTTGGGTCCAATATCCTGTGTTGTCATTTTGGATTCTAGCAAGTTGAATCTTGCGTCTTCTTCCTTCCTTCTCCTATCATGCATCTCCTTCAGAGAGCAAATATCCTCTGTATGGTTCTTCCGCAAATAGTAGGAATAGAAAGCTCCTGGAATGGTTGGTTTTCGTGTACATTCAGTGGCTAAATGGCCTGCTTGATGACACTTACCACACCAAGTATTTGACCGCATCACATCTCTTCCTGCTCCTGCAACGTTGGATATGCTAGCAGTATTAACCTTCAGCGTCTGTAGCTGCTCTGTAATCACATCCATCAACTTCTTTTTGATATTTGCAACTGAGTTAGATAAGTAATCCTTCAAGCTTTCTCCTCCTGAGGTACTGGCAGTAGGGTTTTGAGAAGTCTCTGTAATCACTGCATAAATAGGTTGGGCTGTAGCAGAGGGATCTCTGTTCTGATTTTGATTCAGAGCTCCTGTTTGAACTGTTGGTTGTTGGCTCCAGTTGGTAGGGTTCCACTGTTGCTGCTCATTTGGCATTGAGGAAATTGGTTGGGACCATTGTTGTTGTGGTTGAACCATCATTTGAGGCATGGATTGTGGCCACTATGGATTTGGTGCACTGTACTGTGATACTGGGGCCATCTGTTGGTAGGGGTAGGGGACAGTCCCTGGGACTGCGTTTGGTGGGTACATCATTCCTGGCATCAGAGGAGGTAGGACTCCTCTTCCTGGATTCATCGCCAATCTAGCTTCCACTTCATCGTACAGTCTTGCACCTTTTGTTGCAGCTTGCAGTGTGGCTGGTCTTTGCAGCTCCACAAACTTACGGACTTCTGGTTGTAATCCTCTGAGAAACACCCCCTTCTGAATGCCATCATCTAAATTATGGTTAGTCCATCTCTTCAGGATGGATTCCATTCGTGAGACATAAGCTTCTACTCTTTCTCTAGAGGACTGACTTAAATTCATAAATTCCTCTCGCATCCGCTCTTCAAAACCTTCGCGCCTGAATTTAGTGAGGAAGGCCAACTTCAGGTCATCCCATGTGCCAAAAGTTCCTGCTGCTTGTCTCTCATACCACTGAAACGCCACACCCTTGAAAGTGGCGAGGAATATTGCTAACCAATGCTCACGGGTTCTGGCATTGGTTATGGCATTGTTAGCTACACATGCTACCATAAACTCTGCTACATGAAGATCAAGGTCTTCATTGTACTCTCCCTTAAAAACTGGCAATGGAACTACATTTGCTGGCCTGTCATCAATATTTCCAGGACGGATCTAGCTTGGAAGTGGACCTCCAGCAAGAGGAGGAAGGGCTTGATGTGCCATTGGGACTTCTGTAAAGAGTTCCACAAGGGCGTCAAAGGTGGCTTCTGTTGCAAGCTCATTCTCAGCTTTGATTTTTGATTTCTCTCTTCTCACGTACCCCTGGACTCGTTCTAATGCTTGTCTCTTTATTGCCTCATTCATCAGGGGGTTGGCTCCACTATGTCGTTAATGCTCCACAGAGGGATAACAGAAGACTTCAGTCTCTGGAGGACTCTCTTGCCAACATTTCTTCTACTTCTTCCTTTTCAACGTCCCTGAATTCTTCTTTCATGCCACTGCACAGAGGAAGGTATTCGGTTCTAAAGGTGTCAAAATGCATACGTCTAAGCATTGTGGTGGTGCCATCATCATAGTAATGCCAGATTCTGATGGTTTCAATAGTGTATGTTGTGAAAAACACTCTGTCTACCAACTTCCAATGGGTTGCTAATTGGACAAACAGAAGATTATCAAAACACCAAGCATCCCACATATCTTGCTGTTGAGCATCCACGAACAAATTCCAACTCTTTTCCTTCTTGTCTTTGTGAACCTCCACAGACCAAGACTCCTGAAGCTTCTTCACAATCTCCCACTTGATGATGTCTGGAAACTTCTCAATGGATGCCAAATCTTCTATGGATGGTCATTCTCTCTGTTTCTGCTCTTCAGTTTGTTCCCAAACAGTTTGCCACTAAGATGCAAGTTTCTGCTGCTTCATCAGGAAGAGGAAACTATCCACTACATAGAGCATGCATCATGATGGTGATGTGTTTTCGCCATTGTGGGATGAACTTCTTGTGGAAAGTGGCTTTAATTATGAGAAATTCCAACTCTTCAGTGGAAGAATGAACTTTACAAACATCCATTAAATTCTTCTCTTCTTGGCAATGCCATTTTCTTCATTTTCAGCCTCTTCTGGTGCTTGTTGATGGCAAGCTTCCGCGACTGCGCACCAAAAACATGGAGCCCCAAGAGGAACACCAAGGAAAAAGAAATTCTCTTGCAAGAAAATTTATCTTGTAACATCAACAAGCTTTTTTATTAGGTTTTATATTATCACAATGAAGAAAAGAACACCAGGCACAACAAATCTTCATGCAGCATCATGTAGATCTCCCACGGATTTGATAGAATCAACCATATTCTTCAATATCTTCACAAAATCCATCAATAGAACAAAGAAAGCAAAGGAATACACCATCTTTGAATGGAAATACATCACATAGTATTCATCTTCAATGTCTTCATAGTCTTCTCTCTCAATCTCTCATATACAATCACTCTGTTTTAATAGAATTGGCTATCTCTGACTCTCTCTCTCTCTCCATCAATAATACATCATATCCTCACTACAATCTCTCATAATAATTCACAATAATTCTTCTTAGGTTGTGGATACCCCTCCCAAGAGGTGTGTCTAATATGAAGAGGCACCAGAGCCACTACAGTGTCCTTTCGTAGCTCACCACTGTCACTTCACTCCAGTCTTTACTTGAGTCTTTAGCAGCTACTTCTTTCACTTCTTTTAGCTCTTTTGCACTTGTATCCACCTCTTTCCAAGGCTATAAAACTTTCCCAAGCTACACTCTCATCCAACAAAACACATACTGAAGCATACAGAAGGTCTACAGAAGCTCATCAGAAGCTCACCTGAGAGTTACAGAAGGTCAACAGAAAGCATCAGAACCACATAACTCATACCAAAACCATTCCAAACCATCAAAAATCACTCAATAAGCTTTCAAAAAATCTCAAACCCTATCAATCAATACTCCATCCCTCCTTACAAAGAGAAAACAGAACAAAACAGAACAAAACAGAAGCTCATCAGAACCAATCAAGACCAATCAGAACATATCAGAACATCATATCTCTACTAATAAATATCATGAGCTTAATAAAACCATTCCAACCTATCCAAAACAATCTAAAACCACTTCCAAACCAGTCAATCATCTCATAAAATCAACCATTCAGCTCTCAAAAACAACAAAAATCAGCCAAAAAACAAGTCATTTCAACACTCAACGTATGGGCTTCCCAAAGTATCTTATGCTTGAGTGATTGGCTTGCCGGGATACATAATCTTTTCCTATAGTAGACAAGTCCACTATTGATAAAGAATTATTGATACTTCGTTTGTAGCTTTGGGTCTTGATCTTTGATGGGGATCTCCCTTAGCAATTTCTGATAGGTTGGGTCATGACATGCCTTTTCTCTAGCTAGCTCAAGAATTGGGTTGTTTGGCATGGATACCTTTGTGGCTAGAGATCTTTCTATTGATGGATCTTGCAAAATCAGAGAATTTAGAAATGCCTTGTGACTGAGTGCATCGACAACTACATTCTCCTTTCCAGGCCGGTATTTGATTTCAAAATCATATTCTTCGAATACTTCAATCCATCGGCGTTGCCTCATATTGAGCTCATTCTAGGTGAAGATCCATTTAAGACTCTTGTGGTCTGTCACTAAGGCAATTTTGTTACCCAGCAAGTAGTGTCTCCAAATTTTGAGAGCATGGATGACAGCCAACAGCTCCAGATCATGGGTAGCATAATTCCTTTCATGGCTCTTCAGTTTGCTTGAAGAGTATGCTATGGGATGACCTTCTTCTATGAGCACACATCCTAAGGCAAGTGCGCTAGCACCAGTTATCACTTCAAACTCCTTCCTAAGATCAAGAAGTTTCAGGATGGATGCTCATACAGAGCTTTGCTTTGGTTTGTCAAAGCTGGCCTGTTTAGCAGAGGTGACCATACAATTGATACTTCCTTCTTTAGTAGATCAGTTAGAGGCGCTGCAATCAAAGCATAGTTTTTTATAAAGACCCTGCACCATCCTATCAATCCAGGAAAACTATGTATTTCTTTGACAGAAGTTGGCGTTGGCCATTCCAGAACATCTCTGACCTTGGTCGGATCTACTGAAATTCCTTCCACTGATACAATGAATCCCAGATATTCGATCTGTCACTTGAAAAATGCACACTTCTTCTTCTTGCCATAAAGTTTGTGTGCTCTCATTGTTTCAAGGACAATGCGAAGCTCGGGTTCATGATCTTTTTCCTGCTTGGAGTAGACTAGGGTATCGTCAAAGAAGACAAGTAAGAAGTCATCAAGATAGGGCCTAAAGATATCCTGCATTAACATGTTGAAGGTGGCAGGAGCATTTGTCAGCCCGAATGACATGACTAGGAATTCAAAGTGTCCATACCTTGTGCTGAATTAAAGCTGCTTTACGAAGTTTGAATAATATGCTCATCTCTCTCTTAAGACATAATATTATTCAAAGTTCGTCTCTCTCTTAAAGCAGCTTCTCTCTTAAAGTTCGTCTCTCTCTTATGAATTAAAGCAGCTTCTCTCTTATGAATTAAGACACATGACTATGAATAATATGAATTAAAGCTGCTTTAATTCATAAAATTCATTCATCTTCTGTGTGTGGTAGGCAGGTGGCTTATATCTCCCTCGCATTGCTTTTTTAAGCTTCTCCTAAGTAACTAACCCTTTCGAGATCCCTTGGTCTCTGCACTATTGTTTCCACCAAAGTCTTGCTTCGCCAGTAAGCTTCAGTTTGGCGAGCATAGCTTGCTTAGCGGGTGCAGTTCCTGCTGCCTCAAAAAATCCTCCATGGATTCGATCCCGACCTCGGTGTCAGTTTGAACAATCCTTCCCTTACCATGGAATTCAAGTGGCTTGATTTGTTTGAGAAGGAACTTCTTCTCTTGAATTATAGCTGTACTTAGTGCAGGGGTCGGACTAGGAATCTACACTTGAGGTTGCGCCTGGGCAATAAGATTCTTTACGTTAAAAACTTACTAAACGTTTCTCACATTACATTGATATGCCCAGTTTAGCTTTTAGCTGAGTGACCTAATCACTTAACTCCTTTATCAACACTTATAGCCACAACAAACAGTGATAAAAATCTTATTCATTCATATGGGCATAGCCCTTTTGAGTACATTTATTTTGGGAAGGTAGAACAAGCTAATTGGCACATCAATTTGGGGAAAATAGGATTGTGTTACATTCGACCACAAGCACTGTGTAATAACATGGAGAGGGGTCATGGATTTTCAAGAATCAATAGGTCATAGGAAGCTTGGGGTATTCCTTCCTTTGATACCCATTCTTCTCATAACATCCCAGCACCTTTATTCTGTGGGCAGGGATTACTCAAGTCACTTCTTCATACACATACTTGTTATGCTTGACTTTCCGACCGCCGACATGCAAGGTTGCGTTTGCCTAAGCCTCGACAAAGATGAACAGCTTCACGATCTTTAAATCCTCCATTCACTTGATTCTCTTCAAGTTTGTCTGAAGGTACGCAAGTTGGTGGGCTGCTATGTAATATATCCCTGATTCACCCATCCATCTCCGTTCCACGTATAGGGGTGAAGGATTGTAGATGTGGTCCAGAATATTCATCATGTTTAGCCTCCATGGATAATCCAAAGCACACATTGCAGTCATAAACATAACCTGGAACACCAAGATTTTGTTCCATCCTTCGTGACTCTGCGCCCGATGACTAGTATATGGGCCTCGAGATCCCATCTCGAGTCACGTTGGCCTCTTGTGCAGGATTCCGAGTCAAGGAATTTACGGCCAAACCCTCCCCTATCATCCAAGCGTTCCCCTCCTCCAAGCAGCACCCACAGAGAGACCTCTCGCGGTAGGTTCGGTCCATGTACCAGGCACGGCTAACAACCCCCTTGGATAGGATTAGGCAGACAGTCAGAGGTAACTGATACTACCTCTCCCTCCAGGATTTTAACTTGAAGCATTAGTTATTTTTCCTACATTAGTTCCTTGAGAAAAGAAGTACAAATAGTGCACCTAAGTGTACAATCACGAGCATTCTAGTGGTCGTTCGTACGGCCAACTGCTAAGGTGTGATTCCTTCTCCCTGAATACTTCCAGCATTCGATCCTGGATCATTCGCGACTTGGCAAGATCCCAAGGGTTTCATAACCTAAGTTGCTTGTTTACCCTTTTCTCCTTGGGTTAGGATTTATACCCTGTTGACCCAAATTGTTACTACCTTAGGTTTCCTTATATCATAGTCAATAAATCATGGACAACCCCATCGCCCTAACTTGGTTGGTCAATTGCTTTCTTGGCAATTCAAAACTACCCTAGCTTGACAAATCAGTCTCCAAGGAAGAGTGTTGTAGCAAGACGACTACTCAATTCCCAGAAAATTAGACTTGTAATTAGAACTCTCCAACCTTGGTCTAAGGTGTAACAGTACTAGCTTGTGATTTAGTTGCAAGAGCATAGGACCTTGCATGCATGTTTCACAAGATAGGTGTCAGTTCCTAATTTTGGGATTATATCTCTCATCAAATGGCATTTCTTAATCAAGAATGCCTTTGATCAAGATATAGGGTTTGGGAGTCCTATTGACCCAATCCAAAACCCTAACCCTACTAGGCTGATAAACGTTTTGGCCCTAGGGTCCCTAAATTCCTTGTGAAAGCCCATCATTTGGTCATCTGATCCTTCGAGTGAGAACCCTAGGTGATTCTTACACGGGCATTTAGATAATCCTAACATTTCGTGAATGTGGGTAGGACCTTTAAGATTAGAATTATTAATTCGGCATCCTAAATGTGATACTAAGCAGAATTTTAACATAACTTAGCCTAACCTAGCACATTAAGGTGATCGTCGTACGCTAACTATTCACGCCTTTATGAATCTTATGTGAATTGATTTACTTAAGTGATCTAACTATCTTACGAATAAAGATGGCCCTTCCTTTAGAGATGCAAATACTTCCCTCTAAAATTGCAAGTACTTTCTTGAAAAGATGAAAGTAACTACAAGATGTATGTGATGTATCATTCCATGCGAATATGCAATTTCAAGACCATAGGCCTTCCACCTTTATGCAACTACGGGATCTACAATGATCTTTCTTTTCCTTGCCCTATACGATAATGATTGACATTCATAATTATTTCTTATAAACCCTACGTTTATGCATCAAATTCAAAGCTTTTGTATTTTAATGAAGGTGCATCCTTTCCCAATTGCGAATTTTGATAAAAGAACTCTATGCATGGATGCATCATTCTTTCATGACCAGATGCCAATGAATACATCATTGATTTAATCCTTCCCTTATCGCTTAACTCAACCTAAAATGTAATTATCATTGCATGCAAATTGCATAACATATGTTTTTTTTTGTCAAAGTTCATAAATCTTTTCCTTTCATTGTAACTATTTAGACACCATTTAATGACCGTCAGCGATTATCTTATACACGAGTTACAACCAGGAATTTATTACGTAAGTCCATTATGTGTTATATGCCCTATCCTTTGCATGATGCAACACGGACGCCTTTGCACAATTTCATCTTTTAACTTATGCATCATACGTTCAAAAATGCGACTACCCTTGACCATGGAAGTGCAAGCAAATGCAAGTACTAGTCATGCAACTGAACTTTGTAAATCGAACAAGTATATAAATTTTCCAATGCAAGTTTCCCTACGTGAATTAAAACATGATTTATGCATCCTTTCCATACGGGAATATTTTTTGAAACCTGGGCATTCAATATCGGGGCGTTGTCCACTCTCGTACTTTGGGTGGAAGCTCCCGCGTGCACTCCTCTTGACTTTTGCTTAGGAGCCATTGATGAAGTAAACTTCCACTCAACAAACTCTCCCTTGGTCCCCTTTTTCGATTTCTGAAATTGCCTACTGCCCGAGATCTCCCTCACGTCACGGGAAATAGGCCTTGGGGAACATGGTTTAAAAACCCCGAGAGATGCGGGTGAGCTTCGCCTAGAGAATCTTCAATAGAAGCTTCTCAAGCTTCTGGATGAATAGGGATGACATGTGAAGACGTGATGGTGAGATGCTTGGAGTGATGATGGTGAGGATGACGATGAGGATGATGATGATGATGATGGCATTGGCGGCGGCGGCGGCAGCTTGGCAGCGCAGATAGACTAGTGGCGGCAACAGATCGACGGTGGGCAGCTCCTGATGATTCCCCCTCCAAGATTGGGAGGGGGGATTTTTATAGAGTGAAGGTGGGGGGGTGTGGGGGTGGCCACACAAGTGGCAGATTGCATGCCCTCCTCCCCATGCCTCTCCACAAGCTCCTACACATACTCTCTCTCCCTACCATGCAACGGGTGAAGGGGAGGGAGTTTATAAAAGAATTTGCAAATAATTCATTATCCTTTTTCTTGGGGGGGAGTTCCTATGCTGGTTTGCGGTTTTGTGCCACGGCTTCATATACGCAACGCGGGGGATGGTAGTGTTAATACACGAGGATGGAGCACTTAGGCTAGAGTTTCTTGTCGTGGGAGATTACTTCAAATTTCTTTTACGTGGGATCTAGGTTCATAATATTTTGTTGTAGAAATATTACAGTCTCGCTAAAGGTGAAGAGTGCATCTCATGCAAGATATAGTCTTTGAAAGAAGATTGTGGTGTCAAGAATACTCTACCACGATACCATAAAATACCGTTGTGCCATTTGAAACTTGGATACTCCTCTCCTTTGCCTTGTTGAAATTCCTTCATCATCTTTGATGCTTTCTCATCAAGCAAATACTCCTCTTGAATGTCACGAATCCAATCCTTATGCACGGTTGAAATGGTAGAAATGGAACATGCCCACATTCTTGATAAGGCATCCGCCACCACATTGTCTTTTCCAACCATATAAGATATTTCAAAGTCATATCCTTGAAGAGTAGCTAACCATCCCGTTTCTTAGGAGATAAATTTGGTTGTGAAAGAAAGTATTTCAACACATGATGATCGCTTTTGACCTTGAAATGGCTGCCATAGATATAATGATGCCACTTTTTAATAGCATGCAATATTGCTAACATCTCTTGCTCATAAACATGTAATTGACGCTCCTTGTCATCAAGCTTTCAGCTCTCATAAGCTATGACTCCATGATCTTGACATAAAACAGCCCCAATTCCTCTTCCGCTAGCATCTGTACATATGATAAATTCCTTAGAGAAATCCACGAAGACAAGGATGGGTGCTGAAATTAGAAGAGATTTCAACTCATTGAAACTTTGATCGGAGATGGAGTCCCAAAAGAAAGCCTCGTTTTTTAGTCTATCCATCAATGGAGCCGCCACATGAGCATAATTATTGATGAACCTTCTATACAAGGATGATAACCCAAGGAATCCTCTCAAAGAGGTTGCATTTGTAGGAGTAGACCATTCTTTAATACATTTTACCTTATTGGGGTCCACTCTAATCCTTGTTCTCCCACAACATGACCTAAGTATTCAACTTCATCTTCCATGAAAGAACACTTTGTCATCTTGGCAAAGAGCGTGTATCTTCGTAATGTGTCAAAGACCTCTCTCATATGCTTCAAATGTTCATCCTTGGATTTGCTATAGATTAGTATATCATCAAACAAAACAAGGATTGTTTTGAACAAGAAGGACTGCAATATTTTATTCATGAGGGCTTGAAAAGTAGCAGGTACATTGGAAAGCCCAAATGGCATAACCAAGAAGTGGTATAACCCTCTTTTAGTCCTAAAGACTGTTTTGAACTCAGCTCCTTCCTTCATTCAAATTTGATGATAACCCGATCGAAGATCTATTTTGGTGAAGACCTTGGCATCTTTAAGTTCATCCAAAAGATCATCAATTTGGGAAATAGGATACCTATTCTTGAACGTTGACTTGTTCAAATCCCGATAATCAATATACATGCAAAATGATCCATCCTTATTTTTGACTAAGAACACAGAAGAGGCAAACGGTGATTGACTTTGTTGAATTAAACCCATTTGCAGCAACTATTTGACTTGTCACTTCACTTATTCCCTTTCAAACTTGGACAAGTGATAGGGAGGTTTGTTGATGGGCTTTATATTAGGCAACAAATCAATAGGATGGTCAACCTCTCGCTTTGGAGGTAAAGTTGATGGTGGCTAAAATAAATCATTGTATTCCTCCAATAACTCTTCCAATCTTGGATCCCTTTTCTTTGAAGAAGAAGATGGCTAATTTATTGATTGTTCTTCATCTACTTTCGCAAGCAAAAGTGTAATATGCCATCGTGATGACGATACATCCCCCCCTCCCTTTTCTATTCTATTGTCCTGCCGCCACAATGACATTGCCCTCCCATTTTATCTCTGTCGCCATTAACTTTTCCCTTTTTTTAAAAAAAATTGAAAAAATATGTATATATATATAAACAAATTATTGCTAATTATGCCTCTTCTCCCCCTGTCAACACCGTCAAATGGTGGAGGGAGGGGAAGTTTAACTAGGAGAAGACCGAAGAAAGGAAAATGATTATGGGCATTCGACGGTGGAAGTGGAGAAGGAGAATGCAACAGTTCAATGGGAGTTAAATGGCATGCGGATGAAGAACAAGATAACGACAACTAAACCTTCTATATGGCTGCATGGCGACAAGAATGAGGACCACAAAGAGGAGTAAAGGCATCCTTACCACGACACCTTCTCTCCTTCCCCCCCTCCCCCATTTTACCCACTTGACCCTTATAACCCCCCCCTGAGAGGGTGGATGGGGGGAAAAAAGAAAATAGAAAATTTTTTCCTCTCTTCCTTTCCTCCCTACCTATTTCCCTTCCTTCCTTGTAAATCTCCCCCTTCCCTACCACGTATACACTACTCGTCTCCTTCCCTTGCAGCCATCCTGTGAGAAAGAGGATAGAGGTAGAGATAGTGAAGGAGAGTAAGAGAGAGAGAGGGAGAGAGTAAGAGAGTAAGAGAGAGAGGGAGAAGAGGCTCAAGAACCAACCCCTTCCTTTGGCAAAGGCACGAGTATTGTCTTTCCCGACCTCGTAACCTCTCCATCAATTGCCTTAAGTTGACAAGGATTCTGCGAAAGGCAAGACAAGGCATAGTAACTTTGACACCAAGGAGTCCTTTGAAGGAAGCAAAGGCAGCCTCCAACTCCACAATGGCCCCAAAGCATAAGCTCTCCCGGGAGACTGGAAAAGTCGCGACTATGGGGGAAGGGTCGGGGAAAGATGCCACTACTAATACGAATGGTTTATCATGCAAAAATGCTAACTCGACTCTCCAAAACTAGGTACCACTACCATGTTACAAATTGAAATCGAATATTTAAGCATAAGCATTATTAGAAATAAAATCATGCCTCACATCAGGTAGTTTGCATATATTGAAATGTAGCCAAAAAGAGATCTAATAATCATGGAATATCAAAAATAAAATGGATATCTATGAGTGTAGCAAAAACAAGTCAAGAAATAAGATCTAACTTCCACAAATGCATCATAGATGGTCAAGGTACATAAATACTCCATAGACCATCGTAGAGAATTAACTTGCATTTTCAACATATGCACGTACACTCGCATTTGAGTAATTAATTCATGCCTTTTGAGTTGCATAAATATACTGGAAGGGATTTCTACGAATAGGGACCTTGCATTGCATTGAAAACGTAGGGGAGACTTGCATTGGGACTTGCATGGTATCATGAATAGCTTCAACTGCACCACATAATGGAGTATGCATCTAAAAAGGTATATTAGGATATGCATGTGAATTTTTGAGATCATTTGAAAGGAATAGTTTGGTAAATAAGGTCCTGGCCGGTAAGCGAAGCCAAGGTTTAGCTCGAGCCACCTAGGACCCTAGTCGCAAGATGAATCGGCTCGACCTTACGACCATATTTTTTACTTGAAGCCGACACGCTCATTGGTCTCTACCCCAATAGCCAACTACAATGAACCCAAATCATGCTTAAGTATATCATTTTCGGAATATGAAACACCCCAAAATTAACACAAGGAAGATTGAATGTAGTACCCACAAGGAGAAGGACTACTCGCCAAGCTACATTCGATGCTCGTAGCTATCTCGAAATGATAAGTAGACTTGGTTTATGTTGTCTTGAAAAAAAAAGAATAAATATAAGTATCCATTATCTTGAAGATGAGGAGACCCTAGGGTGAACCTAGAACCCGATAGAGTTCTAAGGTAGGAAAAAAATGATTACTAATCGACCCAACAAAACCCTAGACTAAGATCTTAAGATAGGGAGGGGATCAAAGATTAGTAATCCAAGGAAGCCCTCATTTAAACTATAGTAAAATTGCCCTACCCTAATACATAGTAGTGAGGTCAAGCAAAGGGTATTCCCCATTCCCCGGGAAATAATGGAAAATGACATCAAGGCAGGAATGATCAAGAAAGGCAACGTTAGCGTCAAAGATGAGGACTCCACCTTAGCAAATGTCTTGAGAGCACTCACCTTCACTGTTTGTGCTTGTAAATCTAGGTTCAATGTCTATGAAAGGAATGAATGACCCAAGCTCACAATGGGAAATTGAATAATAAATCAAGTTGAATTCAAGGAGGGCGGGCCAAGCTACCCCCAGCTAATTGCCAGCCCTAGCCAAGGGGGTCCCAAATAACCGTGACGGGAACATGGATCGAACCTGCCATGAGAGGTCTCTCTATAGGTTAGTTTGAATGTAGGAGGACGCTTGGATGCCAGGGGGACTCTGGCTATAAATTCCTTGCCTTCGAGTCCTACTCAAATAGTCTATGTGAATCGGGATAGAATCTCGAGGCCCTGTTACTAGTACAAGGGCGAATACTTGGAGGAAATAAGATGCATCCTTATGGATCGCAGAATCCATCCCTTTTGGACAAGACTTGTATTTTAGTTAAGAAGATAATATAAAGTTTACTTCCAAAGGACTTGTCTGAACTATTTTTGTATCAGTTCCATAAGTTGCGCAAATGAACCATGTTTCTTAAAAGGCTTAACTAAGGAAGTTGTTTTTAAATGTCCTACATAAATGTGATAGGACCTAATTAGGTAACTAAAGAATACCCATTGGGGGAAGCAGGTGGATGGAATCCCTGACGGGTCAGTCCTACAGAAGGGTGGTCCCAAAGAATTGGGAGGCTTCTCACAAGGATTTATTGCCAAGTTGACTTAGGAAATTGTTAAGTTAGAACCCGGTTCATGCCATTTTAGGGGACCGGAATGGGACTATGCCCTATGGGCAGAGAGGTTGAGTGGCGCATCCCTCTCGTTTCCCATTCTCTTTTAACCAAGTGCAGCATGGATCTTCTTTGGATTGGATATCTCTGCGTAAAGTAGGATGTCTAAAACTCGATATGAGAATGCTATTAGGAGACCTTGTCAACTAGAAACCTAGATTTCAAGTCGATCCTAGTGTTTTTCAGCTGCGAACGTTCCGTTGCGAGGCGGACTGAAGAAACCCTAGGCAAAAAACCCCAGAACATTCCATGGGAGTGCTAGGCAGCAACGCTTAGATTCATTTCTCGATGGATCGCTAAAATGTGCTTAGATAGCCAATAGGTGGGCATGTTACAAAAAGAGTGAAGATGCATGACTTTGCATTGATTTCTTTTCACAATTTCTTCATGGAGATGAGTTCTATTTGTTTGTGGTCTATGCCATTCAACTCTATGTGCTATCCTTGCCAATTAAATCCCATTTTCATTTGCTCCAAGTCCAAGGTGAATTTGCCAAGTGTTTTCAGTCAATTACATCCAATGACAATGTCAATAGGTCCCATATCCAAAGTGATCAAATCTACTTGTATTGTGCAAGAGGGCAATAACTCAATTGAAGTGCATGGACATACTTCTTTACTAGACTCATATGCACCATTGGCAACTTTTATCCACAATGAAGAGTCCATATTAATGGGTAGCAACTTCAGCCCATTCAAATATTTGGTGTTGACGAAGCTATGAGTGCTACCTGCATCCACTAAAATATGTGCAACCTTGCCATTAATCAAACCTTTGAGTCTAAGTGTATTTTCCCCTTTGCAACCGGTCCATGCATCATGTGAGATGGTACACAAGGAAGCATGAGAATCATGAATACCACTTGGATCAAAAGGAAATCCATCCATGGGATCATAGAATTCTTCGTTGGTGGCATGTTCTTCTTCATGAATCTCTTCGACCATTGGTTATGCATCAACATGCAGTAAATTTCCCCCTTGATCTTCTTCTTCTTCAACTTCCACTTCTTGAGTGATCACCATGTTGATTTTTGAGTTCTTAGCTTTACACTTCAGCTTATGATCTTGTGACCACTTCTCCCCACATTTGAAGCATAATCCTTTTGCATGCATTTCCCTAAGCTTGTCGTGAGGAAGGAAGTTGCTGTTAGAACTGTTTTGGGGTAGTTTAGGAGCATTTTTAGCTCTTGAAAAAGTACCTATTGGCTCATCCACATTTTTGAAAGTTTTTTCCTGTTTTTGTACAAAATTTCCACCTTGTTTAGAGGCATAAACAATAGGAAATGTTGGCACTTTGCTGTTATAACCGTTTTGACTATTATAATCTCTGTTTTCTTGCCTAAAAGAGTCTCTTGATTGGCTAAAAACTTGCCCATTCTTTGTAGGTTGATTGGAAATATTATTGCCCATACTTCTTTGCTAGAAAATGTTTTGCAACTCTTTTGTACTTCAAGGAGTATCTTTCAACCAATTGTATGGCCTCATGTAATGTTTTTGGCTGTTGATCTCCTACCTCCGATGATAGGGCAAGATCAAGACCAAAAATGTATTTATTCAACTTTGCAAAATCGAAAATTCCTTCAATATACATGGAAAGATTCAAGTAAGTGTTGGAATAGTCTCTAACGGACATTCCTCTTTGAGCACATGCATACCATCTTCTTTGAAGCCTTTCTTTTTCCAAAGGAGACACAAAGACATCAATCATTGCTTGCTTGAACTCCTCCCAAGAGTCAAAGTTTTGCCCAATCTTTTGCATGTAACACCACCAAGTATGGACGTAACCTTCAAGATAAAGGGCCACGAAATAAATCTTGGCTTCTTCACTTCTAGGATAAAGGGTGAAGTACAATTCAAGCTTATTGATCCACTCCTCCCATTTCGAAGGTGAAGCATTATCTCCTTTGAAATTAGTTATATTTATCTTTTCCTTATATTCTTTGTCATTGTAATATGGCTGCCCATGAGAATGTTGTCTCCATTAATCTTTATTCCATGAATTTTTCCTAAAAGTAGGTGGCCCAAAACCATGAGATGAAGGTTTTCCATTTGAAACATGCTCTTGGTTTGGGATGTCAGGAGCTGATCTTCACTCACCATATCTTCCAACTTTATGAACTTGATTATTGTCTGCATTTCCTTTTTGTGCATTTGAGGGTTGATGATAAAAATTCTTATAGAAGGGGTTACATCCATGATAATCATTATCCCATCGAGTGTTGTTGTGTTCCCTTCACGTCTATGATTATCTTTTGGGCTGCTAAACTGAGGCCTTGGGGTATGAATGTCATGAATTTGTGAAGGTTGATGGTTGCCCCTCACTCTAGATGGTTCTCCCCTTTCAAAAGTGTACATAATTGGCTGAGACTTCTCTTTGCTTGGATGGGAAGGATTACCAACAAAGGGAATTGCATGGGAGTCTTCAATAGTTTGAGGATCTCTTTATGGCTTGCTTCCAATTTCCTTTATGGCAGAGATGAGCTCTTGGAATAAAGATTTGTTGCTTCGCTGCAAATCAGAGATTCCTTGGTTTACTTGTGCCATCCCTTGCAACAAACCTTGATTCATATGTGTTAAGCCTTCATTCAAAACCTTCAAATCCTTAGAAAGGCCTTCATTGACATGTCTCAACTCTTTTGACAGTAAGAGAATCATTCCCTGCATGCTCTTCATTTATGTCATGTGGTCCTTGATGTGTGATATAAGCAATTCCAATGCTTAATTCTTCATCTATTTGATCAAAATTATGGGCTTAAATTGTGTAATTTTGATCCTCTTGGAAGTCTCTGACACCATCATTCAATGCCTCAATAATGGGATCTTTCTTCTTATTCCTGGCCATTAGGAAACAGTGATGTTGTAGTAGATAGTTTGTCACTTAATCCCGTGTTTCTCTCAAAATATAGCACCAATCCCAATGCTTAATAGCTCTATGGGAAGCTTATTATACGGGGATATATCAAATTTCAAAAGATATGGACTTGGGTTGGATACTTTAGGTGGAACAATGTCAAACAGTGTCCCCCTGTATGTTGTCTAGGTGTTGTCTCTAGTGTCAGAAAATCAGCAATAACTTGAGCTCCCGATGTCAAATCACCAAAATTTTTTATTCAAATTGAAGCTTAGGATCCCCTCTTCAAACAGACCTATCAAGTTTCTAATTTGGATCATGTAATTGAATCTTCATGTCTAAACAGGAAATTCTTGCACCCTGTCCACCACCTGTAAGTACCCTATTTGGCCCTGTAGGAAGACCCTGGGTAGAAGAAACCCTTGTGAAGCATTGTAATAACCAAGAGAGGGTTATTCGGCACCTGTAGGGCTCAAGAATAACCCGTAGATTGGTATATACTTGCTGTTTTATCTGTAAAAAACTCTATCCAACACCTGTAGATACCCTGAAAATAGGAGATGCCCCGCACCTCTTCCAATGGTTCTTCAACCATTTATGGAACCCTGAATATGACTGATCAATGTTGTACTAGTGCCAAAATCTGATCGTGTGAATGTACCTACACCTAAATTTGAGAATTGCATGGGCTCCGAGACAAGAGGGGTGTGCAAAGTTCCACCTCAAGTCACCCCAAGTCTAGTTGTGCACCCCTTCAGGGTCTTAATCGAGAAGGGAGGGTCACCTCTCTTTTGTCTTCCCGACTCACCTGGCATCCTCTTTTCCTCACGGAAACCAACATGGCAAGTACATTCTAATGGCTAATCAAATAAGAATGATATGCATTGACTAAAAAAGCCTTTAAATTCTTTAATGAAATGCAAGTGGGTATTGAAAGGGTTACGGATAGGGCATTATCCTTTTGCAATGACTCACTGCTTTTACAATGTTCCCACTTACCATTTTCATCATTATTTCAGTCCTATAGCATCAATGTTCAATCATCCAACAAAAATCCCCAAGTCAAGTAGGCAATGAGTAGTATTTATGCAATCAATTGAGCTTCAATATTTGAATGGGTAGAAAAGAACTCATCAAGCAATCATAATCAATCCTGGACTTAATTCTGCATGCCTTCAATAGGAATTAAGAGGTTCTATTACACTCAATCTCTCTTATGAACAATGGGATTGGTTCAAAAATTGGATAAAAATAGAGATTAAGCTGAAAGAAATAGAATTACCTCTTTAATGCTGATGGAAAGTAGTAGATGACTCCAACCAATCAACCTTTAGCATAAACCACCATCAATAGACCAAGATTTCAGATTATAAGACCAACTTCAAGAAGGATTTTTCCAATATGATTTTTCCCATGTAATCTTCAGCTCCTGATCAATAAGATTGCTCCAATGCAATCAAAAGAAGTCAATGATCTGATGGAAGTCTACAATAGCTTGTTGGAGAAAATCCTTTGAGCTTTAATGAATGTAAATTCTCATTAGAATCATAGATTCCATGAATTTTCAGACATTGCCATATTCAAGAGGTTGAAAATGCTTTCAAACTTGAAGAATTTCTTCAATGTAAGCCCAATCTTTGAAGAATACCTTCAATTGAACCTTCCCGGGGTTGTAGAAAACAAAAGCCCAATGAATTGAAGCCTCAATGAAGCAAGATTTGATAAAGATTGATGGCTGCCCTGTTTTCCCCAATCTGAGATGAGGAAAATGCTTCAATCTTACTTGGAAGCTCCAATATTTGTTCATTGTCGGTCCAAAGCTTGATGTAGATGCTTGCTTTTGCTATTAGGAAGGTAGTAGGAGCCAAGAAGAGGCCAAATCTTCAAGAAATTGAAGGATTCTTCATGTTGTCCACTTTTAGCCATAGCTAGGGTTGTGAAGGAAGCTTAAAGGCTAAAGGAGAGTAAAAGATCAAGCAAGAGATGCCTAATACTTCAAGTTAGGGCTGCATTTGACCATAGAAGAAGGGCATAGCTTTAGAATGAGGAAGTGAGCTAATCAAGATGATCAACAAGAGGCTAAAAGATGGCTCAAACTGTCTTGGAGCTTCTCTTGTGTCACATGATGATTATCTTGTTGAAGATACATCAAATAGGTAGTCCATTTGTTGCTCAAGGCATCAAGAATCATCTCCAGTAGGTGGCTTGAAGAAAAATGATCATGGCTAAGAGAAATGAGCAAAGATCTCCATGGCAGTTTTCAGCAACAAGCTTGGAAAGAGGAAAGAGAAGCTTGTTCTAAAAAGTAACCATAGTTTAACCTCTCTAGATCCTGTTTAGGCTTCAGTTAAGTCCATGATCCTTCAAAATGGCCCAAAATTGACCACGTACCACCAAAATGACCATGAATCTACCATTGTTTCTTCAGACATTCTTCAAGACCATCAAATTTAGTCACGGTTTACTACAAAGACCTTAATTAGTCATGGTTTTAACTGAATTAAATCATGTGACTAACTCTTGTCCTCCAATTATTCTGTGCCTAAACTATAACCTGATTCACCATGAAAATGACTCTTCCCATGGATCAAATTCCATGCTCTAATACCAATGTAAAGAAACTTTTTCCCACAGGAAGTTATTAAATTGAAAATACAAAAAATAGACATAAAATGCCAAGGAACCATAGCCAAGGTGGCTAGGTATAAAATGATATTACCAATGTTGGTTGAGAATCAAATGATGAGTGGCTGCATCAAGGTATGCACCCCAAGCTATGGTGGCCAAGAGTATTCACGCTCTTAGATGGTGGGAGGTTGAGACCTAAAACATGTAATGTTTGTAAAATGGCAAAAAGATTATTCACATGTTACACCTCCATCTTTTATACTTACCTTAGACTAAGGAATTTATGCTTTATTACACTTTAGCGTTGGGAAATACATAGAAGATCATCGGCATTCTTTTAGACTCGATAGAAACTGCAGCTTTGCACTTTCCTAAGAGTGCATATGATCGGTCCCCCATATGGGCTGAGTTTAGCATTAGTGGACTGCAATTATGGTTTACCAATTTAGGTCCAATGATCATGAGTTAAGACATTAAAGTCAGCTCCCTCGATCAATGCATTGAAGGTGCATGTGTGCTTTGGCAATGACCATTATGCTTAGGTAAGTTGGTTCTACAGCTTCCTCATCCTCATCATCCATCTCAGTGATAGTGGCTACTTGTACATTGATAGGGGACTCTAGAATTGGAGGCTCCGACTACATATGAATTAAAGGCATGGAAAGAGTGGAATGCAAAAGACAAAAAGGTGATGTACTGTGGCTATCTGCAGTCATTGATAATACTATGCTCTCGGATATATTAGGAATGCAGAAACTTCACATTCAACTTGGAAAATTTTTGAGAATATGTTTTCACTAAATACAAAGGCACGAAAGATTCAACTCAAGCAATAGTTGAATACCTTGAAGAAAGGGAAAATATCTGTCAATGATTATGTGTTGAAGGTGAGGAGCATTGCAGACGCTTTAGCAGGACGATTGATGCAATGCCTGATGATGATGATTTAGTTTCATCCACTTTGAGTGGACTCAATAATGAGAAGGCATGGAAATCATTTGTTACTTTAGTATACATATGGAAGCCATTTCTATTGAGATTCAGACAATCACACCTACTAACAGCCTCTTTGTATGGAGCTTCAGGGCTAAGGACATACAGGCTTACCTATCCCATATGCACAATGGAGCCTAATGCAGTCTACTACTTTCCTATAAAGCATTGTACTTGCTTCCTTTTCTTCATGCAATGATAGTACTATTTTCTTTTCAGTAAAGTGTCAGTGTCATTGTCACGCACACAAGATTGTGTTTATGAGTTCAAGTTTCAATCTTGAAACCTAATTCACTTGTGTGACAGTCAGTGTCTAAGTCTATGTCTACATGATTCTTCTTCCCGTCTTTGAACCACCATAGCCATGCTCTAGATCCATGTAGTTTCACATGGTATCAGAGCCTAGTTGTTGAGTGTTGAAATGACTTGTTTTTTGGCTGATTTTTGTTGTTTTTGAGAGCTGAATGGTTGATTTTATGGGATGATTGGTTGATTAGGAAGTGGATTGAGAGTGTTTTGGATGATAATGATTGTGTTTTGGAAGATCATGATGTTTGTTGGTGGTTCTGTGATGTTCTGTGATGTTCTGATAGGTTCTATATACCTTCTGTTTTGCTCTGTTTTGGTCTGTTTTGTTCTAATTGTCTTCTGTAAGGAGGGATGGAGTATTGATTGATGAAGAATGAGATATTGTGAAAGCTTAGTGAATGTTTTGTGAGAGTTTGGAATGATTTGAGAATGAGTTATGAGGTTTTGATGACCTTCTGTAACCTTCTGTAGGTCTTCTGTAGAGCTTCTGCTTCTGTTCTGTTTCTGTTCTGTTCTGTACTGTAACTGTTCTGGTACTGTTCTGTAGACTGTTCTGTAAGTGTTCTGTGGAATATATGTGTGACTTTGGGAAAGTTTTCTAGCCTTGGAAAGAGGTGAATACAAGTGCAAAAGAGCTGAAGGAAGTGGAAGAAGTAGCTGCTGAAGACTCAAGAGAAGACTAGAGTGAAGTGACAGTAGTGAGCTGTGAAGAGACACTGTAGTGGCTCTGGTGACCCTTCATATCAGACATACCTCTTGGGAGGGGTATCCACGACCTAAGAAGGATTATTGAGAGTGATTCTGAGATATTGTAGTGAGGATATGATGTATTATTGATGGAGAGAGAGAGTGAGAGAGTCAAAGATAGCCAATTCTACTCAAACAGAGTGATTGTATATGAGAGATTGAGAGAGAAGACTATGAAGAGATTGAAGATGAATACTATGTGATGTATTTCCATTCAAAGATGGTGTATTTCTTTGATTTCTTTGTTCCATTGATGGATTTTATGAAGATATTGAAAAATATGGTTGATTCTATTAAAAACCGTGGGAGATCTACATGATGCTGTATGAAGATTTGTTGTGCCTGGTGTTCTTTTCTTCATTGTGATCATATGAAACATGATAAACAAGCTTGTTGATGTTACAAGATAGATTTTCTTGCAAGAGAATTCCCTTTTCCTTGGTGTTCCTCTCGAGACTCCATGTTTTTGGTGCGCAACCGGGGAAACTTGCCATCAACAAGCACCAAAAGAGGCTGAAAATGAAGGAAATGGCATTGCCAAGAAGAGAAGAACTCAATGGATGTTTGTAAAGTTCCTTCTTCCACTGAAGAGTTGGAATTCCTCATAATCAAAGCCACTTTCCACAAGAAGTTCATCCCACAATGGCGGAAACACATCACCATCATGATGCATGCTCTATGTGGTGGACAGTTTCCTCTTCCTATTGAAGCAGCAGAAACTTGCATCTTGGTGGCAAACTGTTTGGGAACAAACTGAAGAGCAGAAACAGAGAGAATGAACATCCATGGAAGATTTGGCATTCATTGAGAAGTTTCCAGACAACATCAAGTGGGAGATTGTGAAGAAGCTTCAGGAGTCTTGGTCTGTAGAGGTTCACAGGGACAAGAAGGAAAAGAGTTGGAATTTGTTCGTGGATGCTCTACAGCAAGATACATGGGATGCTTGGTGTACTGATAATCTTCTGTTTGTTCAATTAGCAACCCACTGGAAGTTGGTAGACAGAGTGTTTTTCACAACATACACTATTGAAACCATCAGAAGCTGGCATTACTATAATGATGGCACCACCACAATGCTCAGACGTATGCATTTTGACACCTTCAGAACCGAATACCTTCCTCTGTGCAGTGGCATGAAAGTAGAATTTAGGGACGTTGAGAGGAAAGAAGTAGAAGAAATGTTGGCAAGAGAGTCCTCCAGAGACTGAAGCCTTCTGTTAACCCTCTGTGGAGCACTAACAACATAGTGAAGTCAACCCCCTGATGAATGACGCAATAAAGAGGCAAGCGTTAGAACGAGTCCAGAGGTACGTGAGAAGAGAGAAAGCAAAAATCAAGGCTGAGAACGAGCTCGCAGCAGAAGCCGCCTTTGACGCCCTTGCGGAACTCTTTACAGAAGTCCCAATGGCACATCAAGCCCTTCCTCCTCCTGCTGGAGGTCCACTTCCAAGCCAGATCCGTCCTGGAAATATTGATGACAGGCCAGCGAATGTAGTTCCATTGCCAGTTTTTAAGGGAGAGTACAATGAAGACCCCGATCTTCATGTAGCAGAATTTATGGTAGCGTGTGTGGCTAACAATGCCAGAACCCCTGAGCATTGGTTAGCGATATTCTCCGCCACTTTTAAGGGCGCGGCATTTCAGTGGTATGAGAGACAAGCGGCAGGAACTTTTGGCACATGGGACGACCTGAAGTTGGCCTTCCTCACTAAATTCAGGCGTGAAGGTTTTGAAGAGCGGATGAGAGAGGAATTTATGAACCTAAGTCAGTCCTCTGGAGAAAGAGTAGAAGCTTATGTCTCAAGAATGGAATCCATCCTGAAGAGATGGACTAACCACAATCTAGATGATGGCATTCAGAAGGGGGTGTTTCTCAGAGGATTACAACTAGAAGTCCGTAAGTTTGTGGAGCTACAAAGACCAGCCACCCTGCAAGCTGCAACAGAAGGAGCAAGACTGTACGATGAAGTGGAAGCTAGATTAGCGATGAATACAGGAAGAGGAGTCCTACCTCCTCTGATGCCAGGAATGATGTATCCACCCAATGCAGTTCCAGGGACTATTCCCTACCCCTACCAACAGATGCCCTCAGTATCACAGTACAGTGCACCAAATCCACAGTGGCCACAATCCATGCCTCAAATGGTGGTTCCACCACAACAACCATGGTCTCAACCAATTTTCTCAATGCCAAATCAGCAGCAACAGTGGAATCCTACCAACTGGAGCCAACAGCCAACAGTTCAAACAGGAGCACTGAATCAGAACCAGAACAGAGACCCCTCTGTACCGGCTCAACCCGTTTATGCAGTGATTACAGAGACTCCTCAAAACCCTCCTACCAATATGTCCGGAGGAGAAAGCTTGAAGGATTATTTATCCAACTCAGTTGCAAACATCAAAAAGGAGTTGATGGATGTGATTACAGAACAACTACAGACGCTGAAAGTGAATACCGCTTGCATATCCAATGTTGCAGGAGCAGGAAGAGATGTGATGCGGTCAAATACTTGGTGTGGTAAGTGTCATCAAGCAGGCCATTTAGCCACTGAATGTACACGAAAACCAACCATCCCTGGAGCCTTCTGTTCCTACTATTTGCGGAAGAACCATACAGAGGACATTTGCTCTCTGAAGGAGATGCATGATAGGAGAAGGAAGGAAGAAGACGCAAGATTCAACCTGCTGGAATCCAAAATGACCACACAAGATATTGGACCCAAGCCTAGGGAGTTTGGTCCTAATTTCGGACCCAGAAGATTTCCTTCTCAAAGTTACAGAGGAAGACAGTCTGGCGGTGGTCAGAGATCAGAAGTGGAGTGTTACAGATGCGGAGAAAAGGGCCACATCTCACCAAATTGTCCAAATCCTCGAAGGTCAGTGGATTACAAGCCCTTATGTAGTCGATGCAAAGGAGAAGGCCACACTGCAAAAGACTGTCCAAGTCCAGCCCCAGTGAAAAACAGTGCTACTGATAGTCCGTCCAAGGCCCAAGAGCCTACCTCTAATTTGGTGGAATTGGAAGTTGCTGCCATCACGCGTGCAAAGCAGAAGGAACCACCTATCCAGAAAGAAAATAACCCTCCTGCCAGAACAGTGAAGTTCAATCTTCCAACAGAAGAACAGAACAGAACAGAGCCTAACAGTGCCGTACAGAGCCCTACAGTGCCACAGAGAGTTACAGAGACAGTTACAGAGACAGGACCAAAGGTCCAGGATACAGAAGAGGAGGAAGTGCCACAAGTGGTAGAAGAAGCTCCTGTAATTCCTCTGTTGAAAGAAAGAGGGAAAATGAAAACGGGTGTTGCTCCATTCCCTAATCGGTTAGAGAAGCTAGTGGATCCTATTAAGGAATACGATCTGGTCAGAGATCTAGATACCTTTAAACCAAACCTCACATTCCGACAATTATTGATGTTGTCCCCCAGTTGCCGGAAAAGGTTCAAAAGTATACTGACAAAAAGACGTGGTTTAAGGATTGCTCCCTCAACAGTAACAAAGTCCAACAAGGCTCCAGAGCCTGTAAAAGAAGTGGATGTGGCTAATGCTTTTCTAGATCCGGGTACTCCAGAGACTGGCATATGGATAGAAGGTTGCTTTATTTCAAATGCACTGATTGATGGTGGTTCATCAGTGAACATTATGACGGATGTGACAATGAAGGATCTAGGCCTACAAGGTGTGCAACCCACCCAATGGCTCATCAGATTGGCGGATCAAAGCAGAATCAAGCCTTTGGGCATTCTTCCATATGTGAAGGCTACAGTGGCTGGAAAAGATTATTGGCTGACCTATTTGGTGGTGAAGCCAAACTCTTATGGTACATCCTATCCTCTGTTACTAGGCAGGCCATGGCTTTTTGAAGCCCGAGCAAGGACGGATTGGTTTAAAGGAACTTTGACCTTGGGTAGAGGACCCAACAAAGTGGTGCTGAAACTGTATGGTTCTCAAAAAGGACATGGATCCACCTCCTTGGAATTATCTTCTGATTCTCCTAACGAGGCTACAGATGGAACATCAGCAGACGAAGATGCTGTCAAACAGATCCTTCCCAAGAAAACAGTGGCACATTCCTTAACAGTGGATACTGTAAGCCGAATTCCAAAAGAGGCTAAGCCATTATCAATGGGTGAATACTTTCTGCCTGAACCAGGAATGACTTCTGAAATCACTTCTGACAGTGAGATAGAAGCATGGATGTACTGCTCTCCCTGTTACATGGTCACAGTAGAAGCAGAAGCAGAAGCAGAGACAGAGGCAGGAGAGGAAACAGAGAATCTGTTCTTCTGTTACAGAGCTCCTACAGAAGCAGAAGCAGAAGCAGAGACAGAAGCAGAAGCAGAGAAAGAGACAGAAGAGGATGGATATGATATGGACGAAGAGAATGATGAAAGTGAGCCAGAGGGGTCTATCCCACCTGAAGAGGATACATTTGAGGAAGAAGTTCCAGAAGCATCAGAAGCCGATGAGCTCATGCTATGGGACAGAATGATGATGGTATCATTTGGTCTGGTAAATGGATCTTCTCATATGTAAAACCTTTATAAGAAATGGATTAAGAAGAGCAAGCCGTCTTTTAGTAGTGGCTCATGCCGTCCTAACCTATCCTTGCCAAAGAAAGATGATGATGATGCACCGTGCCAACAAGCACCAATCCAACTAACCCAACAGGCATCAGAGGGTCCCTGTTATGTGACGTTCCTGGATGTATCATCAGAAGATGAGTCTTCAAGCCAAGAGGTAATTACTCTTGAAACCAAACCCGAAACAGCTCTAATCCCATTCCAACGTCTTCAGGAGCAACCTAAGTCTCCACCAAAAGAAGAAATTGGTTCTAGTGGGACATCAGAAGAGGATACCATTTCCTTGAAGGAGTCGAATCTCTACCCAGAAGCAGTCCACGGGACCTTTATCCGTGAAGTAGAAGGTGAAAGGCAGTTAACCTTTGTGGATGTAGAAGGCACTGAATGCCACTTGAAGGTGGGTAGCAGTCTCCCAGAAGAGGAGTTGTCAACTTTATACAACTTGTTGAAAGAGAATTTGGACGTGTTTGCATGGTCCTACAAAGACCTAAAGGGGATTGATCCCACAATATGTCAACATCATATTGACTTGGAGCCTGATGCCAAGCCAGTACGGCAACGATAGAGGCGAATGAACCCGAATTATTCCACATTGGTGAAAGCGGAGCTATTGAAGCTTCTGGAAGCTGAGTTCATCTATCCAGTGGCAAACAGTGAATGGGTTTCACCCATCGTGGTTGTACCCAAGAAGAATGGAAAATTGCGAATATGTGTGGATTTTCGAAAGCTTAATTCCAAGACAAAGAAGGATCACTTTCCTATCCCTTTCACAGACCAACTGTTGGACACAGTGGCAGGACATGAACTTTATTCTCTCCTGGATGGATTCAGCGGATACAACCAAGTGCAAATCGCAGAAGAAGACCAATCCAAAACAACCTTCACCACAGAATGGGGGACCTATGCTTATCAAGTGATGCCATTTGGGCTCTGCAATGCCCCTGCTACTTTCCAACGAGTCATGATGGTTGCATTTCAGAATCATCTGCACGACTTTATTGAGGTATATTTGGATGACTTCTGTGTCTATAGTTTGATCAGTGAACATTGGGAACACCTGGAACAATGCTTTGACCGATGCCGGGAGTATGGGATTTCCCTCAATCCCGACAAATGCATCTTTGGGGTCTCTTCTGGAGTTCTGTTGGGCCACATTGTCTCTGCACAAGGGATATCAACAGACCCTGCAAAGATCGAAAAGATTGCAGCTCTGACAGCACCCACCAACCTCAAACAGTTGAGGGGATTCCTAGGCCATGTGGGTTACTACAGAAGGTTCATAGCCCATTTTGCGACAAAGGCAACCTCCTTGCACAAGCTCCTGAGGAAAGATGCAGAGTTTACTTGGACAGAAGAATGTGACAAAGCCTTCCACACTCTGAAGCAGTGTCTGATAGAGGCACCCATTCTGCAACCTCCTGATTGGACGAAAGAGTTCCATGTACACACTGATGCATCAATTGAAGGTTTAGGTGCTGTCCTCTGCCAGAAGGGCTCCTCGAAGTTGGATCAACCGATCTATTACGCAAGCCGAAAAGTCACTGATAGGAAACGGAACTATACAGTGACCGAGCTGGAGTGCTTAGCAATGGTGTTTGCCCTGGAGAAGTTCCGCCATTACCTCCTATCTACCCACTTTAAATTTTATGTGGATCATGAGGCCCTGTCCTTCTTAATGAACAAAGCAGATGTGAAAGGACGAATGATGAGATGGCTCCTTTTATTCCAGGAGTTCGACTTTGAGGTGATTACTAAGCCTGGTCGTTCCCATGTTCTGGCTGATCATCTGTCGCGTATCCCACAAACTGCAGATGAGGAGCAGGATGATCCAGACCTCCCTGATGCTTCCCTATTCTTGGTAGAAACTGTCACTCCCTGGTATGCGGACATTGCCAATCTGCTAGCAACCCAACAGTACCCTCCTGGTATTTCTAGTCGGGAAAGGAAGAAGCTCATGCTAGAATCAGCCCCCTACACCCTGCTCGGCGGTGCACTGTACAAGAAAGGCAAAGATGAAGTACTCAGAAGATGTGTTGTAGGGGAAGAGATTGGGATTGTTCTGAAGGCTTGCCACGACGAGCCATGTGGGGGTCACTTTGCAGGAGAAGCTACAGCCAGGAAGGCTCTGCTAGCGGGATATTGGTGGCCTGCAATTCACAAAGATTCCTATGATTACTGTAAAAGATGTGATGCTTGTCAAAGAATGGGGAAACCCACGAAGACAAGTGCCATGCCATTGCAACCTATCCTTCCTTTGAAGCCGTTTGAGAAGTGGGGCATTGACTTCGTAGGTCCGATCGACCCTCCCACCAGAAGGAAACAGAACAGATACATCCTCGTATGTACGGATTATGTCACAAAGTGGTGTGAAGCTAAAGCCCTAAAGCGGGACGATGGTAACAGCGTGGCCCTGTTTATGTACGAGAATATCATCACCCGTTTTGGCAGTCCCTTAGAGCTGGTAAGTGACAGAGGCACTCATTTCCTTAACAAAGTCATGGAAGAATTGACAGAGTTGTATAAGATCCGCCATCGCAAGTCCACTCCTTATTACCCCAAAGCCAACGGCCAAGTCGAAGTCACCAATCGCATCCTCTGCTCGATTCTGACAAGAACAATTGCTGCACATCGTCGTGATTGGGATGATCGACTTACAGAGGCCCTCTGGGCATACAGAACCTCCCATAAAGCAGCAACGGGACAGACACCTTTCCAGTTGGTGTATGGAACAGAAGCTGTTTTTCCTGTTGAACTGGAACTACCCTCTTTGAGAGTGGCGATCAAAGAGCGTTTGGGGGATGATGATTCACTGCAACGCCGTCTCCTGCACTTGGAATGTTTGGACGAAATTCGTCGGATGGCTCTACAGTGCATGGAAGCCACGCAAGCTCGACGTAAGGCTTACCATGATAGTTTCATCAAGCACAAGGAGTTCAAAGAAGGTGATTTGGTCCTAGCCTATGATTCACGCTTTGGCAAGTTTCCTGGCAAGCTCCAACAGCGGTGGATGGGCCCCTATAAGGTACTTGCCGTCAACCCTAATGGTTCTGTCCAAGTGCAGACCGTTGATGCCTCTGATGATCCCTTTCTGATCAATGGATATCGCCTGAAGAAGTACTTCCCTCCTTGGGGATCTTGACAATTACGGACACTTGATCCTTTCCCTCATTGGCGCGGCACCGTACTTGTTATGATGCTACTTTTGATAGCCGTTCTTCAATCACTTTTGATGAAGAGGGTGCAACCCTCTGTCCCCTCCAAACCCCCTTCTAGTCTTGATTTCTTATCCTCTATTTTCCACCAGCGACAGTGGCGAGGTTGGTTCTGACAAATGGTAGTTCTACCATTCCCTTGCTCAATTCGAAAAAAAGAGAAAAAGAAAAAAAAAAACAAAACATATCGGTCATGGGAGAAAAGGACTTAGGTCCCTGTCATGCCGACCTATTCTTCGAGAAAAGGTGGAAACACCCTCGGGAATAGGGAAAAAAGAAAAGAAGAAAAAAAAAACAAGAAAAAAAAAACAAACAAACAAATCTGTTATGAGAGAAAAGGAAGCAATTTCCTGTCATAGCAGGCCTCATTCCAAGAAAAGGTGGTAAACACCCTTGGGCGAGGAGCTGGCTGTGGAAAAGGTGGTAACACCCAGCAGTCCAGAAAGTGGATTCATTAATTGATATCCCTCGGATCCAATTTCGAAGCTGCCTCCCTTGGTACGTTGCGTCCTGGGTCTCTTTGCAAAGTGACTAACTGTCCTCTAGCAGACGACATGTTCCTATTCAATACAATGTTCGATTTGATGGCTACCTCCCTGGGTACGCTTCTTCAACAACTGATGACGCGATCTTCATCGACAAACAATCGAGTGATTTGAGCTTTCATCCTAACCGGATGGGGAAGTGAGTACGGTTGCCCCATGTATCTATCAACAAAGAGTGAGACAGAGGGTGGGGTGAGAGACCAGTCTTTTCCTTTTAAATCGAATGAGAGGTGAGAAGTGTGAATGAAGTGTTGCACGCACGGGATGGGCCTCTCAAAGCACAAAGCACGATTTGTTTCTGTGCACTGCACCATAAGGCTCCCTGGCCTTCCTTCTCGCACCGTATGCCGGCACAGGGCGGGATGCACAGTTGCACCAATCAACTGCGCACAAGGCATACACCCTTTGCACAAGTGATTGTGAGGATTACATCAATGGGTTTCAGGAAAAGGCTGCCCTCCTGTAATTATCAACAGAGCGTGAGACAGAGGGTGGGTTGAGTGTGACTGGAGTTTCTTCAATCAATTATCGAGAGGTGAGATTGAGGGACGTTACGACACTTGGAGTCAGGTATGTTCCACTTTCCCTATGCACCCACGGGATGGGTCTTTACCGTCAACACAAAACACATCACCCTGTTCTGTACACTGCACTGTAAGGCTCCCTTGCCTTCCTCCTTGCACTTATGCCAGACGGGTTGGACGCACTACTACACCATCAACTGTGCACCCTGGCATACTCCTTCTGCACCATTCCCCCCTTGTCGATTCCTCAACCGGGTATGAGATATGGGTCTTAATCCTTATTCCTCAAGTGATATTAGTCATGGGGCGAGTGACTGATCTTTCATTCCATTTGAGTGATTGTGAGTTGAGTGCAATATCCCTCATCATCGACGAATTTCTTGCAATTCCTTCCATCAGCTACCTCCCTGGGTGCTGCCGCGTGGTCCCTTCCATGACGGACGTGTGCCGAGAAGATGCCTTGGTCCCTCCAGCGCCGACAACAACACTGGACGTGCCATCGACACTCAACCTTGATTCTTGACGAAATGGGCCAAGTTCTTCTAACCCTACACTTTGGTTTTTTCGTGCCGGTCATGTTTTAAGTGTGGAAAAGTTAGTGGATGGTATGTGGCGTGGTCCTAGGTCCCTATTGTTCGGTTAACCCTATCCGTTAAGGTCTTAAGTGTGGGGACGCGTCCCTGCGCGTCTACATTGCATACCCATCTGCATATGCCTTATCTTGCTCATGCATATATGCCATGCCTTGCTTTTACCCTAATGGGATCCCTTTCCATCCACCCGTTTATGTTCCACCCACCCTTGGGGCTATTCCTTTGCAGTTTTCCTTCATTCCCTGATTTTGCGGTCCTGTCCTGTGAATGCATCCTACGTTCACCAAAATCCAAATCCAACCTTATAGCCCTGTTTCTCTCTTTGAACTGATCATTTTTCCTTTTTACCTACCCCTGTTCCGGTGCACGGTTTTTGAGTTATTAATTTTTGAAGCATTTTGCACAAATTAGCCGGTTTCCCATGTGAACGCGCTTTTCTTGCTTCGGAACCATGATCTGACGTCATAGCCCTGACTAGTGCTTTTTCCCTGCCATTTTTCCTTTTTATTCCGCATCATTCCGATACACGGTTTGTCCACTATTAATTTTTCGATTTTTTAAAGACTTTTTCCTGTGTATTTTTGACATTTTTCCATGTGAACCTGCCCTATTTGCATCGGAATTCCAATTTGATTTGATAGCCGTGTCCCCTGTGCCTTCCCCTACCTTTTTCCTTTTTCCTCCACTCTCTTTCGACTTCTGAATTTTTATTTATTAATTTTTAAAAGAGTTTTCGGGAGTATTTTTGGAGTTTTTCACATGTGAACCCCTCCTATTTCCGCCGGAACTGCAGTTTAACATGATAATCCTGTGCCACTCCTTCCTGCGGACATTTTTCCTTCTTACTGCATGTCATTCCGGTGAATGGTTTGTTCGATATTAATTTCCAATTCTATTTTCGGGTCTGTTTTTTGGGTTTTTCCCACATGAACACGTCTTCTCTCAGTCGGAACTATGTTTTGATGTGATAGGATTGTCAGGCACGTCTTTCAGCACATTTTTCCTTTTTCGTGCACCTCGTTCCGATGCACGGATCTTCCGATATTAATTTTTAATTGTGTTTTTTGCTCTGTTTTTTACATTTTTTGCATGTGAACGCCCTTTACTCCCCCGGAACCCCCGTTGCACATTTTCCCTGTCTTCCCCCTGCCGTCCTGCCCACTTTTTGTTTTTATGACATTTTGTTTTGCTGATCGGATTGGGAGATATTCATTTTTCCTTTTTTTTTTTCCTTTTTTGTGTTTTCGCGCGCCTCGTCCCGTGCGTGAACGCGCCCGTTTTTCAATTTCAAGCGTCTCCACGTGCCCCGGTCGCGTCCACGTGCCCGTCCCGACATCTTGGCACTATTTCGATCCCGTCACGGCAAATTTTTTTACCCCGCCCCGCGCACGAGCGCGGGACGGGGGTACCTGCCTTTGTCCCCATCCCAACTGCCCCCCATGGGCACCCACCCTTTCCTCCCACCCCTTCCCCCCCCAACTGCCACCCCTTCCCCACCCGCCCGTGCATCTCTCCTTTCTTTCTTTCTTTCTCTCTTTCTTTCCCTCTCCTCCCTCGACTCCTCTCCACCTCCCTCCTCCACAGTGCGCCCTCCTCCCTGCGCCTTCTCCTCCCCCCACTCCTCCTCCCTCCTCCACAGTGCGCCCTCCTCCCTGCGCCCTCTCCTTCTTTTCCCTCCCCCCACTCCTTCTCCTCCACCGTGTGCCGCCCGCGACCTCCTCCTCCCTCCTTCATCGCGCCGCCCGCGACCTCCTCCTCCCTCCTTCATCGCGCCGCCCGCGGCCTTCCTCTCCACCTCCCTCCTCCACCGTGCACCCGCCGACCTCCGCCCGCTCCTCCCTCCTCCCCCAGTCCGCCGCCCTCCCTCCTTCCCCAGCCTGCCCGACCTCCTCCTTCCTCTCCCTTCTCTCCTGCCGTCCTCCCCTCCTCTCCTTCCTCCCCTCTTCTTCCCTCTCCCTCTGCCGCCGCGCCGTGGAGCCGCCACCGCCGCCGACGACTCTGCCACCGCCGCCGCCCGTTCAGCCGCCCTCGTCGCACCTCCGCCGCCGCCGTCGCCGCCGGCCACACCGCCACACCTCCTCCTCCTCCTCCTCCCCCACCCACCACCTCCACCTCCAACCCACCTCCTGGTTAGTCCTTAACTCTAGTTAGTTAGAATTAACTCTAGTATGGTTAATTAACCCCCCCATTAACTGCACCATGGTTAATAAAACCCCCACCATTTAACCCGAGTTAGTAATAACCTAACCTTAGTTAGTCACTAACCTAACCCCTAGTTAGTTTACCCCTACCCACTAACCTAACCCCTAGTTAGTTTACACCCTACTAACTTAACCATGATTAGTTGACTACCCCCACTAACTTACCCACAGTTAGTTGACCCTCCCGCTAACTTAACCAAACTCAGTTAACCCCCCCACCCATTGACCCTAGTTACTTTAACCCCCTAACCTAGTTACCCTAGTTAGCTTTGACCTAACTAACCAGCCTTAACTAACCAAACTTGGTTAGACTTTGACCTAACAACCCTGACTAGACTAACCACCCTAGACTAACCTAACTTACCTACATTCCCTAGCCTACACTAACTCAGACTAACCTAATCAACCTTGACTAAACTAACTAGACTTAGGTAGACTAACCTGACTTACCCCCACTAACCAGACTTAATTGACTTATGTTTAATTGACTTATGTGATTAATGTGATTTAGGTGACTTAATTAATCACTACATTAATTTTTCCATTAAAAAATTTCAGAAAAATTTCTAAAAATTCCTTTTGCCTTTTGCCAATTTTTGGAACTTTGTCTGCTGGAAATTGCCTACCCTATAATTTCTGAAAATTCCACATTTCCTAAATTTACCCCTAAATTGCCAATAAATATAGAAAATTCATTTAAAAAATTGTAAAAAATCCTCAAAAATTCTAAAACATTCTAAAAAATTCCCCTCACCTCCCTTGCTCATTTTCCATTTATTCAAACATAAAAAAATCATAACTAAAAATAAAAAAATAAATAAAAATCAAAAACCAACACAAACCAAATCAACACATCTGCTAAGGTGTTGTCCTTATTGTTTCACCAGTGTTCTTTACTTTTCCTTCACTGGACTCTTCTGTGCGCATTTCTGCATTACATACACACCCCTTCCAGGTATTTATTTTATGTGCTTTACTTATTTTCATTTCCCCTTAATCACAAATTAATTGTTAAAATGAATTCTTTAATTCACCCACCGTTTCCACGCGCATTCGCGCTAAACACACATTTTTTTTAATTAAAATCAACCAGCCGTTCACTTAGCACGCGCTACGTGCGCTAAAGAGGCACTTTTAAATTTTAATTAAAATGAACCAGCCGTCACATGAGCACGCGCTGGCAAAAAAAGCGCTCCACATCACCTTAAATTATCATCAATGAATTGCATTTAGAGACCCAGTCGGGAATCGAAGTCCGGGAATCGCATAACTGCACCGCTTAAACTAATAATTGGTAATTAAATTTATAATAAGGAACCGCCGTTTTCTTGTTAAGGTTTATCACCTAATAAAAATTCACCCATTTTTAATAATTGATTAAAATCAACCCTTCATTAAATTAATTCCCCCCTCACTGCACTTAATTCCCCTTTTTAATGAAGCGTTTCGTGGGATGGGTATACGCAATCATTAGTGTTATTTTCCATGGTCCAGTCTTGGTTTATCACAGATGTCGTATTGATATGCGTCGGATATGGTATGGTTTTGGTTTCATGTCTTAGTTACGGTTACGGGTACGATATGCAGTTTTTTCTTTTATTGCCTGATACGGGGTTCAGGGTGTTTGTCTGATGCATCGCATGAAGCTTTCGGTCGCATTTGTCTCAAGGTCATGTCAAATTTTTTCTAGGATGTGGTTTGCTTGGGATTAGTAGGTCAGGTCACGTTTTATTGGTAATTCTCTTATCTTGGTTTTTGTCTGTTGCTTTGCAGGCATTCTCCTTGATTGTCTGTGTTTGTGGTGTGTGTGTAACCATCTGAATGGCGACTTCTCATGCTCCTCCACCTATCCAGCACGTCCCATTAGTTAGTAGGGATTACTCGTCCCTACTTACTTTTGAGCCCCTCACGAAGGCAGGACTTGCTGCTTTTGTGGCCACTCCTTTTCCATTACTTCCAGAGGATCTGTCCTTATGTGATGAGTTCCTGGCCTCTTACAGCAAGAAGACAGGAGTAGTCCAAGGCATGTCTATGACATTGACATCTCGAGGCTTAGGGAAGGCTCTATCTTTACCTTTCAAAGGAGAACCTTTTGTGACCACTCGTCAGCTCTTCTCTAATGAAGAGATTCTCAAGCTGTTGCAGAAGCAGACAAGGAAAGTCCTTGATGTTAAGAAAGTGATAAACTCTTCAGGAGTTTCGTTTTCTATGATCACTGATCCCGTATGGAAGATGATCTGTCAGTTCCTTCAGGACAGGTTCATGCCTGCCAAAACGCCATCCCACTATTTGTCCAAAGAGCTTTTCACAGCTTCCAGGATGGTGCTAAAAGGAGTTGCTATTGATTGGAGCATATACCTCCTTACTAAAATGGATCAGCATTTTGTTAAAGTCACGAGGGGTAATGTTACCAATGTTACCTACGGATCATATTTGTCTGCCTTCTTAACCTATTCAAGTTTACAGAAGACTGTGCCTCCACCTCCTCCATTAGATCCAGTACCTCCTCCTCCACCTTCAGAAGAGTCAGCACCTATTGACATTGAGGATGATGATTCTCCGCCTCCCCTGGTCATACAGCGCAAACGCTTGAAGAGGGTAGCGGACAAAGCCCCTGCTGTACTTCCCTCAGTGTCTATCCCTGCTACTTCTGGCAGTGAACTCCCTGGGTATCTCACTTGCAATAATTTGTTCCGAGCACATCGAGAAGGATCCTTGGAGATCTCAGTTCCCTCCCTGAACAGTCTCGTTTCAGGAGATGCCATTCCTTTCCTCTGCAAGGATATTCAAAGTTCCATTGAGTTGTCAGTGACAGCCTGTGTTCAGCAGCTGTACGCATCTTTCTATGAGGAGCTCATGCAGTCCAAAGACCAGTTGCATAAGGCAACATCTGAGTTAGCATCTGCTAAGGATACCCTAGCAGATTTATTTAAGCAAATGGAACAACAAACCCAACTGGTTGCCACCCAAAGCGATGAGATTTCTTCATTAAAGACCCAGTTACTAGAGGCTCACTCCCAGGTTACTAGCCTTTCAGCAGAGAAGGAGCGAATGTCCAGCGAAGCGAAAGAATTCCAAGTTCTCTTAGATGACAAGCTTTCAGCTTTACAGATGGCTAATGACACAGTGGCCAACCAAGCCTCCCAAATCCAGCAGTTGCAAGATCAGCTTGCAAAGTCCCGCTCTGTTCCTCCAAGCCCTCCTGTTCCATTAATTCCTTCTCTTTCACAGCAGGACTTGGCTGCTCTACAGAGACAGGCTACTTTGTGCCCTCTATTCCAAGACAAAGTGGAAAGATTGCAGTCCAGAATGGACTTGTTATGGTCTACCTTTGAGCAGTTTCAGGAATATGTCTTGCCCGACCATTCTTTCTTTGTCCACTACCACTTGCAGAAGTTGGTCTTCTATATGAAGCTTTCCACGATGGATTTACCTTTTCCAGAGGATGGCTGGAGTGGGGCTTGGTCTGCTGAGTTGTTGACAGAGGTAGTCAGAATGCTCTTTGAAGATTCTGTCACGCCAGACACCATGTTGATGTCATATATGTATCTACGAGGAGATTTGTTAATTCCAAATGAGGTAGATATGGCATGGTATGTGGGGGATGTGGTCTTACAGGCTGTTCTATATGTCAATCATTTGGAGTTGCGCATAGCTGATATGTTTCAGAGTTATTCCTCCAAAGTAGCTGATTGTCAGGATAATTCGTGGCATCCCATGATTGATTCGGTGGTCCTAAATCAAAGACAAAACACAGCTCCTACCTTTGTACAGAGTACTAACCAACTGAGGATGGATCTCTTAACCTATCTTTCAAAACATAATCCATTTGATGCTATCTTCTTTGATGCCTATCATAGACGATCTCTCTTGGGACCTTCTGTTCCTACCCTCCTCTATTACCAACAATTGGCTCACCGCTATGCTATATATTTTTCCCTTTGTCAAACTAATTCCACAGTAATTTTACCACTTCTTTTCCAACCTTCATCTTTCCCTCAAATTCCTATTTTCACTTACTGTTCCTTTATTGAGGATAGGGTATTTTCCCCTTCTCCACCCTGTTCTTCACCCCTCATAAATGTACCCTCCACATTTCCTATTTATCAGTTAACACCGTTCCTTAGTGATTCCTTACAAATTTCTGCCACTCCTTCTTTAACCTTTTCTTCCTTTTATGATTTTTCCTATCCTTCCCTACATCCACTTTCCCTTATTCCATTACCCTCTCCTAACACTTCCATATCTCAACCACCTCAGTTGGTTAGTGACTGTGACGGTTTTGATACTCAGATTTCCAAAAGAAGGGGATGGAGTTCGGATGATTGCCTTACAGGACCGCAGATTAATTGGCCAGTAATTCCAGGAGAATGGACAGCTTCAAGTCAAGCTTATCAAAACTATGTTCATTTTGCCCAACAATATTCACAGTCTGTAGATCTCTCAGTGAGATTAACTGCTCACTTTGCTTGGTACTTGGCGTATATGCATAGGCACTCTCATACTGATTCAAAGCCTATTCCAAAGTTGTGTATGAATGTCAATGTAAGCATTGATTCCCAACAGCTGGAGATACTGTATTTTCATGCCCTCTGTTTGCCTAGCAGATACTTGGTCCTGTTGGAAAGGATGTGCTGTCTCCAATTTTTTCAAAATCCTCCTAAAAACTTTGTAGATGAATCCTTATCTATGGATTGATTCCGACAACATCAATCTTTTAAGAGGGATCATCTTCATTGATGCCTTTCCAATGTATGGTGGAAGCTTTTAATGAACAACTCTCTTTTTGAAGAAGTCATTCAGATGGTTGTGTTGTGTATTAGTGTTTGTGTTGTGAGTTCATGTATGTCAAACGCACGTGGTGGTTTCCTATTGGATTTTGTGTACGAGCTATGTTTTGGAGATTTGTAGAGATGGGGTCGTGGTTGGAGAGTTGAAGCTGATGCTGATGAAGAAGAAGCAAACTCTTATATCCTTTACAAATTTGTGGTGATTTTTAGTTTGATAAGAGGTGTTAATGTATAAAGAGTTTTCCTTTCTTTGTATTTTTATATCAGAAACACGTTATAAGTTGGGGTCGTGTTGGATGGATTCTTTTTGAAAAGATATTGAAGATCAAAGTTGAGCTTTTCCTTGAACTTGTATTCCCTTTTTCCTGGGTCGCGAGGACGCTTCCTTATTAAGTGTGGGGATATGTTGAGTGTTGAAATGACTTGTTTTTTGGCTGATTTTTGTTGTTTTTGAGAGCTGAATGGTTGATTTTATGGGATGATTGGTTGATTAGGAAGTGGATTGAGAGTGTTTTGGATGATAATGATTGTGTTTTGGAAGATCATGATGTTTGTTGGTGGTTCTGTGATGTTCTGTGATGTTCTGATAGGTTCTGTATACCTTCTGTTTTGCTCTGTTTTGGTCTGTTTTGTTCTGATTGTCTTCTGTAAGGAGGGATGGAGTATTGATTGATGAACAATGAGATATTGTGAAATCTTAGTGAATGTTTTGTGAGAGTTTGGAATGATTTGAGAATGAGTTATGAGGTTTTGATGACCTTCTGTAACCTTCTGTAGGTCTTCTGTAGAGCTTCTGCTTCTGTTCTGTTTCTGTTCTGTTCTGTACTGTAACTGTTCTGGTACTGTTCTGTAGACTGTTCTGTAAGTGTTCTGTGGAATATATGTGTGACTTTGGGAAAGTTTTCTAGCCTTGGAAAGAGGTGAATACAAGTGCAAAAGAGCTGAAGGAAGTGGAAGAAGTAGCTGCTGAAGACTCAAGCGAAGACTAGAGTGAAGTGACAGTAGTGAGCTGTGAAGAGACACTGTAGTGGCTCTGGTGACCCTTCATATCAGACATACCTCTTGGGAGGGGTATCCACGACCTAAGAGTGATTATTGAGAGTGAATTTTGAGAGATTGTAGTGAGGATATGATGTATTATTGATGGAGTGTGTGAGGGAGAGTCAGAGATAGCCAATTCTACTCAAACAGAGTGATTGTATATGAGAGATTGAGAGAGAAGACTATGAAGAGATTGAAGATGAATACTATGTGATGTATTTCCATTCAAAGATGGTGTATTTCTTTGATTTCTTTGTTCCATTGATGGATTTTATGAAGATATTGAAAAATATGGTTGATTCTATTAAAAACCGTGGGAGATCTACATGATGCTGTATGAAGATTTGTTGTGCCTGGTGTTCTTTTCTTCATTGTGATCATATGAAACATGATAAACAAGCTTGTTGATGTTACAAGATAGATTTTCTTGCAAGAGAATTCCCTTTTCCTTGGTGTTCCTCTCGGGACTCCACTAGTCGGGCATGGCTAAGCTTGGCTTAGTTCTTCTTTGTTCTCTCTCAGCTCGTCTTAACCTCAGGTCAGCTTGGTCCCAGCCAATGAGCTCATTCCTCACTTCCAACTTCTCTCAAGCTCTTTGTCTACCATAGACAGGATGACCCATCTCTAATTGAGGACCTAGATCTGCATCTACATGCCATATCTCAACTCGATTGCTTCTACAAAATTGTTCTACACCCCAAGGCACTTCATCGTGGCATGTCAGTCCTCAACATCGGGCGCATCAGAGAGCAACATTGCAAAAATTCCCTGTCGCTGCCAGATCTACATCTCTTCCTGTTTGTACCATCTGCGCCATCAACATGCGACAAATTTCAGCTTGCGATCATGGGGCTTTGGAAGGCTATGACATAAGCTTTCTATACATGTAAAAAGTTTGGGAGATGATCAAGAATACAGCCCACACAGAGCAAAAAACTAGGCCCCTATCTGAAATCCTAAACTATCAACCATAGCTATTTTCTTTCAAGCTCTTATTTACTTCATTTCCCACTTTCAACTCACTGACATTCTTGATATTCAAACCAAACTGAGCACTGAAGTGTCGTGCATGATTTGAGGAGGGGAAGATTGAAGAATCAACAAGGAAAAGATTCAAGAGAAGACCAAGCCACTTTAACTCTAGATTCTTCCTTCACTTTAAGCTCTTGCTTCTTCCCAATCAACTGAAGTATTTGTTACTCAGATCTGAAGTTTCTAGCTAGTATAAATCTTCAAGAAGAAAATTTGGAGCACACGTCTGAAGATCCAAGCACAAACCTGAAGATCAGGCAACCCACTTGAAGATTCAAGCCAACATCAAGTCAGACATAGTGTGTTTTCACACTACCATTACTTGTGTCTCTTGACACATTGTAATCTGCTCTTTCACTTGTTAAATCTGAGAATCTTGGAACTGATTTGCTACTGCTCCAGCTCTTTAGCATGGGAAAAGACTCAGCGAGACAGCTCGGTTCAAGGGAGTTGGGTTTCACACCTGGCAAACCCGCATCAAGCTCATCTTGATGAAGGTCTCTGGACCATCACAAATGGCAAAGAGAAGAAACCTTGGGATGTGTATCTTGCAACTATTTGGCAAAAGAATGATGACAGAGCCCAAGCCATTATCAAAATGGAGCTAGACAACAGCTATATCCACCATGTGGATAACTGTGAGACCTCACAGGATACATGGAAGAGACTTGACACCTTGTTCGGTGCACAATCTAAATCATCAAAGTATGGTCTCCTGATTGAATTTTTCAGGCTTGAAATGAAGTCCAGCACATCACTTGCCACACATCTGAATTACATGGAAGGACTTCTAACCCAACTTGCAGGAATCAATATTAAAATGAAAGAAGATGTTTGCATCGGTGTTCTACTTAAGAGTTTGCCTCCAGAATATAATAATGTATCAACAACCTTAATCAACATGCCAAATCTTGAACTTGTTGACATCCAAGCATCACTGTTAGAAGAGGAAAAGAAGCTAAAAATTAAGAAGAACCAAGTATCTCTAGAGATGAGCATGCATTATATGTTGGTAACAGGTACAAAGGCAAGAAGAATCAACTCTTCTGTGACTTCTGCAAAAGGACTGGACACACTGAGAAGTTTGCTATGCAAGAAAGAGGTCTCAAAAGGCATATCTTACAGCTGTGAAAGAAGAAGAAGAGCATGGACCAAAAGAAGAAGATGAAAATGAAGATGAAGACTCCCAGGATCAGAAGGAAAAATCTCACCAGTCCTTCTACTCTCATTACACTGATAGACTGTTTTAAAAGCCTTGTATTTCCTAGCCCTAATGCGTCTTGCCATAAGCTTTGTAAACTCCCCATGTAACTTGGCATTATAGTCCCTGTACTCTTTGTGAGGCCCCTATTACAGCCTCTAGATGTCCACCATGTTTTGGTGCCCACGCTTAGCTTTTTTCTGCGATAGCCTCTGGTGTCTACCATATTTGTGGTGTGCCCACACTTTGCAGGTGGTTCTCATTACAGCCTCTACACACTTTTTGCCTTTCTGGTTGTGATTGAGGAGGGGTGTTGAGATTCAGACAATCATACCTACTAATAGCCTCTTTGTATGGAGCTTCAGGGCTAAGGACATGCAGGCTTACCTATCCCATATGCACAATGGAGCCTATTGCAATCTACTACTTTCCTATAAAGCATTGTACTTGCTTCCTTTTCTTCATGCAATGATAGTACTCTTTTCTTTTCAGTAAAGTGTCAGTGTCATTTTCCACACACACAAGATTGTGTTTATGAGTTCAAGTCTCAATCTTGAAACCTAATTCACTTGTGTGACAGTCAGTGTCTAAGTCTATGTCTACATGAGTCTTCTTCCCATCTTTGAACCACCATAGCCATGCTCTAGATCCATGTAGTTTCACACTCTCTCCCCCTCTCTTCTTCTTCTTCTCTTCTTCTTCTCCTCCTTCTCTTCTTCTCTACTCTCTCTCTCCCTCTTCTTCTTCTCCTTCTTCTTCTTCTTCTTCTTCTCTACTCTCTCTCTCCCTCTTATTCTTATTCCTCTCTTCTTCTCTACGCACTCTATCCCTTTTCTCCTTATTCTTCTCTTTTCTCTCTCTCCCTCTTCTTCTTATTCTTCTTCTCTTCTCCTTACCCAAGCAACAACAAGTCATGGTCTTCCCAGCCTTCTCATCCCCTTGACAATGGGGGTTTATATAGGTAATTTTGGCGGGGGGATTAGTAATGGCAGCCCCCCCTTGCCACCTCCCCATGGTCGTGGCACCCTCTCACCTCCTCTCATGAGTTGTGGCAGTGCCCCCCCTTGCGTGGACGTCGCAATAGCCCCCTCTGGCTTTTTACGACATGTGGCAACCCCCTTGCCTTCTCACGACAGCCACCCCCCATCCATGGCCAGTTGGTAGTGCGAGTGGGGGGATTTATCCTCTCTCTTTTTTTAAAAAAATCATTTTATTACGACTGGACTGTTACATTCTTCCCCCCTTAAGGGGATCAAGATGTCCTCATCTTGAAAGGAATTGGGCGTATTGTTGGTTGAGAGTACTCTCATCAATCCATGTGGCATCTTCTTTTGGAAAGTCCTTCCACTGGATGAGGTACTCCTTGAGGATTCTACTCCTCAATCTCTTTTCTCGAATGTCCAAGATTCTAGATGGTCAGAGCTCAAGGACCCCTTGGCTTGGCACTACAACTTGTTGATCATCGAGTATATGGCTAGGATTTGGTACATATTTTTTTAGTAGGCTAACATGAAATACATTGTGAACTTTTACGTTCTCAGGGAATTGGAGTTTGTAGGCATTGGGCCCTACGCATTTGAGGATCCTGTAGGGTCCGTAATACCTTGGACTCAGTTTTTTAAATTCCCTCAATGACAGGGAACTCCTCTTGGGTCATACACGAATAAAAACCATATCTCCCTCATTAAAGAGCCTCTCTTGTCTATTTAGGTCTGCATAGGCTTTCTACCTATCCTTAGTGGCTCTAATGGCTTGTCTGATGGTCTTAACCTGCTTATCCATCTCCACGAGCATTTCCTTAGAAGCTTCTACTCTTAAATTAGGATCTGAAAAGTCAATGGGGAATAGCAATCATGCTCATACAATGCTTGAAAATGTGTCATTTGGATGCTTTGTTGGTAGGAAGTATTATAGGCAAACTCTACTAATGGTAGATATTGAATCCATTTATTGGGTTCGCGATAGCAATAAGCTCTAAGGATATCTTCAATGACTTGATTGACCCATTCTGTTTGGTTGTCAGGTTTGAGGGTGATAGGTTGTGCTGAAACAGAGTTGAGTCCCAATATCCCTCTTCAAAAGTGAGACATGAAGAGGGAGTCACGGTCACTAACGATCCTTCTGGGCAACCCATGGAGCCTGAATATCTCCTTGATGAACAGTCTGGCAATATCTGAAGCTTTATAATTTGTCTTGACTGGAATGAGGTGTGCAACCTTGGTGAGCATATCTACTATAACCATAATTGAGTTGTAGTCCCCTTGCACTAAGGGTAACCCAACAAAAAAATCCATGCTGATAAATTCCCACTTCATTTGGGGGATGTCGAGAGGTTGCAGCTTTCCAAGCATCTTGACATGTTCCACCTTGATATGCTGGCAAGACAAACATTACGTGATGTATTTAAGCACATCTCCCTTAAGCCTTCCCCAATGGTAGCTTTTTCTGACCGTATTGAGGGTTTTGACATATCCGAGATGGCCTAAAAAGGGGGAGTCATGTGCTTCCCAAAGTATTCTCTGTTTGAGTTTCCTGTTGGAGGGTATGCATAATCTTGTCCTAAAATAGACAAGTCCCTCATTGACGGAGAATTCTTGATATTTGACCTTAAGTTTTGGATTTTGGTCCTTCCCCAAAATTTCCTCTATCATCACCAGATATTCCAGATCATGGCTAGCTTCCTCCTTGGCTAGTTCAAGAATAGGGTTGCTAGGCATTGACACCATAGTTGCCAAATATTTGGTCATTTAGGGTTCCTCCATGATAAGAGAGTTGAGGAATTCCTTGCGACTTAGAGTGTCAACGACCACATTCTCTTTGTTGGGTCGATACCTGATCTCAAAATCATACTCCAGTAGAACATCTATCCAACGGCGTTGCCTCATGTTGAGGTCGGTCTGGGTGAAGATCCATTTAAGGCTCTTATGGCCTGTGATCAAAGAAAACTTGTTACCAAGCAAGTAATGTCGCCAAAGTTTGAGGGCGTGGATCACTGCTAGCAGTTCCAGGTCATGGGTGGCATGATTCCTCTCATGGGATTTTAGCTTTCACGTGGAATAAGTTATGGGATGACCTTCTTGCATTAGTACACATCCCAATGCAAGTGTGCTAGCATCTGTGACAACTTCAAATTCCTTGCTTAAATCAAGGAGCTTCAAAATTGGTATTTTCACCAAGCTATGCTTGAGTTGATCAAAACTTGCTTGTTCAAAGGGCGTCCACATTATGGCAACTTGTTTTTTCAGCAAATTTGTGAGGGGTGTTGCGATTAAAGCTTAGTCCTTAATGAAGATCCTGTACCAACCTGTTAATCCAAGAAAGCTACGCACTTCTTTAATAGTAGTTGGTGGAGACCGCTCTTGGACATCCTTAACCTTGGTAGGGTCTATAGAGATCCCTTCATTTGACACAATAAATCCAAGATATTCAATCTACCTTTTTAAGAAGGCACTCTTTTTCTTCTTACCATAGAGCTTCTGAGTCCTCATGGTCTCAAGGATGACGCGAACTTGGGACTCATGATCTGCCTCCTTCTTGGAATAAACCAAGGTGTCATCAAAGAAGACGAATAACAAGGTGTGGTCTAAAAATGCCATGCATTAGCCTGTTAAAGGTGGCGGGGGCATTAGTCAATCCAAAAGACATTACTGTGAATTCGAAATGACCATATCTGGTATTAAATCCCGTCTTTGGAATATCCTCATCTTTGATGCGAATTTAATAATACCCTGACCTCAAATCAATCTTGGAGAAGATTTTTGCTCCCTATAGTCAATCGAGTAACTCATCTATCCTTGGAATGGGGTATTTACTTTTTATGGTTACTTGGTTCAGGCCTCTATAATCAATGCAGAGACAAAGTGTACCATCCTTCTTCTTTTGGAATAAGACTGAGCTCCCCAAGGAGAACTGCTAGGGCGTATGTACCCTTGGTTGAGTTATTCCTTTAACTCAATGGTCTCAGGAATGGACATCTTGTAGGGCCTTTTCGCAACTGGAGCAACTCCTGGGAGTAGTTAAATCTCATGATCCACTTTCTTAGGTGGTGGTAATTCAGTTAGTTCCTCTGGGAACACATCCACATATTCTTTTAGCCATTGATGGTTCTTTATTAGTGTCTTCTACCTAATCGGGTTTGTTTAGCTTGATTAGGTAGATAGGTAACCCCTTCCTTATTCCTTGAACTATTCACATTGCCTTAGCTAGCTGGAACTTTGGTTTACCTGCTTCACCTTGTGTTGTAACTAGCTCACCCTTAGGATTTCGAAAGGGGACTTGGCCCTTTCCACAATGAATGTGAGCATCATTGGGGATTAGCCAATCCATCTCGAGTAGACATTCATGGACACCTAGATTTATTACTCTGAACCTAACAGTTGTGGGCTCGTTTCTGAGTAGGAATTCCACCTTAGTAGTTTGTCTAGTGCAAGTGACTTCTCACCCATTTGTTAGTTTGACAAGCAAAGTGGGTGCATCTATAGTGGCTATCCCTAGCCTTCTTGCACACATCGGTGAGATTAAAGAATGAGTGCTCCCATAGTCAATCAGGGTTTTGAAATCCTTACCCTAGTAGTCCGATGGTGTTTGAATCACTGAGAATTGGCGGTTTGGCCCCTTCTTATGGAGGGCGGCATGAACGGTTGCCCTCTCGATCTCGACTTCCATGCACGGATATTCTTCTTCATTTAATCCTTTAATGGTAATATTGGAAGTTTTTGCCCTTCCAAATGCTGCACAACCACAGCCATGGGTAGCCCTAGCTTAATTTCCCTTGGCAGTGGTCCCCGCCAAGTTTGGGACATTCCCTTTTGAAATGCCCAGGTTCATTGCAGTGAAAACAACGCAGGCTTTATTCACTTCTCTGAGTGGGGACAAAGTCATTGATTGCATTTGCTCTCAGCTTCTTCCGTTGACCTTGACCCTTTCCTTGCACCCTTTTAATTTGAGCTCTTGAAATCCCCGAATTTTGGTCTCTGTTAGCCCAAGGTCTGGACTTTGGCTAGACTTCTTGGGCAATAGGTCCCACTCTTATCAATGCATCTTGCAAGTTTGAGCGACGCATTGATTCCAACTGAGTGTTTATTGGCAGATTCAATCCATCACAAAACTTCGAGACATGTTGGGGGATGCTCATTGTCGGGGCGTATTTTAGCAAAGAAACAAATTTCGAGTACTATGCTTCCACAGACAGGCCCAACTGCCTCAACTTAAAAAACTCATTCATTTTCTAAGTTCTATACGTAGGTGGCATATACCTCCCCTGCATTGCTTCCTTTAGTTTTTCCCAAGTTATTGTGCTTTCACTGACTGCTTGGTCTTTACACCATTGCTTCCACCACAGCCTCACCTCGCCAGTGAGCTTGAGCTTAGCAATCATGGCTCGGTTCATAGGTGATGTTCCCACTGCACTAAAATAGTCTTCCATAGATTCAATCCATATTTCAACATCAGCTTCAACAGTCTTCCCCTTTCCATCAAATTCTGGTGGCTTAATTTGTTTGAGAAGAAACTTCTTCTCTTTACTTCTGTTGGGCTCAGTGTGGTAATAGAGTTTTGGATCTGTGCTTGGGGGTGTATCTGATTACCATTTAAACTTTCCCATGTCAGATTTTCATTTACACACCCCTCTTCAACTTAAATAAAAGCACACATATTTTTCCATTGCAACCATTCAAATGAACATAAAATTCTTATTTAACCATAGGGAAAAGTAAGCCTTAAGTACAATTATTCGGGAATGGATAGGGTTTGGCTAAGACGATTTTTTCCATTTTAGGAGTTACATTAACGCTAGGTTAATAATTCTCTATTGGATTCGACTATAGGGACAAAATAATAGTATGGATTTGGGGAATGGATTCTTAGGAAGTGATAAGTCATGGGAAGTTCAGGAAATCCATGTTTCTGATAAGTCATAAGAAGTTCAGGAAATCCTTGTTTCTGATAGCCATGACGTTCGTGTCGCCCCATTATTTTAATTGTGTCCGCTGGTAAAATTCTAACCACCTCTTCGTAGATGTAGCAGTTCTGATCTACTTGCCAGCATCTGACGTGTAGGGTCAAGTTTACATGAGCCTCATGGAAGATGAATAACTTGATAATCTTCAATTCTTCTAGCCACTTTAACCTCTTCAAATTGTTTTGAAGATAGGCGAGTCGATTGGCGTCTATGTAGCAGTACCCCACGCTCCAAGTCCAACGCCTTTCCACATACAACGGGGAGGGGTTCTAGAGTTGATCTAGGATCCCCATCATGTCGGATTGTTTGTGATAGCTTGCAGATTTCATAACTATCATGAACATGATCTGAAATATAAGGAACCTATTCCATACCTTGTAAGTCTAGAAGCGGCATCAATCCACAAGTGAGTATAAAAGAAAAACATTTACTAATGGACACATCACCTCACTCTTCTCGATTTTTCTCCCTAATTGTTTTAGTGGTAGGTTGGGTCTAATACCAACTGTAGCATGCCGCCTATCGGTTGTCCAAGCACGTTTTTAGTGGTCCGTTGAGAGACACCGCCCAGCACTCTCTTGGAAGGTCATAAGGTTTGTTGCCTAGGGTTTTTCGAGTCCGCCTCGCAGCGGAATGTCTACGGCCAAACCCACTAGGATCGACCTGAACTTGAGTCCCTAGTGGTCAAGGTCTCCTGGCAGCTTTCTAGCATTGGTTTTGGACATCCTACTTTACGCAAAGATAACCAAGCCAAAGCAGACCCATGCCTCACTTGGTTCAAAGAGAATGGGAAAGAGAGGGATGCGGCGCTCCACCTCTCTTCCCATAGGGCATAGTCCCATTCCGGTTCCCTAAAACGGCATGAGTTGGGGTTATAGCCTAACGATTTCTAAGCATCGGTCGTCAGTAAAACCTTGTGAGAAGCCTCCCAATTCTCTGGGACCACCATGCTGTAGAACAGACCCATCGGGGATTCCGCTCTCTTGCTTTCCTCACTTGGTGTACTTTAGTTGTCTAATTAGTCCTATCACTTTTAAGTGTGACGTGTAAAAATAGCTTCCTTAACTAACCTTTTTAGAGGACAAGGTTAGTTCACTTAATCTTACGGCATTGACACGAAAAAAAATTCGAATAATTTTCTTGGAAGTACTTAATATTAGCAAATTATCAGAGTTAAAAGTCTTTTTCAAGAGGGACAATATTCGCAATCCGTAAGGATGCACTTTATTTCCACCAAGTTTCCACCCTGCACTAGTAACAAGGGCCCCTTGAGAATCTATCCCGAGTCACGCTGATCGTTTGAGTAGGTCCCAGAGACAGCGAATTTACAACCAGAGCCCCCTAGCATCCAAGAATCCTTCTATGTTCAAACCAATGCGCGTAGAGACCTCTCATGGTGGGTTCGGTCCATGTTCCCATCATGGCTATTTAGAACCCCCTTGGCTAGGGTTGGTGGCCAACTAGGGGTGGTTTGGCGCGCCCTCCAAAATTTCAACCTGATTCACTATACTCATTTATGAGTTTTGGGTTACACAATCTCTTTTTTTTTTTAATTTAGAAGTAGTGTTCCTAAATTTACAAGCACAAACAAAGGTGCAAGTGAGTGCTCGAGACATCTGCTAAGGTGGGGTCCCTCTCTTGACCCTAGTGTTTGTCCTTCTTGCCTTAACAGTAATTTCCAATATCCTCTGAAGGGTAGGGAATTTCTTGGTTTTGTCGCCCTATGAAGTAACCATAGATTGGCTTAGTTTCTTGGAACTCTAAATAAGTTGAGTTGAGCCCTATCCTTACGTGTATAGGGTTCATTTTTATTGAACAGCTCTTGAACAAACTTTTGTACTTCATAAGTGTAGTTGAGAGTTATCTTCATGATGAATCCCTAGTGTTGAGATGACAAGCTCAACACATGCAGACATTGATGATGGACCGCCTGGTTAGATGGGTCCACACGTCTACACTTAGCATGTCAGTGGTCATTATGACTCTCACATGGCCACTAACTCATTACTTATTATATTCAGGTTGTTACACCTATTTACAGCTGGCATAATTATAGCGCCAGTCGACTAGAGTAGTCGGTTATGCATTGTTTGACTTAGTAGGCCACTTTCCTTTATCTTGTATCTTATCTATACTTTGTGTACATTGTAAAGAGTGTGGAAGAAGAAGAAGAAACCAGTAAGAAAACACTTTTTGGCCTCCATCTCTCTTCTTGTCTCTTGAGTGAGCTTCTCCTTGTGCATTCTGTGTGTGTTCGGCGCAACATCTTGAGCAAGTCCCCCCACCACGTGATTCTTGACACCTAGCAGTGCAACTAAACTAATCATGATGCCACGCAATTTGGAGGCGTATCTTTCCTAGACAATACAGTGCTGCAAAGCAAGGCTTTGCTTTTGGGAATTCATTTTGACGCGCTTATGCAAAACACAAATAGAGACTTGTATGTATATATATATTTTTTTCTTTTTCTTTTTCTTTTTTCTTTGGGTGGGGGACGTGAAGCTATCAGTCCTAAGGCAAAAGCAAACACTCCCCTCTGAAAGTTTATAGGGGACTAATACCTGTTTTAGTCCTACAATGACCTAGATATACTTAAACATCATCATAGCAATTCAGGAATTTCATGTACTTGATTCAAATCACCACTTCTACCTTTCCAATTCCACAAGTTTTGTGATGCAAAGAAAAGGTACAATTTCTGTTTAATCGACAAATATGCATAAGTGTTTTAACAATCATTTTTTTAAAAGCATGCTAATGTTAATGCATAATCTAAAGTATTACGAGCATAATCAATAAGGTCCTAGCATAATCAATAAAGTATTTCCAATATGAAAAAAAAATTATGTAAACTAAATGGTGGTTGGTTATGATAGACTTTTGCCGAATAGCTTTCCCTTCCCAAGGAGGTCGGCCTATGTCCTTAAGACTCCCCATCAGGGTAGGGTGTATAGAACACACCTGATTATGGTTGCTTGTCCCACGGCCCCATCGGTTGAGGCAAGATTCATGTTCGGTTGGACCTTACTTTGTTTGGGAGGCATCGTATGATTTGGCTTTTGCTTCATAGCTACGCATCCAGATTGTGAGAACGACGGCTCCTCGCGAAAGGGACTAGTCTACGAGGATCTTCTCCAAGAGAGGGGAGAAAGGAAAGAAAGACGGCAAGCTCCGAGTTCTTCAACAAGGGAATAAAAACAATTTCCTTCTCTCTCTTTATTTATCTCTCTCTCTCTCTTCTCTTACCCTCCCTTTCCTCTCTTTTCTATCTCTCTTGCTCTCTCTCTTCTCTTACTCTCCTTCTTCTTCTTCTTCTCTTCTTCTTCTCCTCTCTCTCCCCCTCTCTTCTTCTTCTTCTCTTCTTCTTCTCATCCTTATCTTGTACTCTACTCTCTCTCTCCCTCTTCTTCTTATTCTTCTCTTCTTCTCTACTCTCTCTCTCCCTCTTCTTCTTATTCCTCTCTTCTTCTCTACTCACTCTCTCCCTCTTCTTCTTATTCTTCTCTTCTTCTCTATTCTCTCTCTCCCTCTTCTTCTTATTCTTCTCCTCTTCTCCTTACCCGAGTAGCAGCAAGTTGTGGACTTTACAGCCTTCTCATCCCCTTGACAATGGGGGTTTATATAGGTAATTAGGGGGGGGGGGGGGGGGGGGGGGTAATGGCAGCCCCCTTGCCACCTCCCCATGGTCATGGCACCCTCCCGCCTCCTCTCGTGAGCCATGGCAGTGCCCCCCCTTGCATGGACATTGCGATAGCCCCCCGTGGCTTTCTATGGCACGTGGCGGCCCCCCTACCTTCTCATGACAATCACCCCCCTCCCCCCGATCTGCCAGTTGGTGGTGCAAGTGGGGGGGATTTATCCTCTCATTTTTTTAAAAAAATCATTTTATTACAATGGGATTTTTACAGTTTTGGAAGTGTTTGAGAGTGTTTTGGATGATATTGATTATGTTTTGGAATCTCATGATGATTTTCAATAGAAATATGAGGCTCTATGATGTTCTAATAGGTTCTGTTGAGGTTCTAATTGGTTCTGATACCTTCTGTTTAGCTTCTGTTTTGTTCTAATTTTCTTCTGTATGAAGCATGGATTGATGATTGATGAAGGTTGGGGTATTTTGAAAGCTTATTAAATAGTTTTTAATAGTTTGGAATGGTTTTAGTATGAGTTATGAGGTTATGATGTTTTCTGTTGACCTTCTATAACCCTCTGTAGACCTTCTGTAGAGCCTCTGTTCCTGCTCTGTTTCTATTCTATTCTACTTTGTAGATCTTCTATAAGTGTTTTGTGGTATGAGGGTGTACTTTGGGAAAGTTTTCCAACTTTTGGAAAGGATGAATCTAAGTTCAAAAGAGCTAAAACAAATGGAAGAAGCAGTTGTTGATGACTAAAGTGAAGTGACAGTAGTGAGCTATGAAGAGACATTGTAGTGGCTCTGGTGCCCTTTCATACCTCCCATGCCTCTTGGGAGATGCATCCATAACCAAGAGAGGATTATTGAGAGTCATTATTGAGTATTGTAGTAAGAAGATGATGTAGTATTGATTGAAAGAGAAAGAGAGAGTCGGAGATAGCCGATTCTATCAATATAATGTATCTTTCTATGAGAGATAGAGAGGAGAGAACTATGAAGATAATGAAGATGAATACTATGTGATTATTTCCATCCAAAAATTGGTGTATTCTTTTGTGTTTCTTATTCTATTGATGGATTCTATGAAGATGTTGAAGATTATGGTTGATTCTATCAAATCCGTGGGAGAATATCTACTATGATGTTGCGTGAAGATTTGTTCTTTTCTTTGTTGTGGTCCTCTAAAGAATGAAACAAAAACTTGTTGATGTTACATTATAGATTTTCTTACAGTAGAAATCCATTTTCCTTGGTGTCTCTCTTGGGGCTCCATAACACTAGTAAATGAGTTCAGATCTATGCATTTAATGCTCACAACCATTCATAAATTATCTAATAACCATGTGACCACATCCAGGCATGGTTAGGCATCGACGCATGCTCCAATGAGCTCCAAAACTTTAAGATTCAAATTGTTCCATGATTATGACAGCAGTGTCTCTAATGTGAACTACATGTACATGAAGCTCAATAGCTTCCACAAGTGCTCAACCATAGAAAAGTATTGCCATGATCACTATAATCATTTAACCCCTCTACAAATATGGTATTCATCAACAATAGGCTGCCATTAATCATTGCCAATACAAAGAGAACATCAAGCACATTTCCAACCAAGAGGTCAAGTGATCTTTAGGAATACTTTGATGCATTCAAATCTTTAAGTGGTGCTAATGCTACCTATATCCCTCAAACTAATGCTCATTAACTTCTCAGTATCTCAATGAGATACCCACTTTCAAATGACTTGCTGAAATTGTCTTCATAGTTTTAAAAAATAGCTGCATTTTTCATGTTGTCCATGCTGACTCCTACTGCTAGTTATTGCCTAAAATGCTTACTCATGAATGCTCAATATGTTTTATTAATGCTACTCTACAATAGCCATGGATGACACCAATCCAAATCTCCACACAATCAGTTTGAATATGTGCCCTCTCTATGTGCTATCCATGTTGAACTGTAGGTGGTACTATCCATGCTGGACTAAACACATCTTTGCTACTCTTCAATCCATGCTAGTCACATAGTTCGCTTCTTGAGCCCCAATGCAAGCCACTAAAACCTCCTTTTGATGCCTCAACAAGTCTTGGACAGCAAGTACAAGGAACCCATGTTGCAAATCTTCCTAGAAAAAAATATGATACATGATAAAAGTCCAAGAGAGGAAGACAATGACAAAGATAGAGTAGGGGGTCAAGAGCACGATGCTCTCTTCTTCTTCATTATTCTTCTATCATTACCATGATACTTCACTATCTAAAATCCAAGTGAATTAGGCTAGGTCTTACTCCTTAACTATAGTCTACTAACTTTATTTTACCTAGCTTGCCGACTTATTTAAGACGCACACACATGCTAGTGACAACTAAGCAACACGGTTGTCGTGTCAGGGATAATATGGTATTAGATGAGCTTTGCTCTCTCAACAATTCCAAGACCAAGTTTATTTCTAATAAGTCCAAGGATCCAAGTGCACAATCATATTTGACTATCAAGATTGACCAATCCACTAAATCAAAAGTTACTACTTCGAGTTTTAATGTGAAGTCCTCATAGTCACATCCTTCAGTTATGATCAAGACTATAACTTCACCTGTGAGAAACAAGCTTCTAGTGCTTTAGCTTTGTGACAAAATATGAAATCCAAGTGAAAGAGAACAATGAATTTAATTATTCACAAAACATGTTCTTCTCGGCCCAAAACCCTTGCACACTTGAATCCTAAGCAATGTCTCCTAGAGAAGGTGGGTATGTGAGTGCACCAAGAAGATCAAGTTGAGACTGAGCATTAGAAGGAACTAGAGGATATAATGTTATCATTCACATGTGCATATGTTCATGTTGACATTGGAGTTTGGACTACTAAGCATGAGAAGCTCTTAGAAAGGCCCTTGACATGGCTAGAGCAAGTTAACATCTATTAGTGTTATTTGGCAATCGTGGGAGAAGTCATAAAGTAGATTACCAAGGTAGAGCAAGTGAAGCATCGCTTGACTCTCATATTCCACACTAGGGAGTGGATGTCAAGCAAGAAAGATGTACTTTTTGATAGATTCTTGGTGTATTTCTCATGGATGGTTGAGGTGGTCATCCTAATTAAGGGGGAAGCCATCATTTTCGGTGAGCTTTTAATGAAAAACTTGGCTACCTGCTTTGAGGAAGTGGATGGTTGTTGAGGGAAGGGGGTGATGATAATTAAGTCGATGCTATTCATGAGCTGATTTTTTGTTGGTGAGCTAGTGTGTTTTGCAATCAAGTGAGTAGCATGTTTGATGGGGTTAGGTTTGCATGTTTTGAGGCTATAGCAAGTCAAATGATTTAGCATCAATGGACGTCTAGCATGCCTCGTCAAGTTGGAGCTAGCACTATTCATGATTTTCACCCCTTCTCCTTGCATTTACAATGAATGCAAAATCAAATCAAGGGATACTTTGTGAAAATGCTTGCATAATTTTGGGAGAGAGCACTAATTGATGAAAACCCTGCCCCCTAATTCAAAGAAAATAATGGCTAAAAATCATGGACAATCCTATATTAGCATTCTTTTCTTTGATTAGAAAAAGTAAGAGCTACAACCTTTTAAGTTGCAATAAAGGGATGTGTCCTCTTGACATGAGTATGTAAAGGTTTTATCTTGGTGCTACCTTCTTTCTTTTCCTTAACTAGTCATGGAAGATCTTTGAAGCTCTAAAGCTCACTAATAGCTTCTTCTATTTCCAAATCTTGGATGATATTCATTGTGGTACTTGCTTTTCTTGTTGAGGCAAAATATGAAGTACTTTTCTTTCTTTAGTGTCTTATGGCTCATGGTGACAAAATTTATAAAGGTTACATTGGGTCTTCTTTCGCAGTAAGGGTGATGGTAGTGTTTTCATAGGAACAACAAGCATTGTAGAAAGACCTTGTTGTTGCATCTAGTGCCATAGATTACTTTGAAGATGATGACAAAGGTAGAAATGTCACACTACATCACATAAAAAGGTTACGCGAATTAGAAGGAAGAAGGGTGAATTGGAGACACTTATGTTCATAATGTTGTGTTGTTCAAAATATCGACTAATTGCTCAACTTTATTCTAGTATGGATATTTGGTATATGATACAAGATTCATGATTAAATAGAAAACTTGAATCAATTATATTTTAAAGGTTTGAATTTTTTTGGGAATAAAAAGTGCCTTCTTCATCATTTTCTTTTCTTGGATCTTCTCTTCCCAAACTCTTATAGGGCCACGCTCGTGTACATTATTCCCCAACAATGTGAATACTTATGTTAGTAGAAAAGATTTTACTATTGGTGGTAGCATGAATAGTTTTGCATGTTAAATATATTTGTGCATGAAAATTAATCACATCTTTAACTAAGCAATATATTGCATTTAAATAGATCCAACAATATTAAATTTTGAATTCCTTTTGAGAGACTTTTGATTGCAAAATCAAGTAATCTATATTTTGAATAATTTTTTTGTCAACCTTATATATTCTTGTAGTCTCTCTATTGTTTTCTTAAAATTCTCAAATATTACATCAAAATGCTTTCCCTCCATCATAGTATCCCTATGTTTTTCCAAAAATCTACAATACAACGACGAAGTCCCTTTCCTCCCAACATTTTCTATACAATTTGTTATTCTCACTTCCACTTTTCATTCAATGTCTTCTTTTCAATGGAAGCTCCACGTCATTGATGTCCCTCCTCCTCTATCAAAGCAATCATAATATATAACAATTTTTTATCTTGATAACTAGAGGGGGATTCCTATCACTATTTCTATTGATACTTTAGTTATGTGTCATAAACAAATAAGAGAAGACATGGAAAAAATCAATTGACAATTATAAGCAGCAAGTCAAAGATCTCAAGTTTGAAAGATTAAGAATAAAAATCAATGAAGTGCTTCTACACATGCATATATGCACTTGGAATTATGATTATAGAACTAGCATATTGATGTGTTGTGTGTTGTAGACCAAATTGTATGTAAAATTGTATCAATAAGGCCTCACATTGTGTTATATTTTTTAGGAATTCGTTAAACTTATCATATATATATATTTGTGTGTATATTCAAACGTCACAAATTGGCAACCTATTGAAAGAATATTTGGGGGTTTTGGTGCGTTTCATGGTTTTATAAACGAATAGCTTTACAATGATAGATCGAATAGATTGGCCAACCATGAAGTTTTCTTTTGCAAAAAATTTACAATACACCCACAATCATTACAAAATATGGATCTCTAAATGCTCATTCAATCTCGACTCTAGACAATGTAGAATAGCCAATCATGGAACTAGAAACAAGTGAATCTTTTAGATTGAATGTTTGTTGTGAGATAATGAAGGTGTTAGGTGAAGATCACAATCTTCATATGATTGCATGTCTTTGTGGACTTCTTTTATGATGAAGGTGTTCAAAAAACATCATCAATGTTCATATTCAAATTAAAGGAATGCATGGAATTTTTAAATCAAAACTAGGATACAAAAGAAGTGTGTGGGATTAATTCCAATATACAATAAAATTCTTCTTTGTAAATAAATGATTCCATCACAAAATTTTATTCTAATTACGTGAGATGGATTTATGTGAGTAGAAATATTGTGGCAATTGATCAAGACTTAGAGAATGGAAGTGATAATCCTCTAATGATGCTAGAGTTTCAATTGGAGGAAAAGCTCTTAATAATACTTTAAGAGAAAACATCTATTTGCATCAAGTGCAAATAGATGTGTCAAAGAAAAGAATGAAATATTTCATGTGAAGACATTGTCATGAAATAAGTTTTTCTCTTACCACAATGTATGTGCAAGAAATTATGATAAAATGAGACTTGGCTTCTATATTAATGACATGTCTGTACCATTTATAAACATGAAAATATTAAATATATAGCAAAATATGATTATTATATATTCTAATTGTATAACTTGACCCAATTTGAGAAATTGATACAAAGCTTTCAATTTTATTACAAAGTTGTGACTATGTACATGGGAGCAATCTATTGATTTGATTATAAAATTGTGGTTATCACACTTGTGGCTAAGCTTATCCATAGTATGATAAATGGGACTCTTCTTGTATTTCAACATCTAAACCCATTGGATGCTCTACAATAATAATTACATCCATACTATATAGATCTATAATGTTAGGGTTAGTTGATGTGGATGTGGGTGCAAGCCTTATGGAATCTCTAAATGAGTGGCATGATGGTGGAGATACATATGTAGATATTATAGATTTCTTTCTCTATGGAGTGTAACTTACAAAGTTCTCACACTCTGGTGTAGAATGCAAGTTAGATGGGGACTATTGCTTGTCCAAATCTATCCATGGTGAGAGAGAAAAGAATCCTTATTCTTTTGTTGTGTGTTAATACACTTCTTTATATTTTTGGGCTCTGGTGGGGGTTCTCCCTCAATGTGTAACCACCTTCAAGCTAGATACACACTACTACTACTTGACCCCCACAACTCCAAAATCTGAAAAACTAGATGATAATCCTTTAATCACTAAAATTTCCTATGTGTGTGACTTGAATGGATTGCTTTCATCTTCTTTTCCTTTTCTACCACTTCAAGAAAACCAACCATCGTGGATGTTTGTTTAATAAATTGTTTTAGTGAGTGAAACAACAACAAGAGAGCTATTATGTTTTGACTTGTAGATGATGTATGGAAAATTTTAAAAGGCTTTGTGTTAGTAAGAAAAGGAAAATGAATGGTTTTGAGGATTATGGGTCTATTATCTTGCATGCCCATTGACTACATATTGTTGTCATAATCTGTGTATGGGATCCAAGTCGATGGAAAATATGAGGAGTTTGCAATAGAAGAAAGACATTCTCATGTGTCCAATTTCCAAATAGTTTTGTTTGTTTTATAGAGTTCATTCGAGAATAGCTTTCTAAAGTACATATTACTCTATGTAGAAACTGAGGTTTGAGTTTGAGAATAAGTTGTTGAAATCATGTAATTCTAAAAACCTAAATTCATGCAAACTTGTAATCCTATAAATCTAAAAATGATGCAAATACTAAAAACATGAAAACCTAAATTATTGGAAAATTAAATAAGAATTTGCATTGAAAGAAGTTCATGCAAGAATAGTTCTAGTGTATTTGCTACTTTGTCAATTGGGTTAGTTTGTTAATAAGAGATCCTTGGTTTGCATCTACTAGAGTTGAATTTGTGGCTATTAGAAGCCATTCATAGAATTCACTTACCAATGTGTCGATAAACCCCTTTATTTGTTTGGGTGGCTAGGGGTTTCCTCTTGGTATAGGGCTTTTGTACTATGGAGTTTGAGTTCACAATTGTTACTTACTAATCCATGGAATTCACCTACCAACATGTCAATAAAATTCTTCATTTTTTGGATGAGTAAGGGTTTCCCCTTGATGTGTAATCAACCTTAGATAACATTCAAGCTTAGATGGGTTGTTTACGCAACCTATTCAAGTAAGAGATTAAGGGTTTTAGTAAACAAAACCCTTCCTCATTGGAGGTTGGAGTGTGAAGCTTGGGAGTCATTAGCCAAGGGGATTAGTGGAGTTTGGGAGCTCACCCAAATTGCCTACACTACAACTAGGTGAACTGTTCCTTTTCTTAGTCTATTTTCTTCTCTCTTTTTTTGGCTAGTGTAATTGTAGAGTGGATAGGCTAGGTGAGTTAGATATGTATTGGATGCTTATAGTGTGAGAGGCCATAAGATATCAAAGAGTTGGTAGTGCATGAATCAATATGTGTGATTTTGTCTAATTCTGATACATCATTATTGTGGGTGAATATTTTGGTTCCACAAGATACAATCTCAACTTATTGATTATCCATGTTGCTCGCAAGTGGCATGCACTGGGGTTGAAACCTTGAAAGGCGGCATAGGTAGGAAGCTAAATGGGAAAGCAATGCACCTCACGTTGAACTTGATTAGAGTAGAATTAGTTTAATTAGAGGAATGTGTGTTTGTATTAGTATCTCTCTTTTCTTTCATTTAAAAAAAACAAAAGATCTTGAAAACTAGTGTTGCTCCCTTATCAAGCATCAATTGGATGCATGTGTTTCACTAGGCTTGACAAGAGGTGTCAATTTCTTATAAGTTGATGAGAAGGGAACTAATTATTTAATTTTTTATTATTTTTTGGATATTTTACTAATTTTTTAAGACATAACTATGGTGGCATCATAGGCAAACCATTGATGTATGATTAGTCCTAAACCGGATGATCGAAAACACATAATCAAACCATTGATGTAGAATAGATAATCGGAAACACATAGATAATACGTAGCAAGAGGTATCTTATGGGAATTATTAAAATTGAAATATTATTGTAATTTATTATTATTATGTTTTTTTTCCTCTGATTTATTTAATTCATCATGAGATTGACGCATATGTATGATGGACAACTTCTAGGTTTTTCACTAGATACTCACAATTTAGAGTGATTGGATGCAACATTGAGTTCTTGTATGAAATATGAATTCAATTAGGCTAAATTATCAGAACACTAAACATTTTCTAAATTCTCTAATTCCATAGCAGCTTTATATGAGTAGATATTTGGGATAGATATACTACTCAACTAGCCAATGGCTTGTGACCAGCTAGTCTCAATAATGGCTCTATCGATGCTTGTCTTGGGTGAATTGTTTTCTTTGAGTGGTTGGTACAACCTAAGTATTCCCAAAACTTACTTTGATCTAAGATTTTAAGGGTTTTAATCATTGTGCACTCATGGCTTTTAGATTGTAGTTGTAGCCCATTGGTAGAGTTAGCTCCTACCATGGTCTCACTATCAACATTGTCATCACAATGTGCCCCATGCCCATTAAGATAGTTGTAAATCATTGTCACTTATTAGTATTATTTAATTAGTTATTTGGCCCCAAAACCCATGATATTTTATAACATACAGCTATCTAATAAATAAATGATGAAATAAAAGATAAAGGATCAAGGCTCTTTTTCGTTTGATAAATAAAATGTGTCATTATTATTGTTGTTATTATTAAAATACAATTGATTTGCTCTATTCATGTTTTATATTCCTTGTCTAGGCAAGGATTGTAAATAAGCATTACTCACCAAAGTCAATAGAAAGCCATTTGTAATTAAATAGCCTATGAGGGATTTCTTAAACAATACATTGCTAAGGGATATAGAGCAAAATGGCCAATACACATCTCGATACAAAAAAAAAAAAATTTATGATCCTATCTTGAAAACATTCATGAACGAGGTTCAATCAATGTTAGGGAATGTCACAAGAGAGAAGGTTAAAAGAGATTCAAACTCCTAGTATGGATGTGAAAGAGAATATGCAATGTCTATTGAACATGTGGAAGACCTACAAAGAATATGGTCAACCCTTTTAGCATGATAGCACTACAAAGAATATGGACATGTGGAAGACCTACAAAGATTATGCTCAACCCCTCTAGCATCAAAACACTTTCCACACTCATACCTTCACACTAAACCCATCATGGCAAGAGACTTCCTCCATGAAGAATTTGTGACCAAACAACCTCTAATGCCATGGCATTCAAGTGTTGGTGTTAAGAGCAGAGGAAGACTATCCACACATAGTAAGGAAAAGAAAGTGTAAGACACATATTCACACAAATAAAGAAACATGATAGTTGCAAGCTTGAAGATATTAAGACATGACCAAATTGCACCTATGTTTGATTCTCTACCAGGGATGTAGCTTCAGAGATGGTTCAAATTGTTGAATTCTATGATAGGGATACCTTGATGAGGCATAGGCTAGAAAGTATCTTCAACAATAGAATTTGGAAAATCATATAGAGGTGCAAGATGCATTAGAGATCATTCATATAACTTTCACAATCTTGGAGTCATATAACTTTCACAATCTTGGAGTCATATATTGTTTAGGATTTGCTATGTGTGTACGAGAAGGATGTCCTATGCTTGTGGCCCATAGAGGTTAGTCATAAATATATGTATGTATGTATCATGTGGGTTTGACATAAGGGATTTTTAAAATACCATTTTTACATATTTTTTACATATAGAAGGGTCCCATATAAAGGAGTTACTTACAGATTGAATAGAAAAAGGTTATGTTTTATTAAGGAAAAATTCATAGATAAGGATATTTATAAATAGTCCTTGAACGCATGTGATGTAGAGGGTATACATATAGTGAACTACCTGGGGCTTGTGGTTTGTCTTTGAAATGGATCCAATCTCCAGTATTAGGATAGATATGGCCGATTTAAAGATGAATTTAAGTTCAATACCTAGGACAAGCTTCATCAGATTATCTTAAAATGTTAAGTATTTTGAATGTGTCAAAGAAAACACTCTATCCTGTGTATGGCCTTGTGACCATGATGAGCTTTTCACATAAGAAGAAAATCTTCATAATCATTCATATACAAAGAACATCATGTTTCACTTAATTTAAAACATCATGTTTCACATAAGAAAGAAATATTTATAATCATTCACTTACAAAGAACATTGTGTTTCACTTCATCCAAAACATCAAAGAGGGTGGTCGTTATTTATTCTAGCTATATCTATGTATCAAAGAGGGTGGTCATTATTTATTCTAGCTATTTATCAAAGAGGGTGTTCATTATTTATTCTAGCTATATCTATGTATGTGTGTGAGGAAATGAGACAATGTGGATGGATGGATCTCGAAACCTAAGTGTTGTCACCTATGGCTTTTGTTAGTAATCCTAACCCACCATTTGCGCAATGTAAGAGGCTCTCAGAGTGCAAACTATCAGTGCATTATGGATACTAAGGTGTCCACTAACCCTAATTAGGTCTAGATATGGATATGAGCTAAAGTCGCACTACCTATTTCGAGATGCACTTGCATGCTAATATGCAAGAGACTCAAACTAAGAGGAGTACTTTGAAGTTATCATAGGGTTAATGCATGTGCACCTAAGGATGGAGTTCCTATGATGTGGAAACAAGGTGTCTAGGGATGAGATATGCACCTAAGGAATGGTGTAGGTGTGTGGAACCTAATTTAAGACAAGGGTTACATGTGTGGAATAAGTGGAAGTGTGATCCCAATGGCCTAATAGGAAATTATGGTATGTAGCTACTTTGAGGCTCGACAACTCCAAGGATGGTAATTATGTAGAATTTCCAATGCTATGGGATGAAGAACTAAAGGTATATGAGTGAATGTTAAAGTTTGGTAGGAAGGAACCTTCAGTAACAAATAAAGCATTGCAATCTTCCAATCTGAAGGCATGCAAGCCAATCTCCAAACATCCTAACAAAGGCAAGAAAATGGATCTTTACGTTGTTCAATATCAATTGAAAATAATTCATTAGGCAAACCATCCCTATGTGGAAAATAGAAATCGGGTCCAAGCACCACCACCATAGGGTAGAGGGCAGTCATACTCAGAGCTAACACAGGTGGACACCAATATCCTACCCTACAATCAGTGTCCAGTGTATAGAGTTTGACATAATCAAAACAATGAAAACAGATACCAAGATACTCAACCAAGGAAATCCCCAAATGTATATTGCTATATGAACCAGTACAATAGAGATAGACATGATTGTGACAAAATACTTAGGAAGGGCAACAAAATCTCATAGACACAACCAGTGATACAAAGATGAGGGTAGTACTACTACTAAAAGTTGCGACTCATGATATACAAAAGAGACAACTTTCCTCATGTCACTTCTTGTATCCCAAGCAATGATCTAAAATGAGTGAACTTATCTCTACCAAGGGATTTGGTAAAGATATTTGTCACTTGGTCTTCATTCTTCACATATATGAGGTCTATCTTGCCTCCAAGCACCATTTCCCTCATGAAATGGTAATGTACCTCTATGTGCTTTGACTTGGCATGATAAACTGGATTGCTTGCCAAGAGCACACTACTCATGTTATCAAATAGCTTGAATGTCTTATCCACATGAATCTCCAAGTTATCCAATCAACTTAACTAGCCAAATAGCCTCACACATGCAACCAACATTGCACCCATGTATTTCACTTTTGCACTTGAGAGAGCCACAATAGGTTGTTTTTTACTACTCCGATTGACATGTTGCTTCCAACACCAAATGCATATCCACTGGCCGATCTCCTATCATACAGACAGCCAACCCAACTTGCATCACAATAACCTGTAAGCTCAACATGCTTACCATGCTCATAGAATAGCCCATAAGGCAATGTACCCTTCACATATTGATCAAAATTTTCAAAAATTTCATGGCTGCCCGATTTTTCCCAAATTAGAGACTAAGAATTCTCTAAATCTTGTCCAAATGCTTCAATCCTACTTCCTCATTACAAGCTAAAGGTTTAGATTGGTATTTAGGAGATATTTGAGTAAAATTCCCATTAAAATTACAAGAATCAAGCAAGATTTAGCTTGTTGTCCATAAACTCCATTGCTAGGGTTTGGGAAAAGCTTCATGGAGCCCCGAGAGGAACACCAAGGAAAAGGGAATTCTCTTACAAGAAAATCTATCTTGTAACACCAACAAGCTTGTTTATCATGTTTCATATGATCACAATGAAGAAAAGAACACCAGGCACAACAAATCTTCATACAACATCATGTAGATCTCCCACGGATTTGATAGAATCAACCATATTCTTCAATATCTTCACAAAATCCATCAATAGATCAAAGAAAGCAAAAGAATACACCATCTTTGAATGGAAATACATCACATAGTATTCATCTTCAATATCTTCATAGTCTTCTCTCTCAATCTCTCATATACAATCACTGTGTTTGAGTAGAATTGGCTATCTTTGACTCTCTCTCTCTCTCTCTCTATCAATAATACATCATATCCTTACTACAATCTCTCAAAAATCACTCTCAATAATCATTCTTAGGTCGTGGATACCCCTCCCAAGAGGTATGTCTGATATGAAGAGTCACCAGAGCCACTACAGTGTCTTTTCATAGCTCACTACTATCACTTCACTCTAGTCTTCACTTGAGTCTTCAACAGCTACTTCTTTCAGCTCTTTTGCACTTGTATTCACCTCTTTCCAAGGCTAGAAAACTTTCCCAAGCTACACTCTCATCCATCAGAACACATACAGAAGCATACAGAACAGTCACAGAACAGTACCAGAACAGCTACAGTACAGAACAGAACAGAGACAGAAGCTCTACAGAAGACCTACATAAGGTTACAGAAGGTCATCAAAACCACATAACTCATACTTAAACCATTCCAAACTTTCACAAACCGTTCAATAAGCTTTCTCAAGATCTCAATCTTCATCAATCAATACTCCATCCCTCCTTATAGAAGACAATCAGAACAAAACAGACCAAAACAGAACAAAACAAAAGGTATACAGAACAATCAGAACCTATCAGAACATCACAGAACCACTAATAAACATCATGAACTTCCAAAACACAATCAATATCATCCAAAACACTCTCAAACCACTTCCAAATCAATCAATCATCTCATAAAATCAACCATTCAGCTCTCAAAAACAACAAAAATCAGCCAAAAAATAAGTCATTTCAACACTCAACATATGCATCTCCTGAGACTAGATTGTTCAGGGAGGAAACTAATATCTCCAATGATCCTTCTCGATGTGCTCTGAACAGGTTATTACAAGTGAGATACCCAGGGAGATCACTGCTAGAGATAGCAGGGATGGGCACTGAAGGAAGTACGGAAGGAGCTTTATCCGCTACCCGCTTCAAGCGTTTGCGCTGTATGACCAGGGGAGGCGGAGAATCATCATCCTCTATGTCAATAGGTGTTGACTCATCTGAAGGTGGAGGAGGAGGTACTGGATCTGATGGAGGAGGTGGAGGCACAGTCTTCTGTAAACCTGAATAGGTTAAGAAGGCAGACAAATATGATCCATATGTGACATTGGTAACATTACCCCTGGTGACTTTGACGAAATGTTGATCCATTTTAGTGAGGAGGTAAGTGCTCCAATCAATAGCAACTCCTTTCAGCACCATCCTGGAAGCTGTAAAAAGCTCTTTGGATAAGTACTGGGATGGCGTTTTGGCAGGCATAAACCTGTCCTGGAGAAACTGACAGATCATCTTCCATATGGGATCAGTGATCATAGAAAAGGAAACTCCTGAAGAGTTGATCACCTTCTTAACATCCAGCATTTCCCTTGTCTGCTTTTGCAACAGCTTCAGAATCTCTTCATTAGAGAAAAGCTGACGAGTGGTAACAAAAGGTTCACCTTTGGAGGGAAGAGACAGAGCCTTCCCTAAGCCTCGAGGTGTCAAAGTCATAGAAATTCCTTGGACTAGTCCTGTCTTCTTGCTGTAAGAGGCCAGAAACTCATCACATAACGACGGATCCTCGGGAAGCAATGGAAAAGAAGTAGCCACAAAAGCAGCGAGTCCCACCTTCGTGAGAGGCTCAAAAGTAAGTAGGGAAGAGTAATCCCTACTAACTAGTGGGACGTACTGGATAGGGGGAGGAGCGTGAGAAGGCGCCATTCAGATGGTTACACACACACCACAAACACAGACAATCAAGGAGAATGCCTGCAAAGCAACAGACAACAATCCAAGGATAAGAGAATAACCAAAACAACAAAACGTGACTCGACCAACTAACCCCAAGCAAACCACAGCCTAGAAAAAATTCGACATGACCTTGAGACGTATGCGACCGAAAGCTTCATGCTATGCATCAGACAAACACCCGGAACCCCGTATCAGGCAAGAAAAGAAAAAACTGCACACCATACCCGTAACCGTATCAAAGACAGGAAACCAAAACATCACCACAACCTACACATATCAAGACTACATCATTGATAAACCAGTGTTTGACTATGGAAAGAACTCTAATAACTGCGCATACCCATCCCACGAAACGGTTCGTTAAAAAGGGGAATTAAGTGCAGTGAGGGGGAATGAATTTACTGAAGGGTTGATTTTAATAAATTATTAAGAAATGGGTGAAGTTTTATTAAGTGATAAACCTTAGCAAGAAAACGGCGGTTCCTTATTATAAATTGAAGTACCAATTATTAGGTGAAAACGGTGCTTTAATTCAAATCCCGGACTTCGATACCTAGACTGGGTCTCTAAATGCAAGTTCATTGATTACAAATTAAGGTGATGTGGAGCGCTTTTTTGCCAGCGCGTGCTCTTGTGACGACTAGTTTATTTTAATTAAAAATTAAAGTGCCTCCGTAGCGCACGTAGCGTGTGCTAAGTGAACGGCAGGTTTATTTTAATTAAAAAGATATGTATGTGTATATAGCGCGAATGCACGTGAAAACTGTGGGTAAATAAATAGGTCATTTTAACAATAATTGGGTGATTAAGGGGGAAATGAAAATAAAGAAATCACATAAAATAAATACCTGGAAGGGGTGTGTATGTAATGCCTAAATGCGCACGGAAGAGTCCCCCAAAAGAAGTGAATCCAGTAAAGGAAAAGTAAAGACCACTGACGAAACAACAAAGACAACACCTTAGCGGGTTTGTGGATTGTTATTATTTTTTAGTATTGTATGACGAGTTATTAGTATGCGTGGTGTTGGTGTTGTTGTTGTTTTGTTTTTTAATTTGGTTTTGTTGTGTTTTGTTGTTGTTTTTTCTTTTTGGTTTGTTTTTATAAATATGGGTTCCATATATGAAAATATTTTAAAGTAAAAAATAAATTTTAAAATGAAAAATGAATGGAAAATGATCAAGAGGGATGAGGGGAATTTTTTAGAATTTTTTTTAGAATTTTTCACTAATTGTAAATGAATTTTTGACATTTGTTGGTAATTTTTGGGATAAATTAGGAAATATTTAATTTTCAGAAATTTTGGGATTGGAAATTTCTAGTTGAAAATTTTCCAAAAATTGGCAAAAAACGAAGGGAATTTTTAGAAATTTTTCTAAATTTTTGTGAGGTGGAAATTAATTCATAAAGTAAGTAAATCGGTTAAATCAGGAAAATCAGCTTAGTCTTGGTAAGTAAGGTCAAATTAAGTCAGCTAAGGCCTGTTAGTTTGTGTAAGTCATGTAAGTCAGACTAAGGCAAGTCAGGTTAGTCAAATGGAACTAGGTTAGTCTAGGTGAAGTCAAATAAGTCAGTTAGGGGAACTAAGTCAGTGGAGACTAACCTAAAGGGGGTTAGTTAACCTAAGTTGGATTAGGGTTAGGGTTAGGGTTAGGGTTAGGGTTACTAACTTAACTAGGGTTAGTTAGGACTAACCTAACTAAGGTTAGTTAGATTAGTTAATTAAGTTCATTAAGTGAAAGCAAGTTAGGTTAGCTGAAGAGAGGTTAGTGTAACTAACCTAATGGTTAGTTAGGAGGAGGAGGAGGAGGAGGAGAGGGGGGAGGAGATGGCGGCGCCTGGCGGCGGGCGGGCGGCGTGGCGGCGACGACGGCGCGGGCGAGAGAAGTCGGTGTCTGTGACGGTGGCGCGGGCGGCTTCCGGCGGCGTCCGGCGACTGCGATGACGACGGCTCGGCGGGCAACGACCAGGGCGCGGCGGCGGCTACAACGTCAGACGGCGGCGAGTACGACGCAGACGGCGGCGGGTGCTTCCTTCGGCGGCGGCGCGTGGAGGGAAGAAGCGCGACAGCAAGAGGCGGAGGGAGGCCGGAGGAGGGGCTGGCGGGAGTAGGAAGGAGGAAGGTGGGAGGAGGAAGGAGGAAGGGGAGGGGAAGGAAGGCGGGAGCGGGGGAAGGAGGAGAGAGGGAAGAAGAAGGGGAAGGGAAGGAAGGCAGGAGCGGGGGAAGGAGGAGAGAGGGAAGAAGAAGGGGAAGGGAAGGAAGGCGGGAAGAGGGAGGGTGGAAGAAGGGAGAAGAGGGGAGGGGAGCCGGCAGCAGGTGGGGAGGAAGAAGGGGAGGGTGGAATCGAGGAGAGAGAAAGAGGGGAGAAGAAGAAGAAGAGAAAGAGAGAGGGAGAGAGAGAGAGGGAAAGGGTAGTTGGGAGAGGGGGGTCCGTTGGGGGAAGGGGAGGGTGAGAGAAAAAAAAATAGTTAAAAATAAATAAATAAATTAATTAATTAGTTAATTTTAAAGGAAAACAAAAAAAGAGGTGAGACGCCCCTATCCCGCGCGCATGCGTGGGGCAGGGGTAAAAAAATTTGCGGTGACGGGAGGGAAAGCACGCCTGGATGCAGGGATGGAGCACGCGGACACGACTAGGGCGCATTAAGACGTGTAAAATTGAAAAAAAGGCGCGTTCACGCGCGGGACGGAATGCGTAAATACTCATAAAAATAAAGAAAAATTAATAACTCCCAATCCGGACGTCAAAATGAAATAGCATAAAAACAAAAAGTGGGCAGGACGATAGGAGGAAAACAAGGAAAATATGTGACAGAGGTTCTGGGAGGGGTAAAGGGTGGTCACGTGCAAAAAACACAAAAAAGAACCAAAAAACGCAAGTAAAAATTAATATCGGAAGATCCGTGCATCAGAATGAGGTGCAGAAAAAAGGAAAACTGTGCAAAAAGAAGTGCCCAACAATCCTATCACATCAAAACATAGTTCCCACTGAGATAAGACACGTTCACATGGAAAAAACCCAAAAAACAAACCCGAAAATGGGATCGGAAATTAATCTCGGACGAACCGTTCGCCGAAATGACACGCAGTAAGAAGGAAAAATGCCCGCCAGAAGGAGTGGCACAGGGTTAAACCGTAGTTCCGGTGGAAGTAGGTGGGGTTCACATGCAAAAAACTCAAAAAATACGCCTGAAAACTCATTTAAAAATTAATAAGTAAAAATCCAGAAGTCGAAAGAGGGGGGAGGAAAAAGGAAAAAGATGGGGGAAGGCACGAGGGACACGGCTGTCAAATCAAATTGGAATTCCGATGCAAACAGGGCAGGTTCACATGGAAAAATGTCAAAAAGACGCACGAAAAAGTCTTAAAAAACTGAAAAATTAATAGTGGACAAATCATGCATCGAAAGGACTCAGAATAAAAAGGAAAAATATCAAGGGAAAAGTGTTGTCAGGGCTATGATGTCAGATCACGGTTCCGAAGCAAGAAAAGCACGTTCACATGGAAAACCGGTTAATTTGCGTAAAATGCTTCAAAAATTAATAACTCAAAAATCGTGTACCGGAACAGGGGTAGGTAAAAAGGAAAAATGGTCAGTTCATAGGGAGGAACAGGGCTATAGGGTTGGATGTGGACTTCGGTGAACGTAGGGTGCGTTCACATGGCAGGACCTCAAAATCAAGGAATAACAAAAAACTGCAAGGGAACAGCCCCAAGGGTGGATGGAACATGAACGGATGGGTGGGAAGGGACCCCATTAGGGTAACAGCAAGGCATGGAATACATGCATGAGCAGGTTAAGGCATATGCAAAAGGGTATGCAATGTAGACGCGCAGGGACGCGTCCCCACACTTAAGACCTTAATGGATAGGATTAACCGAACAACAAGGACCTAAGACCACGCCACAGACCATCCACTAACGTCCCCACACTTAAAACATGACCGTCACGGAGAAACAGAAGGTGTAGGGTTAGAAAAACTTGGCCCATGTCGTCAAGAAGCAAGGTTGAGTGTCGATGGCACGTCCTGTGTTGTTGTCGGCTGCCGGAGGTACCAAGGCATCTTCGCGGCACACGTCCGTCATGGCAGGGACCACGTGGTAGCACCCAGGGAGGTAGCCCAGGACTAATATCACTCGAGGAAGAATGATTGAAACCCATATCTCATACCCAGGTTTAGAAATCAACAGGGGAATGGTGTAGAGGGAGTATGCCAGGGTGCACAGTTGATGGTGCATTAGTGCGTCCAACCCGTCTGGCATAAGTGCAAGAAGGAAGGCAAGGGAGCCTTACAATGCAGTATACAGAACAGGGTGATGTGTCTTGTGATGACGGCAAAGACCCATCCCGTGGGTGCATAGGGAAACGGGAACATACCTGACTCCAAGTGTCGTAACGTCCCTCAATCTCACCTCTCGGTAATTGATTGAAGAAAATCCAGTCACATCAGCCCACCCTCTGTCTCACGCTCTGTTGATAAATACAGGAGGGCAACCATGTCCTGAAACCCATTGATGTAATCCTCACGGTCACGTGTGCAAAGATTGTATGCCTTGTGCGCATTTGATGGTGCAACGGTGCATCCCGCTCTGTGCCGGCATACTGTGTGAGAAGGAAGGCCAGGGAGCCTTATGGTGCAATGCATAGAAACAAATTGTGCTTTGTGCATTGAGAGGTCCATCCCGTGCGTCCAACACTGCATTCACACTTCTCACCTCTCATTTGATTTGAAGGGAAAAGACTGGTCTCTCGGCCCACCCTCTGTCTCACTCGTTGTTGATAGTTACAAAGGGCAACCCATACTCACTTCCCCATCCAGTTAGGATGAAAGCTCACGTCACTTGATTGTTTGTCGATGAAGATCGCGTCGTCAGTTGTTGAAGAGGCGTACCCAGGGAGGTAGCCATCAAATCAAACGTTGTGTTAGATAGGACATGTCGTCTGCGAGAGGATAGGTAGACACTCTGCAGAAAGACCCAAGACACAGCGTACCAAGGGAGGCAGCTTCAGAATTGGATCCTGGGGATATCAATTAATGAATCCACTTTCTGGACTGCTGGGTGTTGCCACCTTTTCCACAGCCAGCTTCCCGCCCAAGGGTGTGTGCCACCTTTTCTTGGAACGATGCCTACTATGACAGGGAATTGCTTCCTTTTCTCTCATAACAGATTTGTTTTTCTTTTCTTTTTTTTCTTCTTTTTTTTCTTTTTAAAATATATTTTTTTTCTGTTTTCCCCTATTCCCGATGGTGTTTCCATCTTTTCTCGAAGAATAGGTCGGCATGACAGGGACCTAAGTCCTTTTCTCCCATGACCGATATGTATATTTTTTTTCTTTTTTTTTCTTTGTTTTTTTTCGAATTAAGCAAGGGAATGGTAGAAAGACCATTTGTCAGAACCAACCTCGCCACTGTCGCTGGTGGAAAATAGAGGATAAGAGATCAAGGCTAGAAGGGGGATTTGAGGGGACAGAGGGTTGCGTCCACTTCATCAGGAGTGACTGAAGAACGGCTATCAAAAGTAGCATCATAAGAAGTACAGTGCCGCGCCAATGAGGGAAAAGATCAAGTGACCGTAATTGTCAAGATCCCCAAGGAGGGAAGTACTTCTTCAGGCGATATCCATTAATCAGAAAGGGATCATCAGAGGCATCCATGGTCGAGCCATTAGGGTTGACGGCAAGTACCTTATAGGGGCCCATCCACCGCTGTTGGAGCTTGCCAGGAAACTTGCCAAATCGTGAATCATAGGCTAGGACCAAATCACCTTCTTTGAACTCCTTGTGCTTGATGAAGCTATCATGGTAAGCCTTGCGTCGAGCTTGCGTGGCTTCCATGCACTGTAGAGCCATCCTACGAATTTCGTCCAAACATTCCAAGTGCAGGAGACGGCGTTGCAGTGAATCATCGTCCCCCAAATGCTCTTTGATAGCCACCCTCAAAGAAGGTAATTCCAGTTCAACAGGGAAAACAGCTTCTGTACCATACACCACCTGGAAAGGTGTCTGTCTTGTTGCTGCTTTATGGGAGGTTCTGTACGCCCAAAGGGCCTCTGTAAGTCGATCATCCTAATCACGACGATGTGCGGCAATCGTTCTTGTCAGAATCGAGCAGAGGATGCGATTGGTGACTTCGACTTGGTCGTTGGCTCTGGGATAATAAGGAGTGGACTTGCGATGGCGGATCTTATACAACTCTGTCAACTCTTCCATGACTTTGTTAAGGAAATGAGTGCCTCGGTCACTTACCAGCTCTAAAGGACTACCAAAACGGGTGATGATATTCTCATACATGAACAGGGCCACGCTGTTACCATCGTCCCGCTTTAGGGCTTTAGCTTCACACCACTTTGTGACATAATCCGTATATACCAGGATGTATGTGTTCTGTTTCCTTCTGGTGGGAGGGTCGATTGGACCTACGAAGTCAATGCCCCACTTCTCAAACGGCTTCAGGGGAAGGATAGGGTGCAGTGGCATGGCACTTGTCTTTGTGGGTTTTCCCATTCTCTGACAAGCATCACATCTTTTACAGTAATCATAGGCATCCTTATGAATGGTAGGCCACCAGTATCCTGCTAGCAGAGCCTTCCTGGCTGTGGCTTCTCCTGCAAAGTGGCCTCCACATGGCTCGTCATGGCAAGCCTTCAGAACAATCCCAATCTCATCTCCTGCAACACATCTTCGGAGCACATCATCTTTGCCTTTCTTGTACAGTGCACCGCCTAGTAGGGTGTAGGGGGCTGATTCTTGCATAAGCTTCTTCCTCTCCCGACTAGAGATACCAGGAGGGTATTGTTGGATTGCCAACAGATTGGCAATGTCTGCATACCAAGGAGTTACAGTTTCTACCAAGAATAGGGAAGCATCAGGGAGGTCTGGATCATCCTGCTCCTCGTCTGCCGTTTGTGGGATACGCGACAGATGATCAGCCAGAACATGGGAACGACCAGGCTTAGTAATCACCTCAAAGTCGAACTCCTGAAATAGAAGGAGCCATCTCATCATTCATCCTTTCACATCTGCTTTGTTCAACAGGAAGGACAGGGCCTCATGATCCATATAAAATTTAAAGTGGGTGGACAGGAGGTAGTGGCGAAACTTTTCTAGGGCAAACACCATTGCCAAGCACTCCAGCTCTGTCACTGTATAGTTCTGTTCCCTATCAGTGACTTTTCAGCTTGCATAATAGATCGGTTGATCCAGCTTCGATGAACCCTTTTGGCAAAGAACTGTGCCTAAGCCTTCAATTGATGCATCAGTGTGTACATGGAACTCTTTCGTCCAATCAAGAGGTTGCAGAATGGGTGCCTTTATCAAACACTGCTTCAGAGTGTGGAAGGCTTTGTCACATTCTTCCGTCCAAGTAAACTCTGCATCTTTCCTCAGAAGCTTGTGCAAGGAGGTTGCCTTTGTTGCAAAATGAGCTATGAACCTTTTGTAGTAACCCACATGGCCTAAGAATCCCCTCAACTGTTTGAGGTTGGTGGGTGCTGTCAGAGCTGCGATCTTTTCGATCTTTGCAGGGTCTGTTGATATCCCTTGTGCAGAGACAATGTGGCCCAATAGGACTCCAGAAGAGACCCCAAAGATCCATTTTTCGGGGTTGAGGGAAATCCCATACTCCCGGCATCGAACAAAGCATTGTTCCAGGTGTTCCCAGTGTTCACAGATCAAACTATAGACACAGAAGTCATCCAAATATACCTCAATAAAGTCGTGCAGATGATTTTGGAATGCGGCCATCATGACTCACTGGAAAGTAGCAGGGGCATTGCAGAGCCCAAATGGCATCACTCGGTAAGCGTAGGTCCCCCATTCTGTGGTGAACGTTGTTTTGGATTGGTCTTCTTCTGCGATTTGGACTTGGTTGTATCCGCTGAATCCATCCAGAAGGGAATAAAGCTCATGTCCTGCCACTATGTCCAACAATTGGTCTGTGAAAGGGATAGGAAAGTGATCCTTCTTTGTCTTGAAATTAAGCTTTCGGAAATCCACACATATTCGCAATTTTCCATTCTTCTTGGGTACAACCACGATGGGTGAAACCCATTCACTATTTGCCAGTGGATAGATGAACTCGGCTTCCAAAAGCTTCAGCAGCTCCGCTTTCACCAATGTGGAATAATTCGGGTTCATTCGCCTCTGTCATTGCCGTACTGGCTTGGCATCAGGCTCCAAGTCAATATGATGTTGACATATTGTGGGATCAATCCCCTTTAACTCTTTGTAAGACCATGCAAACACGTCCAAATTTTCTTTCAACAAGTTGTACAAGGTTGACAACTCCTCTTCTGGGAGACTGCTACCCACCTTCAAGTGGCGTTCAGTGCCATCTGCATCCACAAAGGTTAACTGCCTTTCACCTTCTACTTCACGGATGAAGGTCCCACGGACTGCTTCTGGATACAGATCCGACTCCTTCAAGGGAGTGGTGTCCTCTTCTGATGTCCCACTAGAACCAACTTCTTCTTTTGGTGGAGACTTAGGTTGCTCCTTAAGATGACACATCCAGGAACGTCACATAACAGGGACCCTCTGATGCCTGTTGGGTTTGTGGGACTGGTGCTTGTTGACACGGTGCATCGTCATCATCTTTCTTTGGCAAGGATGGGTTAGGGCGGCATGAGCCACTACTAAAAGACGGCTTGTTCTTCTTAACCCACGTCTTATAAGAATTATGCATATAAGAAGATCCATTTAACAAACCAAATGGTACCATCACCATTCTGTCCCATAGCATGAGTTCGTCTGCTTCTGAAACTTCTTCTTCATATATATCCTCTTCGGGTGGAATAGACTCTTCTAGCTCACTTTCATAACCTTCTTCGTTCATATCATATCCATCCTCTTCTGTCTCTGTCTCTGCTTCTGCTTCTATCTCTGCTTCTGCTTCTGCAGGCGCTCTGTAACAGAAGAATAGATTCTCTGTTTCCTCTCATGCCTCTATCTCTGTCTCTGCTATGGCCATGTAACAGGGAGAGCAGCACATCCATGCTTCTATCTCACTGTCAGAAGTGATTTCAGAAGTCATTCCTGGTTCAGGCAGGAAATATTCACCCAATGATAATGGCTTTGCATCTTTTGGAAGTCGGCTTACAGTATCCACTGTTAAGGAATGTGCCACTATTTTCTTGGGGAGGATCTGTTTGAAGCATCTTCGTCTGCTGATGTTCCATCTGTAGCCTCATTAGGGGAGTCAGAAGATAATTCCAAGGAGGTGGATCCATGTCCTTTTTGAGAACCATATAGTTTCAGCACCACTTTGTTGGGTCCTCTACCCAAGGTCAAAGTTCCTTTGAACCAATCCGTCCTTGCTCGGGCTTCAAAAAGCCATGGTCTGCCCAGTAACAGAGGATAGGATGTACCATAAGAGTTTGGCTTCACCACCAAATAGGTTAGCCAATAATCTTTTCCAACCACTGTAGTCTTCACATATGGGAGAATGCCCAAAGGCTTGATCCTACTCTGATCCGCCAGTCTGATGAGCCATTGGGTGGGTTGCACACCTTGTAGGCCTAGATCCTTCATTGTCACATCCGTCATAATGTTCACTGATGAACCACCATCAATCAGTGCATTTGCAATGAAGCAGCCTTCTATCCATACGCCAGTCTCTGGAGTACCCGGATCTAGGAAAGCGTTAGCCACATCCACTTCTTTTACAGGCTCTGGAGCCTTGTTGGACTTTGTTGCTGTTGAGGGAGCAATCCTTAAACCACGTCTTCTTGTCAGTATACTTTTGAACCTTTTTCGGCAACTGGGAGACAACATCAATAATTGTCGGAATGTGAGGTTTCGTTTAAAGGTATCTAGATCTCTGACTAGATCGTATTCCTTAATAGGATCCACTGGCTTCTCTAATCGATTAGGGAATGGGGCAACACCCATTTTCATTTTCCCTCTTTCTTCTAACAGAGGCATCATGGGAACTTCTTCTTTCATTTGTGGCACTTCCTCCTCTTCTGTCTCCTGGACCTCTGGTCCTATCTCTGTAACTGTCTCTGTAACTCTCTGTGGCACTGTAGGGCTCTGTACGGCACTGTCAGGCTCTGTCCTGATCTGTTCTTCTGGTGGAAGGTTGAACTTCACTTTTCTGACTGGAGGGTTATTTTCTTTCTAGATAGGTGGTTCCTTCTGCTTTGCACGAGTGATGGCAGCAACTTCCAATTCCACTAAATTGGAGGTAGGCTCTTGGGCCTTGGCTGGACTATCAGTAGCACTGTTTTTCACTAGGGCTGGGCTTGGACAGTCTTTTGCAGTGTGGCCTTCTCCTTTTCATCGACTGTATAAGGGCTTGTAATCCACTGACCTTCTGGGATTTTGACAATTTGGTGAGATGTGTCCATTTTCTCCACATCTATAACACTCCACTTCTGATCTCTGACCACCGCTAGACTGTCTTCCTCTGTAACTTTCAGAGGGAAATCTTCTAGGTCCGAAATTAGGACCAAACTCTCTAGGCTTGGGTCCAATATCCTGTGTTGTCATTTTGGATTCCAGCAAGTTGAATCTTGCGTCTTCTTCCTTCCTTCTCCTATCATGCATCTCCTTCAGAGAGCAAATGTCCTCTGTATGGTTCTTCCGCAAACAGTAGGAACAGAAAGCTCCAGGAATGGTCGGTTTTCGTGTACATTCAGTGGCTAAATGGCCTGCTTGATGACACTTAACACACCAAGTATTTGACCGCATAACATCTCTTCCTACTCCTGCAACATTGGATATGCTAGCGATATTCACCTTCAGCGTCTGTAGCTGCTCTGTAATCACATCCATCAACTCCCTTTTGATGTTTGCAACTGAGTTTGATAAGTAATCCTTCAAGCTTTCTCCTCCGGACGTACTGGCAGGAGGGTTTTGAGGAGTCTCTGTAATCACTCCATAAACGGGTTGGGCTGGTACAGAGGGGTCTCTGTTCTGATTCTGATTCAGAGCTCCTGTTTGAACTGTTGGCTGTTTGCTCCAATTGGTAAGATTCCACTGTTGCTGTTGATTTGGCATGGAGGAAATTGGTTGGGACCATTGTTGTTGTGGTTGAACCATCATTTGAGGCATGGATGGTGACCACTGTGGATTTGGTGCACTGTACTGTGATACTGGGGACATCTGTTGGTAGGGGTAGGGAATAGTCCCTGGAACTGCATTTGGTGGATACATCATTCCTGGCATCAGAGGAGGTAGGACTCCTCTTCCTATATTCACTGCTAATCTAGCTTCCACTTCATCGTACAGTCTTGCACCTTCTGTTGCAGCTTGCAGGGTGGCTAGTCTTTGCAGCTCCACAAACTTACGGACTTCTGGTTGTAATCCTCTGAGAAACACCCCCTTCTGAATGCCATCATCTAGATTATGGTTAGTCCATCTCTTCAGGATGGATTCCATTCGTGAGACATAAGCTTCCACTCTTTCTCCAGAAGACTGACTTAGGTTCATAAATTCCTCTCGCATCCGCTCTTTAAAACCTTCACGCCTGAATTTAGTGAGGAAGGCCAACTTCAGGTCGTCCCATGTGCCAAAAGTTCCTACTGCTTGTCTCTCATACCACTGAAACGCCACGCCCTTGAAAGTGGTGGGAAATATTGCCAACCAATGCTTAGGGGTTCTGGCATTGTTAGCCACACATGCTACCATAAACTCTGCTACATGAAGATCAGGGTCTTCATTGTACTCTCCCTTAAAAACTGGCAATGGGACTACATTCGCTGGCCTGTCATCAATATTTCCAGGACGGATCTGGCTTGGAAGTGGACCTCCAGCAGGAGGAGGAAGGGCTTGATGTGCCATTGGGACTTCTGTAAAGAGTTTCGCAAGGGCGTCAAAGGTGGCTTCTGTTGCGAACTCATTCTCAGCCTTGATTTTTGCTTTCTCTCTTCTCACGTACCTCTGGACTCGTTCTAACGCTTGCCTCTTTATTGCGTCATTCATCAGGGGGTTGGCTCCACTATGTTGTTAGTGCTCCACAAAGGGTTAACAGAAGGCTTCAGTCTCTGGAGGACTCTCTTGCCAACATTTCTTCTACTTCTTTCTTTTCAACATCCCTGAATTCTGCTTTCATTCCACTGCACAGAGGAAGGTATTCGGTTCTGAAGGTGTCAAAATGCATACATCTGAGCATTGTGGTGGTGCCATCATCATAGTAATGCCAGCTTCTGATGGTTTCAACAATGTATGTTGTGAAAAACACTCTGTCTACCAACTTCCAGTGGGTTGCTAATTGAACAAACAGAAAATTATCAGTGCACCAAGCATCCCATGTATCTTGCTGTTGAGCATCCATGAACAAATTCCAACTCTTTTCCTTCTTGTCTCTGTGAACCTCTACAGACCAAGACTCCTGAAGCTTCTTCACAATCTCCCACTTGATGTTGTCTGGAAACTTCTCAATGAATGCCAAATCTTCCATGGATGGTCATTCTCTCTGTTTCTACTCTTCAGTATATTCCCAAACAGTTTGCCACCAAGATGCAAGTTTCTGCTTCTTCAACAGAAAGAGGAAACTGTCCGCCACATAGAGCATGCATCATGATGGTGATGTGTTTCCGCCATTGTGGGATGAACTTCTTGTGGAAAGTGGCTTTAATTATGAGAAATTCCAACTCTTAAGTGGAAGAATGAATTTTACAAACATCCATTGAATTCTTCTCTTCTTGGCAATGCCATTTCCTTCATTTTCAGCCTCTTCTGGTGCTTGTTGATGGCAAGTTTCCCCGGCTGCGCACCAAAAACATGGAGCCCTGAGAGGAACACCAAGGAAAAGGGAATTCTCTTGCAAGAAAATCTATCTTGTAACACCAACAAGCTTGTTTATCATGTTTCATATGATCACAATGAAGAAAAGAACACCAGGCACAACAAATCTTCATACAACATCATGTAGATCTCCCACTGATTTGATAGAATCAACCATATTCTTCAATATCTTCACAAAATCCATCAATAGATCAAAGAAAGCAAAAGAATACACCATCTTTGAATGGAAATACATCACATAGTATTCATCTTCAATATCTTCATAGTCTTCTCTCTCAATCTCTCATATACAATCACTCTGGTTGAGTAGAATTGGCTATCTCTGACTCTCTCTCTCTCTCTCTATCAATAATACATCATATCCTTACTACAATCTCTCAAAAATCACTCTCAATAATACTTCTTAGGTCGTGGATACCCCTCCCAAGAGGTATGTCTGATATGAAGAGTCACCAGAGCCACTACAGTGTCTTTTCATAGCTCACTACTGTCACTTCACTCTAGTCTTCACTTGAGTCTTCAACAGCTACTTCTTTCACTTCTTTCAGCTCTTTTGCACTTGTATTCACCTCTTTCCAAGGCTAGAAAACTTTCCCAAGCTACACTCTCATCCATCAGAACACATACAGAAGCATATAGAACAGTCATAGAATAGTACCAGAACAGCTACAGTACAGAACAGAACAGAGACAGAAGCTCTACAGAAGACCTACAGAAGGTTATAGAAGGTCATCAAAACCACATAACTCATACTTCAACCATTCCAAACTTTCACAAACCATTCAATAAGCTTTCTCAATATCTCAATCTTCATCAATCAATACTCCATCCCTCCTTACAGAAGACAATCAGAACAAAACAGACCAAAACAGAACAAAACAGTAGGTATACAGAACCAATCAGAACCTATCAGAACATCACAGAACCACTAATAAACATCATGAACTTCCAAAACACAATCAATATCATCCAAAACACTCTCAAACCACTTCCAAATCAATAAATCATCTCATAAAATCAACCATTCAACTCTCAAAAACAACAAAAATCAGCCAAAAAACAAGTCATTTCAACACTCAACACTTCAAGAGAAGGAAATGGCTCAATGTTTGAAAAATAAGATAAGAGAATGCTTCCAAGAGCTTAAATAAGTGAAAGCCCCAATAAATCTTGAAGAAATTAATGAAAATTCACTAGTATCCTGAATACTCAACAAGGGGAAGAGAGAGAATCCATGGCTGACCTTGAACCTTGAAGGAATGTTTTTCAAATTGATGGAGAGTTATCAATGAGTGCAAGGGATCATACTTGATGTATCAAGGAGGAGATTTTAGCTCGAGATCACTACTAGTAGTCAGCTTGAGAATTCAGGCAAAAAATGCCTTGAATATCCTACTCTAACCACGTGGTTGATCTACTCCATCAATTTGTTGCTCCAGATGATGAGGGGAATGAAGTGCTACTCTCAGAGGTAGGAGATCTTGGTATAGAGAAGAGATCTAATCAAGATTTCAATCATGGAACCTTGGGACATGTTGAGAGAGAAGAAGGAAACCCTTAATTAGCAAAAAGTAATCTAGTATAGGGTTTTTGTAAACTCTATTAACCCCAGTTAGTCTTGGAACCTTCAAAATGGGCCTCTTCTTGTCCATGAGCTACAAAATATCCAACATCCCACCAATTCTTCTTCAAATATTCTCCAAGTTCTCCAAAAATAGTGAAGACTAATTGTAGGAAACCCCGACTAGTCATAGTTTAAATTGTACCAAGTCTTGTAACCAAATCTTAAACTCCAGTTACCTTGGATCGTGTTGGTAACTAGATCTAGGCATGAAAGTGACCTTGCCAAGAATCAAATTCAAGGCTTTGATACCATTGAAATGAACTTAGCACCTTAGATTGATTTAAAATAACAAAAAAACCAAAGAACAACAATTGAGACAACTAGCCATAGCCATGCCATAGCTAAAATTGTATTAAATCTATAGCATAATGAAGCCATAGCTAGTATGAAGGCAAAAATCCTCAAGCTCCAAGAAAATGGAGAAATTTACAAATGTGCTAAAAAGATGATTATAATGGCTCTACCACATGCCACTAGGAGCTCAGTAAATTGGTACCAGGAGTCGCCAACCTGTTGCCCCACTCATTGAAGATATTGATGCCACTCACGCTACCTCCCCTACTACTCTCCATGCTACTACCTATGCCACCTTATGGCTACCACAGTGCTGTCGACAACGCTTTCTTCTTCTCCCACTCCTCCCCTCCTTCTCCACCTCCAACTCCACTTCCTCCCGCTCTTCCTTCTCCCTTCAGTGTCTTCTTCCCACCCCACCATACTCCATCCCACCTCTTAGCCCCCTTTCCCCCCCTCCCCCTCCCCCACCTACCCCCTTCCCAGTTCCTCCCCCTACTTTTTCCTACCATTTTTTTATTTTTTAAAAAACCACCAAAATCCAACCTTCCCCACCCCACTCCTTAGCCCCTCTTCCCACCCCCCATATTGGTCTCCCTTCCCATGCCATTGTCCCACCCCCCACAAGCATCTCTCTTCATCTCTATCTCTCCCACATACCTGCACAATGGCCCACCACCCCTCATCTCTCAGGCCTACCAATGCTAACCCTTGTTCCACCCGCGGCCTTGTCATTTCCCTTGCAGCTATATTGTTTGTATGGCAACTTTGGGTTTCCATGGTTTCGGTGTGTGCGTGGTTTCTTTGGTTGCCATTCACACATAAGGACATGTATATAATTTTGTTTGGGCCATGTGGGTTTGTTGTTGTTTTTCATGCACTTATAGTGTAGTGAATCCAAATACTCATCTTTTCTCTCATAAAAAATGTTGAGGGTTGAAATGATTAAATTTGTTGCAATTTTTTGTTGAATTTTGGGTGATTTTAGATTTATCTAAGGTATGATTTATTGATTTTTGAATGATTTCGAAGTGTTTCGGAGTATTTTGGGTAACACTGAATATTTTTTAGAAACTCATGATGGTTTTTTATGATGGAGTTATAATATTATGTTAGGTTATGTTGTGTGTTTGTTTGGTTTTGATAGGTTTATTTTGCCTCTATTATGATCTATTTTCTTTCAGTTTGAGAGGTTATGATTATGGATGAGTAATTTGAAGAATCATTGAGAGTGTGTTGGATGATCTTTGATGGGTTGAGTTGGTCTTGATTTGAGCTACATGGTTTATATGCCTTCTGTAGACCTTCTATAATGTATTGTTGAGCTTCTATATGCCTTTTGTTGTCTTCTGTATGCTTCTATGATTGTTCTCTTTTATGGATGTTTAGCTTAGGGATGTTTTCCAATTTTGGAAAGAGATTAATGGAAGCTTGTAATAGCTAGAAGAAGCATAATAAGTAGTTGTTGAAGACTTGAAATGACGATTGAAGTGACAGTGACACTAATGAGCTCTCAAGGGACACGATAGTGGCTTTGGTGCCCCTTCATATCAGGCATATCTCTTGGGAGATGTATCCATAACCAAGAGAGGATTATTGAGAGCGGTTCTTTGTTATTCTCATGTAATATTGAGAGGGATCATATGTGAGCGAGATAGTATTAGAGACAGCTAAATTTAATGAAGAAACATTGTATCTACATGAGAGAGATCGAGAGGAAGACTATGAAGATTATGATATATGAATACTATGTGATAAATTATATTCAAAGTTGAGCATTTCTTTGTGTTCCTTTGGTTATTTGGTATTTTCTATGAAGAATATGTTGAAATTTTGTTGTGATAAATCTGTGGGAGATTCACTATATGATGTTATGTGAAGATTTGTTGCTTGTGGTGTTCTTTTTTTCTTATGATTGAAGTATGAAGAAAAAGCTTGTTGGTGTTACAAGATAGATTTTATTGAAGCAGTTTTCCCATTTTCTTGGTGTTTCTCTTGAGGCTCCATCTTTGTGTTAGCAAACACGGATCTAGAGCTAGATTAGCTATGGTGGATGCAAATCATAAACACGATACATGAATGAGATGAGAGATTGTAACTCAAGTGAATTAGGTTCCAAGATTTATTAAATTAGACTCATAAACACAGTCTTGAGTGACAAAAAGAAGAGTACTATATTGCATTGAAATGAGAGCCAAGCACATGCTTTTATAGCCTTTGGGTACTTCCATCTTCTCCACTGTGCTTATGGGATTTTGAGCATCTCTTCCTAGAGCATACATCATTTGTCTATTTTCCAATGCATCATTTGTTCTATCTTCCAAGATCTCCCCTCAAATGATGAGTTCATATACTTGCTGCCATTTTCCCCCTCTTCATCAAGACATGGCCCAAAGGACTAGCTCATATGTAGCCTAGTCAAGTTGTAGCTTGAAACTTTACATTTGGGCAAGGATTTTACAAGAGCAAGATCCACTATGGAAATACAAAGGGAATTTTTTCAAAACAATATATTTGAGTTGTTGTCAATAGTAGAAACATATTCTTCTTACATGAATTGATTTTGATGGTTGCCATTCTGCACCTATTGTGCTCTTTTGTAGTGGTAGCATTCAATGGCTATGTGGCCAGTCTTGCCACAATAGTGATAGATGACACAATATTTGTTATTGCTGATGTTATTCCCTTGGCCTCTTCCTCTGGCTCCATAATTTCCTTTGGTAAACAATAGATTATCTCTAGGTGTTGAGATAGTTACCTTTGTGTCCTTGTTTTTGTGCTTTTCTTCATCAAGTAAGGAGTGCTCAATATCTTTTAGTGATAGATTTGGAACATTGCTTAGAGTTGATACAAGTTTTTCATATGGCTCATGGTTTAGAGTAGCTAGCAAGACTGTTATGGCTTCATCTTCATTTTTCTTACAGCAGCAAGTTGGGTTTTCAATCTTTTAAATTTGTTAATGTGCATAGTCATAGAGGAGCTATCTTCCACGTCCAATTTGTTAAACTGCATAAGTAGTTTTGCCTTAGAGTTTTTGCCTTAAGTCCCAAATATTTTGTCAAGCTCATCCCATGCAGCTTTGGCATCCCAAATTCCTGAAATGTGGTGCAACACATCATTTGTCAACCCCCAAGCAATAATGCTTAGAGCATTGTTGTTCATTCTCTTCCAATCTTTGGTCTTTGGTTGGACTTTTGCAAGACTCTCACCATCTACATCTTCTTTCTTGCCATCTACATCTCCTGCATCATCTTCAAACAAATCCCATAGGTCCTTGCACATGTGATGATACATAGTTTTTCCTTTCCATGCATGAAAACCTTCGCCATTAAATTTTGGCTATTTTCTCTAGATCAAACATTTTGGAATAAGAATGTCTTACCATGAGTTTATTATATACTCAGGTAGTGTCTATCCTTTTACAATGAGGTTTTATAAAGAGTGTGAATATAGATTGGCAATTCAATTTAAGACATTGATGTGGCAGTATTACAATATGAGCAAGCTTTCACCAATGTGAATAGATTCTAGCCTTCAAGTGTGAAAGAGGGTGTGAATGAGTTTAAAATTATCCAGTTCAAGAAAGCTCAAGGTGTGAATGATGATCTATGAGAGAGGGAGCTAGTGTGAATGGGCTTAATAAGGGATAATATTTAACCTTAGGTTTTAGTGGATAGAGATTAAATAATTACTTTTTCTAATGTGATAAAGCATGAGCAACATGCGCAAGCCACATTTTTTTCAATACCTCTTGGAATGCATGCGTTTGTGACATCTATGAAGAGATTGACTCATGTATTGTTTAATCAAACCACCTCTTCTTTCTCTTCTCTGTCTTTGTTAGAGAGAAGAAAACCCTCTTCTTAAGTAGACCCTAAGCTTTTGGCAAAGAAGCAGACCCTCTGCTTGTGACTTGAAGTAGGCCCCTAGCATCCCTAAGCTTCAAGCAAGCCCCTTGCTTATGTGAGAAATGCGGGATCTAGAGCATGGCAAAGGCGAAAGCTATGGAGGATGGAAGATGAAGATACTACTCATGTTGACATTGACAAAGAAGACAATTGTTACACAAGTGAATTAGGTTTCAAGATTGAGACTTGAACTCATAAACACAATCTTGTGTAGGACTGACAATGACACAGACACTTGACAGAAAGAGACAAGTACTATTGCATTATCATCATATGAAAGTGATAGTCAAGTACATCATTATATAGGATTTCTTGGTAGCACATTTCATCAATGTGCCTATGGGATCTGTCTCTCTTCCTAGAATGAACTGAATCTTCGTAGCCTAGTTGTTCCATACAAAGGGGCATACATAAGGTGTGATTGGCAGATTCTCAACACCCCTCCTCAATCACAACCTAAAAGTACAAAGTGTGTAGAGGCTTTAGTGAGAGCTGCACCTGCAAAGTGTGGGCATACCACAAACATGGCAAAACACCAGAGGCTGCCACAGAAAAGGCTAAGTGTGGGTACCATAAACATGGTGGACATCCAGAGGCTGTAACAGGGGACTCACAAAGTACAAAGTGTACAGAGGCTGTAGTACAAGGCTACATGAGGAGTTTACAAAGCTTATGAAAGGAACATTAAGGCAGGTACAATGCTTTTAAAACAAAAAATGAGAGACAAGGACCGATAGGCCCTTGTGGTCTTTTTCAGCATATGATTTCTCTTTGTCAGCATGGAAAATCTTCTTGTCTTTCATCTTTGGTTCTTCAACTTTAAATGATGTGGTCTTTTGGTCTTCATGGCTGATCTTCTTATTGTCCTTCTTCCTTTGCTCTTTGATCTTATGGTCTTCTTGGTCTGGTTCTTCTTTGACTTTGCTTGCAACTTTAGTCTTCATGTCCATGTCTTTGTCCCCCTCAAGCAAAGACATCTCATTCTTCATGATGGCCAAGGTAACTGGAGTGTCTTCAAAAACTTTAGATGGAATCATTGATTGCACTGTAGTATGAACAACTCCATGTCTCTCTGCAAGTAGATCACAAAAATCTTCTATGTAGTGTAGATAAGCAACACAGGTCATGTTACTTTTCATGAAGTGCATCCACATAGAAATCTTCTTGGTTATCATAGATATGACCAAGAATCTGCTTCAAATCTGTGAGTAAGTGGCAACCAAATTGATCTTCAATGTGTCAAAAAACACAAGTGAAGATAGTGTTAAATCAACACTCTTAAGTATCAAGGGATACTAGAGTTGAAGATGGTGATTTTTGATGCCGATCCTTTGCTTGATGAACCCGTTGTTTGAGTCCCCTCCTTGATGTGTTGCACTGACTTTGGTTAACTTGAGAAACTTGGAACTTGAAGTGAAGTCGAAGCTTTGGAGCTCAAGTCTATGAGAGGTCTTCAAATCTTCAATGGGTCTTTAAGTGCTTCAGAGATCTCCCCTCCTTGCTGGTAAAATCTTGCTAGGAACTTCAATAACATATTGGATCAGAGTGACAGAGGCTTGGGTTGTCAGGAGAGAGAAAATGAAGAATTTTTGAGTTTGAAGGATTTTGGCTATGGTGGATTTTAGGGTTTCTGAGACAGGGGCCTGGTTTTTCTAACATTGCAAGAGCTATGGTGGACCATTTTCAAAACTTTTTTTTATGGAAATGTAGCTTATGTGATGCTCTACCAAAGCCCTAATCTCCTTGTCCAGATCGCGGCCCGTGCTGCACGCGCAGAGACGAATTCCGTGAACAGGCACAGTTTTTACAGATTTCCGCGATTTTCGCAATGCTGGGCTCCATGATGAGCAATGTTGGACTGTGATGTATCAGGGAGCTTTGCCACGAGTAGAGGAATGTTTCTCCAGAAGGAATCATGGGCTAAGTTGGCTTGTAGAGTAAGATATAGAAGCTCCAAGTGCTGTATGTCCTGTCTGGATATGGCAGACACAGAGTAGAGATTGACAGTTTAAGCAATGCTGAGCTATGAGTGGCCAATGTCAAGCTCTTAAGTGATAGAAAGAAGCCTTGGGAGTCAAGGAACAAATTTCTAGAAGAGAGCAAGTTCAGATATGACCTATGGAGAGAGATCCAGGAGCTTCAAGTTGACAGGGTGTTGCTGGCTATGGCTGCCATGGAAGCTTCAGTGAGGATAGAGGTAAGAAATGGAACCATGAGCTGGACTTGATCTGACCTGAGGTTAAGAGGGACTGAGAGAGCATATAAGGGAGTTATGCCATGCCCGACTGGGCTCTGATACCATGTGAGAAATGCGGGATCTAGAGCATGGAAAAGGCAGAAGCTATGGAGGATGGAAGATGAAGCTACTACTCATGTTGACATTGACAAAGAAGACAACTGTTACACAAGTGAATTAGGTTTCAAGATTGAGACTTGAACTCATAAACACAATCTTGTGTAGGACTGACAATGACACAGACACTTGATAGAAAGAGACAAGTACTATTGCATTATCATCATATGAAAGTGATAAAAAAGTACATCATTATATAGGATTGCTTGGTAGCACATTTCATCACTGTGCCTATGGGATCTGTGTCTCTTCCTAGAATGAACTGAATCTTCCTAGCTTAGTTGTTCCATACAAAGGGGCATACATAGGATGTGATTGGCAGATTCTCAACAGCTTAGCATCTCCAATGCAAGCTTTAAACCAAGACTCCCAAAGAGATAGATATCACAACATGTAGCTTGAGAGATTGAGATGGGAAGTAGACCTTTGATGACAAATAAAAGGATGAGATAGTGAAGGTTGAAGAGTATGCAAGGAAGAAGGAGAAAGCATCAAATCCTAACTAGCTAACTAGCTCACCTAGCTTTGATACCATGTTAACAAACATGGATCTAGAGCTAGATTAGCTATGGTGGATGCAAATCATAGACGCGTAACATGAGTGAGATGAGAGATTGTAACTCATATAAATTAGGTTCCAAGATTGATTAACTTGGACTCATAAACACAATCTTTAGTGACACAAAAGAAGAGTACTATATTGCATTAAAATTAAATCCAAGTACATGCTTTTATAGCCTTTGGGTAGTTCCATCTTCTCCACTATGCTTATGGGATTCTAAGCATCTCTTCCTAGAGCATACATCATTTCTCTATTTTCTAACATATCATTCGTTCTATCTTCTAATATTATGCATCCTCTACCATGCATACCACAACGACCATCGAGTTTCTGGTACTCTTGATTTGTGTAAGCAATTGTGAGTGTTTGAGCTTGATTAGTCAAAATCGTGGTCCATTAGCCGGAGGGGATGCTTCCGTACCTTGACATCCTCCCAAGAAGGCCATCTGGTACCTATTATTGTACTGGCAGTACTTGGTGTTATGAATGTCTTACAAATACTACTTCATCTTTGATTTAGGCCGCATTTAGCCTAAACATGGTTGGGGGGTTATTTCATTGTGTGCATCATAGGTGTTTCACCTCATTTTTTCTAGTGCTCTCTGAGATTTTCTTGCCCTTGTCCTTCTTCTTACTCTTACTAGGCTTTTTCTCTTCCTCCTCCTTGAAGTCAGTGTCCTCACTGCTAGACTATATCTCTATGTTGGAATTAGAATCAAAATCACTAGTGTCATCATTTTGGTTCTTTTGGGCCAATTTGGTGAATTTCTTTTCTTTTCTTGAATTTTCCTTTTATAGAAACTATTCTAATCTAAGGGCTTTCTTCTAAAATGGGTTGATCCTATTACCAGACATGTCATTAAAAGAAAAAGATTTCTAGATTGTCTTATTAAAGCCTTGGACATACAAGGTATTCAATTTTTTATCTATGGGTTGGGTATTTGGTTCAATTCTATTATTGAGGATGGTAAACTTGGTTGTATATGCTTTGACATATCTAACTCCTTGTTTAAAATTGTGGAGCCTTTCTAGCTTCTCTGCATCTATTTGGTCGAGTTGAAATCTAACATAGAATGTGGTGAGTGCATCATTTTAGGTTGGCCATCCATGCTCTATCGCTAGTGAGGTCGCAGCCTTTTTTTGCATTGAAGATTCGAATATGGCAACCTTGTGAGGCTTATTGACTTGACCAGGGAAGTTCATTGTGTAAGCAACATCAAACTATTAGATGAAGGCATCCTGATCCTTATTTGAAGATCTCAAGAACTTTGCAAATGAAATACTAGGTTGGTGGTCCATGGGAATAGGAAGTGAAGATGTAGGAGGTGGTACTGGTGGGATAGCAACCAATTGGAACATAAGCCAAAAAACAACTCATTAGGCTTAATGGAGTAGTGGGAGCAATTGGCAAAGGTGTAGATGCACTACCAGTCCATGGAGTGGAATGCAAATGCTACTTTCGCAACTATGGAGAGGGTTGTTGTGCTCCAAAAACATCATCACTAAGGATAGAAGGAGCCTCAAGACATGGTACAATTTGGCAATGATCAGACCTAGACCATTGAATCGGGCCTAGGGCCACAGTTGGAACTACATTAGCCAAACCTTTCGAATGCACATGCATTTAGCTTAGCACATGGAGAAACTATGATCATGGTTGCCATGTGTAACCGGGTCCAAGCATCACCACCACAAGGTAGAGGATGGTCATCATACTCAAAGTTAACACATGTGGACACTGACATCCTACCCTACAGCCAATGACCCATACACAAAGTTTGACATAGTCAAAACAATGAAAATGGATACCAAGATACTCAGCCAAGGAAATCTCCAAATCTATATTGCTATATGAGCCAATACAAGAAATACAAAAATGACAATGATGAAATACTCGGGAGGAGGGGAAACAAAATCTCATAGACACAAAGAAAACTAGGATACAAAGACGAGAGAAATACTACTACCAGAAGTCGTGACTTAGGACATACAAAAGAGACAACTTTGCTAGAGTTTTAGCACTCAGTATGTCGAAGAGACACATAGAAAATATAATGGTCAAGTCTTCAAATTCTTGATCCCTCCCCCCATGTTCTACTTGGATAGGTCTCTCCCTTACATAGCACGCTACCAACTACAATATTCTCTCCGTCCATGTGATGTGCCGATGGTCCTAGCTACTCTTGCCCTCATCAACTCATTAATGTGCCATTGGTAGCCCTTCCCTTAAATGCCACTACTACCGCCACCTTTAACATAAATCGGACAACACTTCCTCAACCTCTACCTCAGTAATAGTTGGCTCCATAAATTCTACCCATTCAAGCTTCACCTAATCATGCACCATCTTTAAAATATAATGAAGATGAGCAACATGAACTGCATTAGTGAGAATTTCTTATGGACCCAACAATGACTTATAATACTCAAGACACATCTGAAAATTGAGGCTCTACAACCACAACGCCCTATGCATCCACTTCTCACATGCATATTTTTTATGGAGGTGAGTAAAAAAGTGATGAGTTTGATCATTTTTATCATGTAAAGCATCTAAATGAGCCAATAGTTTATATTTTGCATATTGATCATCTTTAAGAGCTTATACTCTACATTTCAACCACTTTGAATAAGTGACCAATCATTAGATATGTATTGAGCCTATTTTGCAAGGTCACATAATGTTCCAACAAAGTTTGCAAATGCTACAATTCAGCTATAAATCTGGATCCATGTTGAATCCCATACTCTTGAGACAAAGTATGTGTGTGCATATTTCCAAAAAAATGATTGTGCATCTATACATGAGAAGGACATGTCTACCAAACCAAGCAATCAATTGTTCCATATGCCTTGAGAATTGACCATGCCACAAAAAAGATTGATTCAATTATAAGGGCCAGCGAGCAAACATGGCTTGAAGGCAAATCGTTTCCAAGACCAAAGGGTAATGATTCGAAAGGATATGTTGACTCTCCACCCACATATTAAGCATTTCCATAAGGAAAGAATCGCTCTAGCAAACATACATCCTATCCAAACAAGCTCAACTATCAAAGTTTGAAGAGAATGGTAGGTAAATCTAGACTTTGAAGGATGGAGCCAAGACCACATATCTTATTTCAATGACAAGGCTACTAGAGCATCACATGCTTAGCACTCATGACCATACATCACAGACTGAGGGGAAGTTGCCTACTTTGCATGCTCACAAGTATTAAAGTCTCCCATCAAAAACCTTGGATGAGCGCCATAAAGAGACATTGCAAGTCCTTCCAAAGCTAACACTAATCTTGAGCTATCTTGGGCGCATACACAGCTACCAACCAACCATAAAGTCTCACTCTCATACATAACCTCCACAATCATGAATCTACCTCACTCATCCTAACGAAGTAATGATGGTTGTAAGGACAAGAAAAAAACTAGCATAACCCCAAATCTATAAGGGGCATGACCATTCAAAAGCATGGTAAAATACTTAGATATATAACTGGAACCATCCATCGAGTGCTACTTGTTCCACAACACACACACACACACACACTCTCTCTCTCTCTCTCTCTCTCTCTCTCTCTCTCTCTCTCTCTCTCTCTCTCTCTCTCTCTCTCTCTCTCTCTCTCTCTCTCTCTCTCTCTCTCTCTCTCTCTCTCTCTCTCTCTCTCTCTCTCTCTCTCTCTCTCTCTCTCTCTCTCTCTCTCTCTCTCTCTCTCTCTCTCTCTCTCTCTCTCTCTCTCTCTCTCTCTACATGTGAGCAGCTAGAAGCAATTAAGGATAGAGAGAGAAAGAGAGAAAGAGAGAGAGAGAGAGAGAGAGAGAGAGAGAGAGAGAGAGAGTTTTGAACATATTTGATGACGGAATGTGGAGGATGAAGCTAGATATACCAAGGTAGAGGTGGACTATAAGCTTCTGAAGTGGCTCCATGAGAGAATGATGGAGAAGAACCAGATGCTATAGAAAGGATGTGTACACGCATAGCACCACTTCCTTGACTCCCTCCCTCCCTCATGGTTTTAACTTCCAATCTTTCTTTCCTAGAATTTCTTCCATGGGATACATGGCATTTTCCTTTTCACATGACATCTACATCTCTAAACCCTTATTGTGTAGCAAGGGAAGGGAATAAAAATAAGTGTGAATCTTAAAGTAAGTCAATAGGCATAGGATAATGGATTGTCAAGTAGTATCAAGCTAATTACTAATTGGAAAATGGGCATAAACAGAGGCATTATGAAAGAAAGAGGGATCATTGGTTACCTCAAAGACAAGTCTATAAATAAACTAGTCAATCAAAAACCAAATCTACTACCCATACTAGGATCACTACTTAACATAGTAGCATAGCAAGAGAGAAAGAAAAATGGCTAAAATAATTAAACAATCATGGAGAGGATTAGAATGTGTGGGTTAACATAAGGCACACAAACAAGGGTAGTCCCCTAATCAGGGTACCTACTTTATAATTTTTTATTTAAAATTTTGGTTATCAAATCCCTCCACCCCCTCCTTTTTGTCACTACAATTTTCAGCATTTGGCATTAAATGGGATAAGATGATTAGGATTGAATAAACTAGGGGGAGAGTTGCATTGATGAGAGAGAGTGGATCCATTGCTAACCTAGCTCTTTGTAATGTAACTAGTGGTGGGAGAGAGAGGGGAGTCCATGGAGGTGGTGGACTAATTAATGCAATAGTAGGGGATGCATGATTTTTTAAATAATTTTTGTGAGCATTTGACCTATCGACATAAGACACCCACACATAGATACATGCACACATACACATGCACACATATATGTGCACACAACCCTTGTGCATTTTCATTATAACCCATGCAGATAAGCATGTGCACATACACTAGGACACTTGCATCCACCACAAACTTGCACATGCACATAAGACTTACATGCTCCACATAGGTGCATTGCATGTGACTCATTACACTAACACCCATGCATGTGCACTAGTATCCTTGCATACCATTGCTCATGTATATACATACATGCACATAGAACTATGCACACATATCCTTGTGCACATAAATTTATGTCTGCACATAGACTAGGACATGTGTAGATAATCAATGTGCATGTACATACAACATCCTTGCACATAGGCATGTAGATGCACACATAGACTAGGACATGTGTAGATAATCAATGTGCATGTACATACAACATCCCTGCACATAGGCATGTAGATGCACACACATTAACACATATACTAAGACCCTCATAGCCAAAACCTGTACACAAAAAAACTTGCACATACACCTTCTCACACGTATATACACAAAACCCTTGCACCTAGGCCTTGGCACTAGCATATAAACACCCTGCACATCCCATCCTTTTAGAAGGTCTTCATAGGTACCCATAGACAAACACATGTCCTTGCTTTTAGACACCTATAAATCCTTGCATGTGCACATATCCTTGCACATACACCCATGTGCACACATGCACATGGACCATTACACAAACACACAATAGCCCCACACATAGACATAGCAATTCTAGCTCAACAAGAAAGATGGCTTCTATACCATAGACCAACTGGAAAGGTATTTGTCCTATTGTGGCCTTATGGGAGGTTCTATATGCCTAGAGGGCTTCTCTAATTTGATCATACCAATCATGGTGATGTGCGGTAATTGTCCTTGTCAGGATCAACAAAGGATGTGATTGGTGACTTCAACTTAGTTGTTAGCTTTGGGGGTAGTAGGGTGTAGACTTATGATGGTGGATCTTGTAGATCTCTATTAGCTCTTCCATGATCTTATTCAAGAAGTGAGTGCCAAAATCACTTCCTAGCTCCAAGGGACTACCAAAGAGGTGATAATGTTCTCTATAGGAATAGAGCCATGTTGTTGTCATCATCTCGCTTGAGAGCTTTATCTTCACACCACTTTGTCACATACTCAGTATACACCAGAACATACTTTTTCTTTCTTTCTTTTGGTTGGAGGGTCTATTGGGCCCATGAAAGTTGATGACATGTTTCTCGAATGGGCTCAAGTATAGGTTTTGTGGCTTTCCCATTTGTTGATAGGCATCACATCGCACATCACTTGTAGTAATCATAGTTACCCTTACAGAAAGTTGGCAACCATATCCTACAAGCAGAGTCTTTCTCATTGTCAATTCTCCCACAAGATGTCCACCACATGGCTCATCATGGCATGCCTTCACGATGATTCCAATCTCCTTTCCTGCAACACATTTAGAAGTTCCACCATTATTTACTAGCTATACCCTTCACCTTCTTCACGAACCATCAAACCTTGTTGTATCTTGTGAAAAGCCTTGTGTTACCGTATGCATTGCTAGGTTGCTTCTTTTGTTATTAGAGCTTGATTTTTTAGTTTTTTTATGGAAGGAAAAATAGCATTTTATGGTTGATCATCTTTCATGCAAGTAACGAGTGGTGACAAGAAGGCCACATGAGTTGATTACCAACTCCCTAATGCTCACATGTTCTGTATGAATGAAGAAATCTAGCTCTTAAAACCTGGTCTCATATATTTTTTGGCATCTTTATCAATATACAATTATTGTCTCTCATCTCACATGCTTACACTCAGATTTCATGTCTCCTCTCTTCTTTTCTATCATTCTAGTATTTCTCTTTCCTTGTCACTCTTTCTCTCTCTTCTTTCTCTCACCTCTCAGCTCTCTCCTTGACACCCACAGTGCTTGGGTATATGCATACCTTCAACATGATAACCACATCTAATGAGGACATTGTTAAAGAGGTGATAAAGCCGATGATAACCACCACCATATATATAGGACTCAAGTGATACTAAACATTCAGGATATTAGTGAGATCAAGAAGATAAAGTATAGAATGACCATCTCCTCTATGGGTGGTTTATTATTATAATAATCCCCCTCTTTTGTGTTAAAATGACTTACTTTCACTCATGGAATTTTGATATGACAAGGATAATATGTAAAAGTTTTGGGTGGTGCTAACCATTCCACATATAGTATAGAATAATCACATCTTGTTTTGGTTCCTTTTTGCTATAATAATGTCTTCTATGTTAAATGGGCTCACTACAATTCATTGTAGTTTTATAAAATAAGAAGTATTTACATTTCTTACTCTTAAGAGAAATGAAAATCTTGGTGCAATTTTATATTAGATCATGATATTTTTTTCACTCATTGCCATGATAGTAAGGTTTATTGTTCTAATATACTAGTATCTTTTGTATACCCATCTTTAACCATTCATGTCATTTGAATGTAGATCATTGCTATGTTGTATGACAAGTAGTGCTTGGTATAGTTTAGTATAATAAATAACAAAATCTATCAAACCCTAAATAAACTCCAAAGTACTCAAAAAAATTTGCATTTGTCATAGAAACTCCAAATGTAGTCTCAAAAACTCTAAATGAAAGGCTCGATTTTTAAAAACCCCTTCCTGTTTGGTCTCTATGATTGGTTGAACTCTTGGATGCTCTATCTTCTCCTCCATCCTTGATCTCACCTCACTAGAGGCCTTCACCCTCTCCAATCAAACCATAAAAGGTGCACTCCTTCCTACATTTGAGTTCAATCCACCCATTAAAGCCATCAATCTTTATGTTCAACCCAATAGGGACTTGCTTGAGAGGAAAGGGCCTTTAGGCCTTAATAAATCGTGTTTGGAAAATTGCACGGATGAGAAACTAAAAGGCCTTAGGCCCAAAACACTTTCATTCCAATCAAATGGTCAAGAGGCATAAAAACCTTAGGGCCAAGGCTTAAAGCCTTAAGTAAGAATCATCAGTTTTCTTTTCTTTCGATTGAATGACCAATGGGCAAGAGCCTCGCGTGAATCATTTGTTTATTTTCTTCCAATTGAATGACCAAATGGCAAGAACTTAGGCCCCAAAGGCATTTCTTGGATTCGTTCGGCCAAGAGGCCAATTGACTAAGTCCAAAAGGCCTTTAATTAAATTTGTATGCCTAATAAGGCCTTCATTAATTCAATCTCAAGGGCCTTGTTAATTCAAATAACCGATTAGGCCTTCATTAATTTAGCCATAAGGCCCTTATCAATTTGAATGTTTGATATGGGCATTGATATTTCAAATGGCCATGAGGCCAATGACCTAGCCGAAAATGGAAAAATGCAAAGGCTAAGGCAAAAAATCCCTTTATTAAATTTGGATGGCCATGGACTAAGGCCATAAGGCCTTATGTGTTAATTTGGACCGCTTTGTTTTAATTTGGATGACTATTAGGCCAAGGCCAAAGGGCCTTTGGTTAAATTTTTTAGTCAATTAGGCCAAGATCATAATGCCTTTTCTTTTGTTAAAATGGATAAAGGCCATTAGGCCAAGGCCAAAAGGCCTTTGTTTTCATTTACATAATGGCTTAAAGCAAGAGCCAAGGGCCAAAAGGCTTTGTTTTAAATTTCTTTTTCCATTACATTCGACCATGTTATCCAAGGCCAAAGGCCTTATCATTCACCCTCTAGCAAAAGAGTTAAAGCCTAAGGCCCAAAGGGTCTTACATTGAACATTGAGCCCATTCGACACAAAGGCAAAAGGCCTAGGGCCTCAAATTGAAGTGGCCCAAAGGCCTTAATTGACCATGATTTTTTGTCCAAGGCTTAAAGAGCCTAAGGAATAAGGCCTTCATAAGAAAGATATGTTCAAGAGGATATCCTTCATCACTATCATCTTCACACTCAAAAGATTTATCATTTTGTCTATTGGGAAATTTCCTTGTATAGTGGTTTATGATTTCAGGATTCTCTCTCCTATTTAATTTGGGCATGTACTTTCCTCTTCTTACAAGTTTAGAAACCCCATCTTCTCTTCCTCTCCATACACGAGGGGCTATAATTAATTGTGTAGAGAGGACTTTACTTATTTCTTCTTACCAAGAAGTATCTTACAGCCTTTAAAATCCTCATCTTCCTTGGGTATTATTAACCATATGAATATAGTAATCCATGTCCTTGTAGTGCTTGGCATCTACCATTTATAGAGAATCCAAGAGGGAAGGGAGAAACACTATTTCCTAACCCTAATCAGGCCCAATTTTCACAATAGCCTAAATGTCTTCCATACTCAAAAGCAACCTTTCTATTCCCAACAAAGATTAGTGATGATGATCAGTCTCCATACTTCGCATAAAGAAGCCCACTAGACAACCCCCAATTGAGGATCAATCTGTATTCCTGATAGAGGAGCCCACCAAACTACTCCCAATTGAGGACCAACCAGCCTTAGACCTATGGAAAATTATGCTACCAACTACTCTGACAAATGCACTACCTCGACTTCATGAAAGGTGGGGGAGGAGGTAGTTAATTGATTTCCCCCCTCCAACCATCATATTGTGGAAAAATGGCAGGGGAATACCTTTGAAATTAAGTTGTTAAGGCTATTGCTTCCACATAAATGGAAAATGCTTAATCATTGAGTTTTTTAATCAATAAGCTATTGAGAGACTACTATTTTCATTATTTGTGGTCCAGTATGCCCATTGTACCATTCACTCCACCTATCAATCAATGTATCTCCACCCAAGGAGACCCAAGCAACCCACCCAAAAAGAGACATACTTCTTCAACAGATCATGGATTTTCTTTTCGATTTTTATTTGAGCTTGTGGCATTGCTCCTATTTTTACAATTTGTGAAAGAGTTTTATTATAAGGGTATGACTCCAAAATTTTAAGCTATGGACTCCAACACCAATGAAGACTATTCTCCTTTCAGCAAGTGGAATTACTTCAACATAATTTAACCAAGGTCACACCCACTCTACAAGATCATGAGCAAAAACAGACCCAAGCATCCCAAGATGAAGATGATTGCATTACCCATACCCTTTGTAGTGTTTTTAGTACATGTAACAAGCTCAAAAGAATAAAATAATTAGTTGTAAAACCTTTCAATTTACAAAATTTGATGGTCATCAAGATGGGAAAATTATTTTGTCATGGCTCAATTAGTTTGATGATTATGTCACCGAAAAACTTAAGTATGCTACTAACTATCTTTTTTACAAAGCTTCTCTCTGGTGGAACATTCTCCATCATACTACAAATAATCCTACTACATGGTAAAACTTCCAATTCAATGTGAAATAATCATTTCTACTACTACAATTTCATTTACAACCTCTCATGGCAAGACGGAGATATTGTAGCCACATACAGTGAGAGTTTTTGGTAGCACCTTCTTCTTCTGCACATGTTGGAAGACATTGCTAAGGATATACTATAGCAAAATATAAAGATGATTTGCAATCAAAAATTTAAGCAAAATTAAACACCCTTCAATCTTCTTCACTTGATAAAGCTATATCTTATCCTCATGATGCAGAGAAAGAATTCCATACCATAGCACATCTTGTCCACAACAACCAAGGAAAGAATCATCAATTTGTAAGTAATAATTTTCCCTTCAAAATATCTTTTAATTATTTTTGTTTTAGCACAAACTCAATTCCATGTATAGCTAGTGTATCACTTAAAAATGAAGCTGAAATTAAACCCTTTGAAGCTAATAATAAGCCCCAAGGTATCAATATTAGTACTCAGCACAAATGATCTCGTGTTGTTTGCTATCAATGCAAAAGCATGGCCATGTACATGCTACTTGTCATTGTAAAGATGCCTCCCAAGAAGACTATGATAATAGATTTTTACAACATAGAAGAGATACCAGACTATATGCTAGATTGGACAATGGATTCATTTCAAGAAGAGGTAGGTAATGAAGAATACCCATCAACAAGTAATTTCAAATCCATACATGCATTGCTTCATATGAAAGGTTTTATCACAATGATTTTGATAACAATGTTGAATTTATTTTTCAAGGAATCCAATGTAATGGTACATGAGAAATAAAAGAATTCAAAAGAACCATGGATTTATATAAATAAAAGCGTGATTTGTTGGTAGCTCCAAACTTCTAATATTATCTTGGGCATGTCTTTCAATCATCAATACAACCCTAATACTTTCTATATATTATTTAGAGCTTTGCCTTGGGGATCCTGAACAACCAACCAAAGGTTTTTTCTTGAAGGGTGAGTGGGGGTTATATTCTCACATATGGTTCATGAAATATATACATTCTTTAAAACCATATACAAATGCACATAGACTATAAAAGCACATAAATAATACATGCACACATTCACATGTACACGTCTACACATATGTGCAAACACATGTATGCATGCATGCTCATACATGTAAATTTATATGAGCAAGAGAGAAAATGGAGAGAGAGAAAGAGAGAATAGGATAGAGAATGGATATACAATTTTATGAAACATGCACACATACACATATGCAGTCACACACATCCACACACAAATACATGTAATGCATACACATGTGCTTGCACATATATACATATGCAGACATACGAGTTGAATATCAAATAGACAAGTTTATATAAAGTTGGGAAGCAAGATAAATGGAATGATATAAAAGGATTCAACATCAAGTTTTGCCATAGGCATTGGATATTTTTTTCAAAAACTTTGATTACTTCTTGAACCTAAAAGTAGTGAAAATTTCAACTCAAAAGTACGTTTTTTTCATGGATATTTTATTGAAAGCCATATATTTGGTATCTCTTTTATAATCATGAAAATTTTAAGGATTTTGGTAAGGATGAATTGATTCAAAGGAACTCTAACCCTTGGTAGGGGAGAAAATAAACTAGTTTTGAAGTTATATAGCCCTCAAAAGGGAAACAGATCCAACACCCTAGAAGTCTCTTCAAACTCTACCAAAGAAATCAAAGACAAAACCTTTGTAGAAGGAAAGGTCATAAGGTAAATCCTTTTGAAGAAAACATAGGCACAATTCCTAACAGTTGGCAATGTAAGCTAATTACCAAAAGAAGTAAAGCCTTATCAATGGGTAAATACCTCTTGTCTAATCCAAGAGTAACTTCCAAAGTAATTTTCAACATGGAGATTGAAGTGTGGATGCACTATTCTCCTTATTACATGGCAATTTTGGAGCTAGAGATAGAAGATAATTTGGACATAGAAAGGTTGTTCTTCTTCTACAAAGCCCCTCCCAAAGTAGAAATGGAGTTTGAAGAGGATGAGGAACCTAAAGAGGATGAGTCTGAAAGTGATGAGGAGAAATCCATACAATCAAAAAATTAAACTGATGATGAAGAATCATAGTGAGATCAATGGTTTAAGACCCCATGATGATGGAAGGCATGATGATAGTTCCCTTTGGACTAATTAATAATCCCCAAAGTATACAGAGAGAATGTACAAGAAGTGAATCAAGCAAAATAATATTTCCTTTATTAGTGGTTCTAGCCACCTTGACAACAACCCTCTACAAGGAAATATTACGATGATTCCCCATGCCAATGGACTTCAAATTAGAAAAAGGATAGAAGTTAAGATGTTCCTTGTTATGTGACATTTCTAGATGCATCAAATCATCTAGTCAAAAAGTGGTTCCATTTAAGATACAATCGAAAACAGCTCTCATTCCATTTCAACCTCCCCTTGGCATCAAAATAGTTAAAGCCCACTATAATAGAGGCCAATTCCAATGGAGCACCAAAAGAAGAGACAACTCCCTTAAAGGATTCTGCCCTAGACCCTAAAGTTATGCGAGGTACATTCATAGGAGAAGTGGCAGGTGAGAAGTGATTGAATTTTATTAATGTAGATGGAACTCAACATCATCTCAAGGTGGAAGCTATTCTTTCCAAAGAGGAGCTATTGGCCCTATATGATCCACTAAAGGAGAACTTGGATATGCTTATGCAATTGTACAACAATTTGAAGGGAATAGATCCCATTGTATATCAACATCACATCAACCTAGAGCTGATGCCAAGCTAGTACAACAACATTGATATACAATGAAATCCAATTAATCTGCTTTGGTGAAGACTGAGTTGTGGAAGCTCTTAGAAGCAAAGCTATTTATTTAGTGGCCAACAATGAATGGGTTTCATTTATTGTAGTTGTGCCCAAGAAGAATGGGAAACTTCATATTTGTGTGGAGTTCCAAAAGCTCAACTCCAAAACAAACAAGGGTCATTTTCCTATCCCTTTTATAGATCAATTACGAAATACAGTTGTAAGACATGAGCTATAATCCTTGATGAATGGATTCAGTGGATACAACTAGGTGTAGATTACAAAAGAAGATCAATCCAAGACAACCTTTACCATTGAATGGGAAACCTATGTCTACATAATCGTGTTGTTTGGGATACGCAATGCTCTTGCCATCTTTCAATGTGTGATGATGGAAACTTTTCCAAACTCATTTGGATAATTTCATTGAAGTCTATTTGGATGACTTATGTATCTTCATCCTACTTTACAAGCATTGGGGACACTTGGAATAGTGCTTTGATCAATGTAGGAAGTATGGGATCTCCCTTAACCCTGAAAAATGCATCTTTGGAGTTTCTTTAGGAGTTCTTTTGGGCCACAAAGTCTCTGCATAGGGGATTTCAACAAATCGAGCAAAGATGGAGAACATTGAAACTCTAACAACACCTCCCAACCTCAAATAATTGTGCAGCTTTCTAGGCCATGTGGGCTATTATATAGAAGGTTCATTGAACACTTTGCAAAAAAGGAAAGTCCCTTACACAAGCTTCTTAGAAAAGATGCACAATTTTTATGGATGCCTAAATGTGAAGAAGCTTCCAACACTTTGAAGCAATGGTGAATTGAAGCACCTATCCTGTAGCCACCTAATTGGAAAAAGGAGTTCTATGTACAAATTGAAGCATCAATCAAAGGGTTAGACACAGTATTTTTCCAAAAAGGATCTTCGAAGTTGGAGAGAAACTATGTGGTGACAAAGTTGGAGTGCATGGCCAAGGTGTTTACACATTTTATTGGCAAGATTGTTCTTTGGTGATTTTAGGCAAACACTGTCTATCATGCTTCAAGGCCACTACAATGACATCGCCAACATATCACTTTGTTATATCACTTGTGGCAACATATTAACATTTTCAAATCGATACAAAGTATGCATGCTTGGCTACTAAAGATAGCTCCATCAAGAGTGAATTGTTAAATTGATTCAAGACATTGAAAACAATGGTGGATCAAGTGGGGATAGTAGTATAGAGCTACCATTCAATATGGGATGCATGGTGGCCCCCCTTGCAAAATCACTTATTTTTTCTATCATGATGGCTTATTGTGCATAACATGAAATTTTTTTCAAGGATGAGAAATCATTGCAGCTTCAAATAATGAGGTTGATAGCTTGAATGATATCAATAACTTGAGTTTGATTGCCCAAATAGATGAAGCAATATTTTAGTATAGACAATATTTCTAAGTCGAATGAGAATTCCTTCCTTTACTTTGTTGAGTACTTGAAATTACTTGTTCTTGAAAGTGGCTTTTCCACTCACTTTATTAAAAGATAGACAATTTAATTATTTTCCTAATAAAGTTGAATCCTCAAAATGCGATAAGGTTTTGATATAATGGATCTAACAAAGAAGGTTATAAAGTTAGAGATAGCAAGATGTACTAAGAGTTGTGTAAGAGCATTATAATTAGCTTTATATCTATTGCATTCTACTTATCATTCTTTACAATAAATCGATAGTTCTATGTGTAATACTTTCATTTTTTGTGATCATCAATGAAGTATAAGGATACCCAAAAATGGTAATAATTTTTATTTATAAGAAATTTTATAAGCTAAGATTTTGAGTTTTTAATACAATTTCTTAGCCATGTTTTATTGTTCATGCTTAGTCATTTTTTCTTTGTAAAATATAAAGCATTTATTTAGTGGATGGCTACTCTTAGTTTTGCTTATTATCATGCACATGAAACTTATTAAGGTTTCAAAATCAATTTTTGTTCATCCATCTGTCCTGTGTTGAGTGCATGTAGTAGGGCAAGAGGCAAGGTGAGCCTCAAAGTTCTAATAAGGGGGGAGTATCCAAAACCTAAGGTCTGACAATGGGGGTGAATATGTGTGAATATGTCTCTAAGGTGTTTGAGCAATTTTGTGATGAGAGGGATATTAAGCATCATTTGATTGTCCCCTACACACCACCTGAGAATGGTGTTGTAGAGTGATGAATAGGACTATTCAAGAATGAATCCGTAGTATGCTTAGCATTAGGGGAGATTTGAGGTCACTTTTTGGCCCTGTAAAAAATTGAGTAGAGAAAATGTGTGATGCAATTTATAAAAAACATTATTGGAAAAAAAATAGCAAACTCAGGGAATGTTTGCCATTTTGTACCGTGGTAGTTTTGTTGTCTATCATTCATTGATGAGGACAAACCTCGAAGGCGTTGCATGCACTTGTCACCTTTGATGCCTCACCACTGCTTAAAAACTTACCTTCATGCTTCAATGACTCTCTCAAAATATTCCCTCTTCCTTTTCAAATTTTCATTTCCGAGGATTGTAAACTACATCTAATTGCACACTTGGATCACTTCTTGTGGTAACTCGATTACAAGCATGGATAAGGGCAAGCATCCATATCACCTCCATATTGATCTGGATGATGAGTATGCACCTATTCACAAAATAAATAAGGTGTTTCCTAGCACATTGAGTGTGTTGGAAGTAATGAGATCAAAGGCCAGAAAGAAAATCAATTTATGGACCACCCCTTACACCACCCTAGAATGGTGTTGCAAACTGTATGAATATGAGTATTTAGGAATGAATATATAGTATACTTAGCATTAGGGGAGATTTGAGGTCACTTTTTGGCCCTATAAGAAACTGAGGATAGAGAAAGGAAGATGCAATTTATACAAAAACATTATTGGATAAAAAAATTACAATCTCAAGGAATGTTTGCCCTTCTGTACTTTGGTACTTTCATTCTCTAACTTCCTTAGAATCAAGAGCACTCTTTGGCCAACATTTCTTCAAATTTATCTTTTTTATAATCTCTAAATTCAGCCTTCATACCATCATAGGGGGAAAGGAAATTGGGTTTAAAGTCTCAAAGTTCATTTCTCGATAGGATAGCCATTTTGCCATCATCGTGATAATACCAATTTCTGAGGGTTTCAATAATGAAGGTTGTGAAGACAAATATGATCCACCAACTTCTAGTGAGTTGCCAATTGGATGAACAAAAGGTTTTCAATGCACCATGTGTCCCATGTCATGTTGTTGAGCATCCACCAAGAGGTTCCAATTGTTCTCTTCCTTGTTTTTGTGAACTTCCACTAACCATGACTCCTAAATCTTCTTCACAATCTCCCACTTGATATTGCCTAGAAAATTGTCAATGAAAGCAAAATCCTCCATTGCCAACAATTCTCCTTGCTTATGTGTCTTTAGTTTATTCCCAAATAGTTGATTATAATTGTATAAGTTTCTTTAGTCTCTTTGACAATGGAAACAGTCCATCATTCAAGGCTTACATCAAGATAGTAGTGTGTTTTCTTCATTGGGGAATAAATATCTTATAAAAAGTTACATTTAGAATGAATATTATGAATTCCTCCTTGATTGTAAGACTCCTACTATTTTCCATTAATTCCTTTTCTTCCAAACAGTGCCATTTCCTTCATTTTTCAGCTCATTAGAATGGTTGTTGATTGTGAGGTGCCTCCTCCAACAGACCTAGAGGAGTCCTCTAGTAGTCGACTGAAATTCATATCCATGCACATCACCATCCCATCTTCCCATGGGAAACCTTGGACTTAGTTGAACATGGGAATCTCAGTTCTACTTCATAGGGGAATCGTGGATAAGTCACCCCTAACAGCAATCTAATGACCACATAAGAAATACCACTTTGTAATCAATCAAAGGCAGGAGTGAGGTTAACACCACACTTGGTTCGAAGAGAGTGAGAGACGGGGGAACTCGATCCCCCTACCCATAAGGTAAAATCTCAGCTCCAACCCCCTAAAATGGTGTTAAACCTAGTAACTAATCCTAGCGGTATTGGGAGGGTCACGATTTAATTAGCTCTATCTAGTGTTGGAAAGTTATCCGACTTATCGGGTCCACCCACCCACAAGTGTCCAATCTTAAGGATTGAAGCCTCTGCTTTCCTCGATGGGTTTGCTTAGTTTTCTAATTAGCAAAGCATACTACCACATCGTTTGGACATATAAAATCAACTTGCTTTTATTACTCCATTAAACTGGATTCGTTAAACTCGACCTTTAGCACATAACAAACAATTCAGAAATCAGATACTTTATTTCACCATCACTCCGCAGAGTGATACAAAACTGTCTTTCCGCAAAAAGACATCGTCCAGCCTAGGATAGGACCTTCCAATCCCTCAGGATTAGGCTGTATGTGATCGCACTCCGTCCGCGGTCAATAGGTAAATTTACTAGCTCAAAGCCCCTCTAAGCTTCCCTGAGCCTCAAGAGCCGTCCTACATAACAGGGGCACTTACCACTCGACCCTCTGCCCTCTCAGGGTGCTCGAGTGATCAAAATCAAAAACACCTACCTCCCTTAGAAGCATAGGACCCCCACCCGCCCGCAGGTGAGTTTTTCCACACTCCACAGAGTGTAAGGGAGCATTGGGTTGGAGACCCCAATGTCCCAAACCACCACAATCCACAATTTGTCTGGCTGTGCAAGCCCGGAATCATAAGAGCCATAATTCATCATTCACAAATCCAAAAGCAGTCATAACCATAAGACATTTTAACACAGTTGTCAATGCGATGCATAGAATCTATCCTCTTCATCAATTTTTGTGTTCCTTCCTAAAAAGCGCTTGATAATACTAACATAATTTTACAAGTCTAAGTAACTTCTAACTAATCGTGATCCATATCTTAGGTAGTAACCTAATTATCTCCATTTGGCCATCCATTGTGACTATGGTTTATAACCGCAACCTCGATTTGTTGTGGGATGGCTGGTTCTTCGGTTTGAATGGGTTCGGGGTTAACTTGTGCTTGTGTTGCTTGTGCTTCAGCATCATGTGGAGTTTCATCAGCAACAACAGTGACCACTTCCTCATGTTGGGGAGGTCTCTGAGCGTGACCTCGCTTAGGATCTCAACATTCATTGGGAGCCATGGAAGAAGCTTATGGATTTGAGCAGCGCTTTCCCGTAGGTGTGAATAGAGAGGGAGAGATTCTCTGAGCGTGACCTCGCTCAGCATCTCGACGTCTCTTTGGAATCATGGAAGAATTTTGATGGGTTTGGGCAGCGCTTCCGCATAAGAGTGGAGAGAGAGAGAGAAAGAGAGGCTCGGTTGATTGCAGCAGAGCTTCATCGCATCAGCAGCAGAGACTTCTGCATGGGCCATTGTGTGTATGTGTGTATGTGTGTTTGATGTGATGCTCTACCCCTGTTTATATAGTAGTGAGAGGGGGGGGTAAAGCGAGGGCACCTGCCTTTTGGCGTTTTTGATGACATCATCGATGACAAAGATTTTTGTTTATTTTTGTGCTGTAACTTGTTTGGATCATAACATCATCGTATGAACTCCAAATATAGACGTTCGTGTACTTAAAACGATTAGAATACATCTAGTCAACAAGATTACGCAAGCAGAATTGCGAATATCCATCAAAAATAGACAAAAATAACGATTTTTGTAAATCTCGTTATTTTTATCGATCTTTTGTCTTGGACGACTTATCCCCTTCAAAATAAGTCACATTATATATTTAGATCCATCTAAAGTGGAAATTAAGTCATCTAAACATAATACTAGAGATTTCAGACTATTCTAGTAAACCAATCCTACTTCCTGTAAATCTTGTAGAGATTCGGCAGTTTTTTTCCATGTGTGGATGTGCAACATAAATCAATTTTCTTTGGAATGTATACGCATATTGTTCATTAAAATAAACTAAGTAATGGGGACATTACATTGATGGTAGATTTCCTCGGCTACGCACCAAAACATGGAGCTTCCATAAGGATACCAAGAAAATGGGGAAAGAACTACAAGTAATTCTACCTTGTCACACCACAAAAGCATTTTCTTAATCTTCTAATAGTACCATATAAGGAAAACAAGAACAAGTAAAATAGCTTTACACAGCATCATAATACATTTCCCCTACAGTAACAACTTCAGCAAAGCACATAATCTTCTTCATATTCACAAACCACAAGAAAAAGAAGTCATCCATAAGCTAATATTGAGTGGAAAACAATCTCAAAATATTGCAATAGTTATCTTCAACAATGTTTGCGTTCTTATCTTCTCTTACAATCTCTCAATCTTTCATAGATACAATAGATTGATTATAAAAATGATTATCTCCCTGGAGCCCCAAGAGGAACACCAAGGAAAAGGGAATTCTCTTGCAAGAAAATCTATCTTATGACATCAACAAGCTTGTTTATCATGTTTCATATGATCACAATAAAGAAAAGAACACCAGGCACAACAAATCTTCATACAGCATCATGTAGATCTCCCACGGATTTGATAGAATCAACCATATTCTTCAATATCTTCACAAAATCCATCAATAGAACAAAGAAAGCAAAGGAATACACCATCTTTGAATGGAAATACATCACATAGTATTCATCTTCAATATCTTCATAGTCTTCTCTCTCAATCTCTCATATACAATCACTCTGTTTGAGTAGAATTGGCTATCTCTGACTCTCTCTCTCTCTCTCTCTCTCTCTCTCTCTCTCTCTCTCTCTCTCTCTCTCTCTCTCTCTCTCTCTCTCTCTCTCTCTCTCTCTCTCTCTCTCTCTCTCTCTCTCTCTCTCTCTCTCTCTCTCTCTCTCTCTCTCTCTCTCTCTCTCTCTCTCTCTCTCTCTCTCTCTCTCTCTCTCTCTCTCTCTCTCTCTCTCTCTCTCTCTCTCTCTCTCTCCATCAATAATACATCATATCCTCACTACAATCTCTCAAAATTTGTTGTCTTTGATGTAGGACCACAGAATCAATCATGGGATGCCACGAATTATCATGACAATCAGCCACTTTGGAGGAATAACACTGGAACATGTCAGCTATGCGCAACTCCAAATGGTTGACATACAAAACATCCTGTCAGACCACATCCCCCACATACCATGCCATATCCACCTCATCTGGAATTAACAAGTCTCCTCGTAGATACATGTATAACATCAACATGGTATCTGGCGTGACAGAATCTTCAAACACCATCCTTACTACCTCTGTCAACAACTCAGCAGACCAAGCCCCACTCCATCCATCCTCTGAAAGAGGTAAATTCATCGTGGAAAGCTTCATGTAGAAGACCAACTTCTGTAAGTGGTAGTGGACAAAGAAAGAATGGTCTGGTGAGACATATTCCTGAAACTGCTCAAATGTAGACCATAACAAGTCCATTCTGGACTGCAATCTTTCCACTTTATCTTGGAATAGAGGGCACAAATTAGCCTGTCTCTGAAGAGAAGCCAAGTCCTGCTGTGAAAGAGAAGGAATCAAGGGAACATTAGGGCGTGGAGGAACAGAGTGGGATTTTGCCAGTTGATCTTGCAACTGCTTGATTTGGGAGGCTTGGGAGGCCACTGTGTCATTAGCGATCTGTAAAGCTGAAAGTTTGTCATCTAAGATAGCTTGGAACGCCTACGCTTCTCTGGACATCCTCTCCTTCTGCTCTGAAAGGTTAGTAACCTGGGATTGAGCCTCTAGTAACTGGATCTTCAAAGAAGAGATCTCATCGCTTTGGGTGGCAACCAGGTGGGTTTGTTGTTCCATTTGTTTAAACAAATCTGCTAGGGTATCCTTAGCAGAAGCTAACTCGGATGTTGCCTGATGCAACTAGTCCTTAGACTGCATGAGTTCTTCATAAAAAGATACGTACAACTGTTGAACACAGGCTGTCACTGACAATTCAATGGAACTTTGAATATCTTTACAGAGGAAAGGAATTGCATCTCCTGAGACTAGACTGTTCAGGGAGGGAACTGATATGTCCAAGGATCCTTCTCGATGTGCTCTGAACAGGTTATTACAAGTGAGATACCCAGGGAGATCACTGCCAGAGGTAGCAGGGATGGGTACTGAAGGAAGTACTGAAGGAGCTTTATCCGCTACCCTCTTCAAGCGTTTGCGTTGTATGACCAGGGGAGGCGGAGAATCATCATCCTCTATGTCAATGGGTTCGGACTCATCTGAAGGTGGAGGAGGAGGTACTGGATCTAATGGAGGAGGTGGAGGCACAGTCTTCTGTAAACCTAAATAGGTCAAGAAGGCAGACAAATATGATCCATATGTGACATTGGTAACATTACCCCTGGTGACTTTGACGAAATGTTGATCCATTTTACTGAGCAGGTAAGTGCTCCAATCAATAGCAACTCCTTTCAACACCATCCTGGAAGCTGTGAAAAGCTCTTTGGACAAGTACTGGGATGGCATTTTGGCAGGCATAAACCTGTCCTGGAGAAACTGACAGATTGTCTTCCATAAGAGATCAGTGATCATAGAAAAGGAAACTCCTAAAGAGTTGATCACCTTCTTAACATCCAGCATTTCTGTAAACGCCCCGAACAACGTAGTATGCTTAACAATTATGATATTTGCTTGTTTTCGAGATTTAATAGAAAAGAGAATGAACACTTAAAGCTGAAAATGAAAATTACTCACAAAATTACAGCCATGAAAATGTCAAAGTAATGGAGACAAGATTGAGGGTTGAAGATGGGCAACCCCCCCCGAAGGAATGTATTTCTGCTCAACCCAAGTCCCTTAGGGAAGAGCTCAGTTACAATCAACCTGAGAGTGAGAAGAAGTAATTCTCACTCTCACAAGATCATGCAAAGATGTACAAACACACATGCATTATCTATTATGCAATGATAAGAACTGATTTCTTTACAGTATGAGAGAAGAAAAAGGGGAATTCAGCCTTTCTCCATTTTTGATCAGCAGTACATGGATAGAGCTTGCTTCTTGTAGCTAAAATGGAAGAAATAGCTCAAGAAGGAGGTGCTGTAATGAATTTACAGGCTTGCTGTCTTGTAAAACAATAGTGATAGAAGAGAGAATATGGAGGAATTTGATAATGGAGAAGTGGGGGATGATGATGGGGATGGATGGGGCCAGTTTCTGGCTATCTGTGGGTGCTGTACATGAGTTTACAGCAAAGAAAAATGATGCTCAATGAAGAAAAAAGAGCTCTTATTTATAGGAGAGGGGAGAGCTAGTACAAAAGGGAAAAGTGGAGTAGCACAAGACAAGTGTCCAGCCACATGTCATGAGATGTGACAAGTGGTGGGACACTTGGAAACTTGTGTGACAAGTGTCTTGACACTTGTCTCTTCTCTATGGCCTTCCTTTTTGGGTTGAATACTGTCAACAATAGAAACAACCAAATTTAGTAAGCGCAGTCAGAGTACAGAACTTATTATTTTTAGAATGACATCCCTATTTTTTAGGACTAGCATTTTTAGGCTAATTCGAGGCTCCTAAAATTTAGGGACCTCCTAAAATTTAGGGATTTTCTAGAATTTAGGAACCCCCCCAATATGGGTATCATATGAAAGCTTTTTCCGTGTACATCGCAAAAATGGTATCCGAATCTTCATGTGACTTTCCTATGCAAAGAAATGTGCATTTCAAGCTTTCAGCCCACACATGCACATTATACAAGTATTTCATGATCATGCCATCTTGTTGATTGTAACTGTCTGTTCTGGTGGATCTAGCCCACACTTCAAGGCATCAATCCTTTCTGTGTGCGAGTCTAACCCTGATATGCGTGAGTTCTGGTCACAGGCGCCCAATCGGGTCATATAGGTGGAAGTGTGAACTATCTTTTCTCTAACCCACCGTGTGGGTCCACCATAACCTGTGACCACTCATCAGTGGCCAGCTCCAATGCACTTTTCTTTATATCTAATTAGTGCAAAGGAAATAAATTTAATAAATCATTATATAGATAAATTAATGAAAAAGGATACAAATTCTGTTTCTATAGAGTTGTGACAGCCCTCTGGCTTTTATTCAGCTGTCCTCAGCTGAAAATCTTCTTGATATTGTTGTAGAATATTTGGGTAATCCTTCATGAATTTTTCATCTACCCATTGTGCATCTGTGGTGGGTAGATTCTTGAATTTTAGCAAGAATTTTCGTGTCACAAGGCCACTTCTCGTGGTTCGATCCTTGAGAAACAAAATCTTTTCAGGTTCCAAGAGTTGCTCTGTTTCTTCAACTTCTGGGGGATCTTCAGTAATGGGTTCCTTTGGTTCTGGTTCTATGTAAGGTTTTAGCAAACTTACATGAAAAGCATTGTGTATTTTCCAATGAGTAGGAAGCTCAAGTCGATAAGAAACTTCATTTATTTTCTCAATCACTTTGAAGGGTCCAAAGTATCTACTGGAGAGCTTTGGAAAAGATGAATTTTGACCAGAACCTTGTTTGAGCCTGCTTTTATCAAACTTTAGCAAGACATATTGACCTTTTTCAAAAGCCAAAGGTCTTCTTCGTTTATCTGCTTGCTTCTTTTGTCGCTCTTGGGCAACTTTGATAGTGGCTCGAACTTGATCCATTGCGGTTTTTAAATCTGAAGCAAACTCATCAGCAGCAAAAATCTTATCTTTAGTGCGAATAATTGGAGGAGGAATCACTTTACCCTGTACTATTTCATTTGGAGCTTTCCCTGTGGATGAGTGCACTGTATTGTTGTAAGCAAACTCCAATAATGGAAGATATTTCTCCCATTGTGACTTATGTTCACTAACATAAGCTTTCAACATATCCAAAAGAGTGAGATTCATCACCTCTGTTTGGCCGTCAATTTGAGGATGAAAAGCTGAGGAGAACTTTAAAGTGGTTCCCAAATTCTCAAATAAAGCACGCCAAAAGTTACTTGTGAATTTGGAGTCTCTATCTGAAATGATCCCAGAAAGCATACCATGTAATCTGAAGATATGTTGAATGAAAAGTCTTGCAGCTTGTGCGGATTTCAATGTTTTATGACATGGAATAAAATGTGATTGTTTGCTGAATCTATCAATTATGACCCAAATCATATCATGACCTTGAGGTGTTCTTGGAATACCTGAGATGAAATCCATTGTGATAGATTCCCATAGATCTTTGGGCACTGGAAGAGGTTGCAACAATCCTGGAATCTTCTGCCTATCATATTTGGATTTTTGGCATACCAGACAAGCCTCAATGAAGTTATGTGTATCTTTTTGTAATGTTGGCCAATAAAAGTAGCGCTCAATTGCACTTAGAGTGGCTGCCCTCCCTCTATGCCCTGCATAAGGGGGTTCATGACTTTCTTTAAGCACCTTTTGTCGAACAGGAAGAGTGACACAAAGGCGATTGTTCATGAGAAGGTAACCGTCTTTGATGGAATAATCTGGATGAGAACCTCCTTGCTGTAAATTTGACCAAACTGCTGCAAAATCAGTATCTTCATCATAAGTATTCTTCATCGTTTGAAAATCTTCATGATGAGCCACTGTAATAGTTGCAATGCGAGGCACTCTAGAAAGTTCATCAGCAACTACATTTTGTTTCCCTGGAGTGTACATAATTTGAAAATGAAACATAGACAAGAAATTTTCCCATCTTGCATGTTTCTCCTGCAAATGCTTTTGAGTCTTGAAATACTTCAAGCTTTGATGATCGGTTTTAATAAGGAATTCATTGCCTAAAAGATAATGTTTCCATATCTTTAAAGCATGAACCACTGCTAAGAGCTCCTTTTCATAAATGTCATACCTTTTCTCCACATCATTTAGACGGCGGCTTTCAAAAGCTACGGCATGGCCTTCTTGATTTAGCACTGCACCAATACAATCACCGCAAGCATCTGCTTCCACCACAAATGGTTTTACCAGATCTGGAATGATAAGAACAGGTCCAGAAGTAAGAGCTGTTTTCAGCCTTGTGAAGGCTGCCTTCTCTTTTTCCTTCCATTGGAAAGAGATCTTCTTCTTTGTAAGGTCATGAAGTGGAGAAGCCATATGTGCAAAATGCTTGATGAAGCGGTGATAATAAGAACATAAGCCAAGAAACGATCGCACCTCATGTACATCACGAAGATGAGGCCATTCTTGGATTATCCTAATCTTTTCATGATCCATCTGAATCCCTTCAAAAGAGATGACATGCCCAAGGTAATTTATTTTATGCATGAAAAATTCACTCTTTTTACCATTTACCAAGAGTTGATTTTGTTGTAGTAATTGTAGAACAATTTCCAAGTGTTGATGATGATCCTCTTCATTCTTGCTAAAGACAAGAATATCATCAAAGAAAGTACCGACATATTGTCGATGCTCTCTAAAGATGCGCTCCATCATTCGATTAAAGGTGGCTGGTGCATTGGTTAATCCGAAAGGAACCACCAAGAATTCATAAAGACCGTATGAAGTGCGGAAAGCAGTTTTGTGTACATCTTGTGGTATTACCCTAATTTGATGATAACCACTCTTTAGATCAATGCGACTGAAAACCTTTGAGCCTCCTAGACGATCCAAAATGTCGTCAATTCTGGGAATAGGAAACCGATTCTTCACGGTGATTTTGTTGAGGGCTCGATAATCAATGCACATCCTGAATGTGCCATCTTTCTTTTGAACAAGAAGAACCGGTGAACAAAATGGTGAGCTACTTGGCCTAATTAGCCCACGGTTGAGTAGGTCTTCGACTTGCTTTCTGATTTCTTCTTGTTGAGGACGGCTCACACGGTATGGTGCTATATTAGGAGGAGAACTGCCCAGGATAATATCAATATGATGGTCTTCTGGCCTTTCTGGGGGAAGCTGATAAGGAAGATCTTCCAAAAAACAATCTTTATACTTTTCCAAGAGCTGAAGTTGCTCTTGGTTTTCAGCATTCATATTATCTTTTACATCAGTGACATAAAGCAGACAACATTGAACACAATCCTTAATTGCTCTAGAGACTTGCATATGGCTTACCATAGGTATGGTGTCTCCAGAAACTCCAGCTTGGATCTCGTACTTCTTGCCTTTGTTGGTGAGTTCTACCTTCTTTTTCTGAGAGAAGATGGTTGAATCTATTCTATGATTCCAGGGCATGCCAAGAATCACATCGCAACCATCAAGGTCTCCGATACAGAAGGTATCTTCGTCACTGTAGCCTTGAATTTGAAACTTGAGCTTGCCAATGTAGGGTATCACAGTCTTCACTGTGTCACCTTCATCAGCATTTAAAGCTTGGCGAACTTCTACCGGAGTGTCCATCTCTTCATTCTTTAATCCAAGCTCTTTAGCTAATTGCAAGGAAATAATATTTTCATTTGCCCCAAGATCTATCAAGAATAGTGCTTGCTTACCTTGCAACTGTCCCCAAGCTTTTAATAATTTGCGCGTCTCTGGAGTGTGAGTTGTGTTTGCAACTACATCACTGATAGCATTGATTTTCACTGGCGACTTAGGCTTGTTGTCAAAAACCTTGCTTTGTCCCTTGTTTGGACATTGCTTCGCTATGTGGCCTGTTTGTCCACATTTAAAGCACTTCCCTTCTTTCATGAAGCATTGCTTTTCTTCTTCGGAAAATTGCTTTGCTTGTGGGTATAGATTGGAGCGAAATTGAGGAGCATTAGGAGGTGCATAGGGCTTCATCTTCTTTTGATTTGATGGTTGCTTTTGCCACTGTTTTTGTCCTTCATTTGGGGTTGAATACTCCTCATCATCAGCTACTCTCTTCTTATCATTCTTTTGGAATGATTTGTTGCCATTGTGCTCCATTTCCCATGTCTCAGCATGGTCAATGAGTTCCCTGAGACTAGAACAATGATAATGATTAAGAGCAGTACGAAGTTTAAAATGCAAACCTCCTTGAAACTTCCTAAGCTTTTCCAAACTGCTGATCTTCTTGAAATGTTGGACCTTCAAAAGTAGCTCCCAAAATCTCTTGGTATAGTCACCAAGTGACTCATTTTTCCTTTGCCAAAGCCGATCCCATTCCATTTTTACATCTCTTTTGAAATGAACAGGAATAAATTGGCTTTGTATCAAGCGAACAAAGGACCGCCATGATTTTGGGGCAGCATGATCATATTCCAACCCCGTCCACCAAGTATGGGCTAAGTCGGTTAAATGTAAAGCTGCAAACTTAATCTTTTCTTTTTCTTTATACTTGTCATGACCATACAAAATTTGAAATTGACGAATAAACTTCAGAAGAAGATCAGGATTTCGGGAACCATCATACATACTGAACTTGATCTTCTTTTCAAGTTGAGATAGTGACTTAGTCTTCTTCTTCTTCTTATGCCTTCGTCCATGCTCGGATCTTGAGGTTGAAGATGATGAAGTGCTTGATGGGGATGAAGATGGAGACGAAGGTGAAGAATGTCGACGCCTTTGATGATGATGAGGTCTTCCACGAGAAGGGTGTGACTCTTCATTACTAGAAGAGGATCCATCAGAATAGGCGCCAGATGACTTTGAAGAAGAGGATGAGCTTCGACGCGATCTCTTTCTTGAAGTAGAATGGGACTGCCTCTTAGAAGTAGTTGGACTTCTTGATCGGCTCCTTTCATTGGTATGGCTTTGTTTCCTTGAAGTAGATGGGCTTCTTTCCTTGAATTCTTTGGGATTCTCAACTTTTTCTAGTTTGAGAAGTTGCTCACGAATTTGCTGATTCTCCTCTCTAAGACTTTGAATGGCTTGAAGGATAGCACTCGATTGATCCATTGAGACTAAAGAAAAAAAATATGCTCAAGCACTCAATACAAGGGCTGAAAACAAACAAACTTATAGTTGTAAGCACTATCAGTGTTGGGGGTGAGGACCGAGCCAAAGCTCTGATACCACTGTAAACGCCCCGAACAACGTAGTATGCTTAACAATTATGATATTTGCTTGTTTTCGAGATTTAATAGAAAAGAGAATGAACACTTAAAGCTGAAAATGAAAATTACTCACAAAATTACAGCCATGAAAATGTCAAAGTAATGGAGACAAGATTGAGGGTTGAAGATGGGCAACCCCCCCCCCCCGAAGGAATGTATTTCTGCTCAACCCAAGTCCCTTAGGGAAGAGCTCAGTTACAATCAACCTGAGAGTGAGAAGAAGTAATTCTCACTCTCACAAGATCATGCAAAGATGTACAAACACACATGCATTATCTATTATGCAATGATGAGAACTGATTTCTTTACAGTATGAGAGAAGAAAAATGGGAATTCAGCCTTTCTCCATTTTTTAACAGCAATACATGGATAGAGCTTGCTTCTTGTAGCTAAAATGGAAGAAATAGCTCAAGAAGGAGGTGCTGTAATGAATTTACAGGCTTGCTGTCTTGTAAAACAATAGTGATAGAAGAGAGAATATGGAGGAATTTGATAATGGAGAAGTGGGGGATGATGATGGGGATGGATGGGGCCAGTTTCTGGCTATCTGTGGGTGCTGTACATGAGTTTACAGCAAAGAAAAATGATGCTCAATGAAGAAAAACGAGCTCTTATTTATAGGAGAGGGGAGAGCTAGTACAAAAGGGAAAAGTGGAGTAGCACAAGACAAGTGTCCAGCCACATGTCATGAGATGTGACAAGTGGTGGGACACTTGGAAACTTGTGTGACAAGTGTCTTGACACTTGTCTCTTCTCTATGGCCTTCCTTTTTGGGTTGAATACTGTCAAGAATAGAAACAACCAAATTTAGTAAGCACAGTCAGAGTACAGAACTTACTATTTTTAGAATGACATCCCTATTTTTTAGGACTAGCATTTTTAGGCTAATTCGAGGCTCCTAAAATTTAGGGACCTCCTAAAATTTAGGGATCTCCTAGAATTTAGGGACCCCCCCAATATGGGTATCATATGAAAGCTTTTTCCGTGTACATCGCAAAAATGGTATCCGAATCTTCATGTGACTTTCCTATGCAAAGAAATGTGCATTTCAAGCTTTCAGCCCACACATGCACATTATACAAGCATTTCATGATCATGCCATCTTGTTGATTGTAACTGTCTGTTCTGGTGGATCTAGCCCACACTTCAAGGCATCAATCCTTTCTGCGTGCGAGTCTAACCCTGATATGCATGAGTTCTAGTCACAGGCGCCCAATCGGGTCATATAGGTGGAAGTGTGAACTATCTTTTCTCTAACCCACCGTGTGGGTCCACCATAACCTGTGACCACTCATCAGTGGCCAGCTCCAATGCACTTTTCTTTATATCTAATTAGTGCAAAGGAAATAAATTTAATAAATCATTATATAGATAAATTAATGAAAAAGGATACAAATTCTGTTTCTATAGAGTTGTGACAATTTCCCTTGTCTGCTTTTGCAACAGCTTCAAAATCTCATCATTAGAGAAAAGCTGACGAGTAGTAACAAAAGGTTCACCTTTGGAGGGAAGAGACAGAGCCTTCCCTAAGCCTCGAGGTGTCAAAGTCATAGAAATTCCCTGGACTAGTCCTGTCTTCTTGCTGTAAGAGGCCAGAAACTCATCACATAACGACGGATCCTCTGGAAGCAATGGAAAAGAAGTAGCCACAAATGCAGCAAGTCCCGCCTTCGTGAGAGGCTCAAAAGTAAGTAGGGAAGAGTAATCCCTACTAACTAATGGGACGTACTGGATAGGGGGAGGAGCGTGAGAAGGCGCCATTCAGATGGGTACACACACACCACAGACACAGACAATCAAGGAGAATGCCTGCAAAGCAACAGACAAAAATCCAATGATAAGAGAACAACCAAAACAATAAAACGTGACTCGACCAACTAACCCCAAGCAAACCACAGCCTAGAAAAAATTCGACATGACCTCGAGACAAATGCGACCGAAAGCTTCATGCTATGCATCAGACAAACACCCAGAACTTCGTATCAGGCAATTTAAAAAAAACTGCATACCGTACCCTTAACCGTAACAAAGACAGTAAACCAAATCATCACCACATTCGACACATATCAAGACTACATCGTTGATAAACCAGTGTTTGACTATGGAAAATAACTCTAATGACTGCACATACCCATCCCACGAAACGGTTCGTTAAATATGGGAATTTAAGTGCAATGAGGGGGAATTAATTTAATGAAGGGTTTATTTTAATAAATTATTAAGAAATGGGTGAATTTTTATTAGGTGATAAACCTTAGCAAGAAAACGGCGGTTCGTTATTATAAATGTAATTACCAATTATTAGGTGAAAACGATGCGTTAAGTCGAATCCCGGACTGCGATACCCAGACTGGGTCTCTAAATGCAAGTTCATTGATTACAAATTAAGGTGATGTGGAGCGTTTTTTTTGCCAGTGCGTGCTCATGTGACGGCTGGTTCATTTTAATTAAAAATTAAAGTGTCTCTTTAGCGCACGTAGCACGTGCTAAGTGAACGGCGGGTTTATTTTAATTAAAAAGTATGTGTGTGTTGAGCGCGAATGCGCGTGGAAACTGTGGGTGAATAAAGAGTTCATTGTAACAATTAATTTGTGATTAAGGGGGAAATGAAAATAAATAAATCACATAAAATAAATACCTGGAAGGGGTGTGTATGTAATGCAGAAATGCGCACGGAAGAGTTCCCGAAAAGAAGTGAATCCAGTAAAGGAAAAGTAAAGACCACTAACGAAACAACAAAGACAACACCTTAGCGGATGTGTTGATTTTGTGTTTGTTGGTTTTGTAATTTTTGTAATTTTTGTAATTTGTGATTATGGATGGGTGGTTTTTGTTTTTGTGGTTGTTATGTTTTGTGGATGTGTTTTGTTGTTTTTTGTTTGTTTGGTTTGTTGTTTGTTTGTTTTTTGTTTTAATAATAATAATAATAATAATAATAATAATAAAATCAAGATATAAAGCACATGAAGATGTGATGAAGGGAAAAAATGAAAATGCAGCCATGGAGGAAATATCCACAATTTAGGGTATGAAAATAAGAGGAGGATTTTTATGGTTAATAGTTATTTGTTGAGTTTGTTGTTTTTTTTTTTAATAGGGGTTCCATATATGAAAATATTTTAAAGTGAAAAATAAATGGAAAATGGTCAAGGGGGGTGAGGGAAAATTTTTAGAATTTTTTAGAATTTTTTAAGAATTTGTTACTATTTTTAAATGAATTTTCTACATTTGTTGGTAATTTGGGGGATAAATTGGGAAATATGTAATTTTTAGAAATTTTTGGGGGTGGTAATTTCCAGCTGACAATTTTCCAAAAATTGGCAAAAAGTGAAGGGAATTTTTAGAATTTTTTTTTTACTTTTTATGAGGTGGAAATGAATTTATAAATTAATTAAATCAGTTAAATCAGGAAAATCAGCTTAGTTTGGTAAGTAAGTTGAAATTAAGTCAGCTAAGTCAAGGTAGTCTAGATAAGTCAGGTAAGTCAAATCTGGTCTAGTCAGGTTAATCAGATGGAATTAGGTTAGTCTAGGTGAAGTCAGAGAAGTCAGATAAGGCAAGTTAGTGGAGACTAACCTAAAGGGGGTTAGTTAACCTAAGTAGGGTTAGGGTTAGGGTTAGGGTTAGGGTTAGGGTTAGGCACCTAACTAGGGGTAGGTAGAACTAACCTAGTTAGGGTTAATTAGGGTGAACCTAACTAGGGTTAATTAGGGGGGGTTAAGTTAAGTTAGTTAACCTAACTAATGTTAATTAGGGGGGGTTAGGTTAAGTTAGTTAACCTAACTAATGTTAATTAGTGTAACTAATGTTAGGTTAGTTAGATGAACCGCAGGTTAGTTAAACTAACCTTAGGTTAATTAGGGAGGAGGAGGATGGCGGCTTCCAGCGGGAGAAAGACGGGAGGGCGGCGTCGGTCGTTTCGACGGGCGGCGTCAAGCGGTTCGGCGGCTCGTGGCAGGAGGCGGCTCGTGGCAGGAGGCGGCGCGGGGATGGCGTCCGGCAGCCTGGCAGTTGGCGACGGCGTCCGGCGGCTCGTGGCGGGATCAACGCGGGGACGGCGTCCGGCGGCCTGTTGAGGCGGGCGCGTCAGACAGGGGCGGCGGCTGACAGGTCGGGCCAGAGGCGGCAGCGTCGGGCGGGCGACGAGCGGCTCCTGCTGACGACGGGCGACGAGGAGGGCAACGCCGCTGGACGGCCGACGGGGACGGGCAAGGCCTTCGAACGACAGGCGACTGGCGGCGAGGGGGCACATGGCAGCCGGGGCGGATGGCGTCGGCGGCGGACGAGGGGTGTTGTCACGGCGAGTAGCAGGCTACCTGGCGGGCAAGGGGATGGGGCTGGCGGCCAGTGGCGGGAGCAGGGAGGAGGCAGGGCGTCGTCGGAAGGGAGGCAGTGGCCACGTCACGGGGGCAGGGGGCAGGCGATCGTGTAGGAAGGAGAGGAGGGAGGAGGAGCGTGCAGGGAGGGAGAAGAGGATGAGGGAGAGGGAGAATGTCAAGGAGAAGGGAGAGGGAGAACGAGAGGCGGTTGGGGCGGGGAGGGTCAGGGTAGGGGGGATAGGGAAGGGTGTGGGGATGGGGAGGGGCCCATGGGGGGAGGCCAAGGGGGTGGGGTGCCCGAGGGAGGGTAAGGGTAGGGGCAATGGGAATGGGCGGGATAGGGAGTCATGGGGTGTCTAGGGGTAGGGGAGGCGCAATGGGCGGGATAGGGAGTCCAAGAAGGAGGCATACCCCCGTCCCGCGCACGTGCGCGGGGCGGGGTAAAAAAATTTACCGTGACGGGATTGAAAGGCGCCCGGATGCAGGGACGAGGCACACAGATGCGACTGGGGCGCGTTAAGACGCGTAAAAGTGAAAACGAGCGCGTTCACGCGCGGGACGGGGCGCATAAAAACACATAAAAAATAAAGAAAATTTAATAACTCCCAATCCGGACGTCAAAACAAAATGGCGTAAAAACAAAAAGTGGGCAGGACGACAGGGGGAAGACAGAGAAAATATGCGACGGAGGTTCCGGGAGGGGTAAAGGGCGGTCACGTGCAAAAAACACAAAAAACGAACCAAAAAACGCAATTAAAAATTAATATCAGAAAATCCGTGCATCGGAATGAGGTGCAGAAAAAAGAAAAATTGTGCAGAAAGACGTGCCTGATAATCTTATCACATCAAAACATAATGCCGACTGAGATAAGACGCGTTCACGTGGGAAAAACCCAAAAAACAAACTCGAAAATGGGATCGAAAATTAATATTGGACGAACCGTTCACCGGAATGACATGCAGTAAGAAGGAAAAATGTCCCCATGAAGGAATGGCATAGGGTTATCACGTTAAAACGCAGTTCTCGTGGAAGTAGGAGGGGTTCACATGCGAAAAACTCCAAAAATACACCCAAAAACTCATTGAAAAATTAATAAGTAAAAATCCGGAAGTGAAAAGAGGGGGGAGGAAAAAGGAAAAGGTGGGGGAAGACACAGGGAACACGGCGGTCAAATCAAATTGAAATTTTGATGCAAACAGGGCAGGTTCACATGGAAAAATGTCAAAAAGACGCACGAAAAAGTCGTAAAAAACCGGAAAATTAATATTGGACAAACCGTGTATCGGAATGACATGGCGTAAAAAGGAAAAATGTCAGGAGAAAAGTGGTTGTCAGGGCTATGACGTCAGATCATGGTTCCGAAGCAAGAAAAGCGTGTTCATATGGAAAACCGGCTAATTTGCGCAAAATGCTTCAAAAATTAATAACTCAAAAATCGTGCACCGGAACAAGGGTAGGGAAAAAGGAAAAATGGTTAGGTCAAAAGAGGGAACAGGGCTATAAGGTTGGATTGGGACTTTGATGAACGTAGGGTGCGTTCACATGGCAGGACCTCAAAATCAGGGAATGAAGGAAAATTGCAAGGGAACAGTCCCAAGGGTAGGTGGAACATAACCGGGTGGGTGGGAAGGGACCCCATCAGGGTAACAGCAAGTCATGGCATACATGCATGAGCAGGTTAAGGCATATGCAGAAGGGTATGCAATGTAGACGCGCAGGGACGCGTCCCCACACTTAAGACTGTAACGGATAGGGTTAACCAATCAACAGGGACCTAGGACCACGCCACAGACCATCCACTAACGTCCCCACACTTAAAACATGACCGTCACGAAGAAACCAAAGTGGGAGGGTTAGAAAAACTTGGCCCATTTCGTCAAGAAGCAAGGTTGAGTGTCGATGGCACGTCCAATGTTGCTACCGGCGCTGGAGGTACCAAGGCATCTTCTCGACACACGTCCGTCATGGAAGGGACCACGCGGCAGCACCCAAGGAGGTAGCTGATGGAAGGAATTGCAGGAAATGCGTTGTCGATGATGAGGGATATTGCACTCAACTCACAATCACTCAAATGGAATGAAAGAACAGTCACTCGCCCCCTGACTAATATCACTCGAGGAATAAGGATTGAAACCCATATCGCGTACCCGGTTGAGGAATCGACAGGGGGAATGGTGCAGAAGGAGTATGCCAGGGTGCACAATTGATGGTGCATTAGTGCGTCCAACCCGTCTGGTATAAGTGCAAGGAGGAAGGCAAGGGAGCCTTATAGTACAATGTACAGAACAGGGTGGCATGTCTTGTGATGACGGCAAGGACCCATCCCGTGAGTGCATAGGGAAACGGGAACATACCTGACTCCAAGTGTCGTAACGTCCCTCAATCTCACCTCTCGGTAATTGATTGAAGAAACTCCAGTCACACTCAGCCCACCCTCTGTCTCTCGCTCTGTTGATAAATACAGAAGGGCAGCCTTTTCCTGAAACCCGTTGATGTAATCCTCTCGATCACTTGTGCAAAGATTGTATGCCTTGTGTGCATTTGATGGTGCAACGGTGCATCCCGCCCTGTGCCAGCATACGGTGCAAGAAGGAAGGCCAGGGAGCCTTATGCTGCAGTGCACAGAAACAAATTGTGCTTTGTACATTGAGAGGCCCATCCCGTGCGTGCAACACTTCATTCACACTTCTCACCTCTCATTTGATTTGAAGGGAAAAGACTGGTCACTCGCCCCACCCTCTGTCTCGCTCTCTGTTGATAGTTATAGAGGGCAACCATACTCACTTCCCCATCCGGTTAGGATGAAAGCTCACGTCACTTGATTGTTTGTCGATGAAGATCGCGTCATCAGTTGTTGAAGAGGCGTACCGATGGAGATAGCCATCAAATCAAACGTTGTGTTAGATAGGACATGTCGTCTGCAAGAGGACAGGTAGACACTCTGTAGAAAGACCCAGGACACAGCATACCAAGGGAGGCAGCGTCGGAATTGGATCCTGGGGATATCAATTAATAAATCCACTTTCTGGACTGCTGGGTGTTGCCACCTTTTCCACAGCCAGCTTCTCGCCCAAGGGTGTTTACCACCTTTTCTTGGAACGAGGCCTACTATGACAGGGAATTGCTTCCTTTTCTCCCATAACAGATTTGTTTAAATTTTTTCTTTTTCTTTTTTTCTTTTTAAAATATTTTTATTTTCTTTCTGTTTTTCCCTATTCCCGAGGGTGTTTCCACCTTTTCTCGAAGAATAGGTCGGCATGACAGGGACCTTAGTCCTTTTCTCCCATGACCGATATGTATATTTTTTTCTTTTTCTTTTTTTCTCTTCGAATTTTTTTCTTTTTGAGCAAGGGAATGGTAGAAAGACCATTTGTCAGAACCAACCTCGCCACTGTCTCGCTGGTGGAAAATAGAGGATAAGAGATCAAGGATGGAGGGGGGATTTGAGGGAACAGAGGGTTGCGTCCACCTCATCAGGAGTGATTGAAGAATGGCTATCAGAAGTAGCATCATAAGAAGTACAGTGCCGTGCCAATGAGGGAAAAGATCAAGTGACCATAGTTGTCAAGATCCCCAAGGGGGGAAGTACTTCTTCAGGCGATATCCATTAATCAGAAAGGGATCATCAGAGGCATCAACGGTCTGCACTTGGACAGAGCCATTAGGGTTGACGGCAAGTACCTTATAGGGGCCCATCCACCGCTGTTGGAGCTTGCCAGGAAACTTGCCAAATCGTGAATCATAGGCTAGGACCAAATCACCTTCTTTGAACTCCTTGTGCTTGATGAAGCTATCATGGTAAGCCTTGCGTCGAGCTTGCGTGGCTTCCATGCACTGTAGAGCCATCCTACGAATTTCGTCCAAACATTCTAGGTGCAGGAGACGGCGTTGCAGTGAATCATCGTCCCCCAAATGCTTGATAGCCACTCTCAAAGAGGGTAATTCCAGTTCAACAGGAAAAATAGCTTCTGTACCATACACCAGCTGAAAGGGTGTCTGTCATGTTGCTGCTTTATGGGAGGTTCTGTACGCCCAAAGGGCCTCTGTAAGTCGATCATCCCAATCACGACAATGTGCGGCAATCGTTCTTGTCAGAATCGAGCAGAGGATGCGATTGGTGACTTCGACTTGGCCGTTGGCTCTGGGGTAATAAGGAGTAGACTTGCGATGGCGGATCTTATACAACTCTGTTAATTCTTCCATGACTTTATTAAGGAAATGAGTACCTCTGTCACTTACCAGCTCTAAGGGACTGCCAAAACGGGTGATGATATTCTCGTACATGAACAGGGCCACGCTGTTACCATCGTCCCGCTTTAGGGCTTTAGCTTCACACCACTTTGTGACATAATCCGTACATACGAGGATGTATCGGTTCTGTTTCCTTCTGGTAGGAGGATCGATCGGACCCACGAAGTTAATGCCCCACTTCTCAAACGGCTTCAAAGGAAGGATAGGTTGCAGTGGCATGGCACTTGTCTTTGTGGGTTTCCCCGTTCTCTGACAAGCATCACATCTTTTACAGTAATCATAGGCATCCTTATGAATGGTAGGCCACCAATATCTTGCTAGCAAAGCCTTCCTGGCTGTAGCTTCTCCTGCAAAGTGACCTCCACATGGCTCGTCATGGCAAGCCTTCAAGACAATCCCAATCTCATCTCCTGCAACACATCTTCTGAGCACTTCATCTTTGCCTTTCTTGTACAGTGCGCCACCTAGTAGGGTGTAGGGGGCTGATTCTAATATGAGCTTCTTCTTTTTCCGACTAGAAATACCAGGAGGATACTGTTGGGTTGCCAGCAAATTGGCAATGTCTGCATACCAGGGAGTTACAGTTTCTACCAAGAATAGGGAAGCATCAGGGAGGTCTGGGTCATCCTGCTCCTCTTCTACAGTTTGTGGGATACGCGACAGATGATCAGCCAGAACATGGGAATGACCAGGCTTAGTAATCACCTCAAAGTCGAACTCCTGGAATAAAAGGAGCCATCTCATCATTTGGCCTTTCACATCTGCTTTGTTCATCAGGAAAGACAGGGCCTCATGATCCACATAAAATTTAAAGTGGGTGGATAGGAGGTAGTGGTGGAACTTCTCTAGGGCAAACACCATTGCCAAGCACTCCAGCTCTGTCACTGTATAGTTCCGTTCTCTATTAGTGACTTTTCGGCTTGTAGAATAGATTGGTTGATCCAGCTTCGAGGAGCCCTTCTGGCAAAGGACAGCACCTAAGCCTTCAATTGATGCATCAGTGTGTACATGGAACTCTTTCGTCCAATCAGGAGGTTGCAGAATGGGTGCCTCAATCAGACACTGCTTCAGAGTGTGGAAGGCTTTGTCACATTCTTCCGTCCAAGTAAACTCTGCATCTTTCCTCAGAAGCTTGTGCAAGGAGGTTGCCTTTGTTGCAAAATGGGCTATAAACCTTCTGTAGTAACCCACATGGCCTAAGAATCCCCTCAACTGTTTGAGGTTGGTGGGTGCTGTCAGAGCTACAATCTTTTCGATCTTTGCAGGGTCTGTTGATATCCCTTGTGCAGAGACAATGTGGCCCAACAGAACTCCAGAAGAGACCCCAAAGATGCATTTGTAGGGATTGAGGAAAATCCCATACTCCCGGCATTGGTCAAAGCATTGTTCCAAGTGTTCCCAGTGTTCACGGATCAAACTATAAACACAGAAGTCATCCAAATATACCTCAATGAAATCGTGCAGATGATTTTGAAATGCGGCCATCATGACTCGTTGGAAAGTAGCAGGGGCATTGTAGAGCCCAAATGGCATCACTCCGTAAGTGTAGGTCCCCCATTCTGTGGTGAAGGTTGTTTTGGATTGGTCCTCTTCTGCGATTTGGACTTGGTTGTATCCGCTGAATCCATCCAGAAGGGAATAAAGCTCATGTCCTGCCACTGTGTTCAATAGTTGGTCTGTGAAAGGGATAGAAAAGTGATCCTTCTTTGTCTTGGAATTAAGCTTTCGGAAATCCACACATATTCGCAATTTTTCATTCTTCTTGGGTACAACCACGATGGGTGAAACCCATTCACTATTTGCCACTGGATAGATGAACTCGGCTTCCAGAAGCTTCAGCAGCTCCGGTTTCACCAATGTGGAATAATTCGGGTTCATTCGCCTCTGTCATTGCCGTACGGACTTGGCATCAGGCTCCAAGTCAATATGATGTTGGCATATTGTGGGATCAATCCCCTTTAGGTCTTTGTAGGACCATGCAAACACGTCCAAATTTTCTTTCAACAAGTTGTACAAGGTTGACAACTCCTCTTCTGGGAGGCTGCTACCCACCTTCAAGTGGCGTTCAATGCCTTCTGCATCCACAAAGGTTAACTGTCTTTCACCTTCTACTTCACGGATGAAGGTCCCATGGACTGCTTCTGGATACAGATCCGACTCCTTCAAGGGAGTGGTGTCCTCTTCTGATGTCCCACTAGAACCAACTTCTTCTTTTGGTGGAGACTTAGGTTGCTCCTTAAGATGTTGAAATGGGATTAGAGCTGTTTCGGGTTTGGTTTCAAAATTAATTACCTCTTGGCTTGAAGACTCATCTTTTGATGACGCATCCAGGAACGTTACATAACAGCGACCCTCTGATTTCTGTTGGGTTTGTGGGACTGGTGCTCGTTGGCATGGTGCATCATCATCATCTTTCTTTGGCAAGGATGGGTGAGGATGGCATGAGCCACTGCTGAAAGACGGCTTGTTCTTCTTAATCCATTTCTTACAAAGATTTTGCATATGAGAAGATCCATTTACCAGACCAAATGGTACCATCACCATTCTGTCCCATGGCATGAGCTCATTTGCTTCTGATGCTTCTAGAACTTCTTCTCCATATATATCCTCTTCAGGTGGGATAGATTCTTCTGGCTCACTTTCATAACCTTCTTCGTCCATATCATATCCATCCTCTTCTGTCTCTGTCTCTGTCTCTGCTTCTGCCTCTGCTTCTGTCTCTGCTTCTGTCTCTGTAGGCGCTCTGTAACAGAAGAACAGATTCTATGTTTCCTCTCCTGCCTCTGTCTCTATCTCTGCTATGGCCATGTAACAGGGAGAGCAGTACATCCATGCTTCTATCTCACTATCAGAAGTGATTTCAGAAGTCATTCCTGGTTCAGGCAGGAAGTATTCACCCATTGATAATGGCTTTGCATCTTTTGGAAGTCGGCTTACAATATCCACTGTTAAGGAATGTGCCACTGTTTTCTTGGGAATGATCTATTTGACAGCATCTTCGTCTGCTGATGTTCCATCTGTAGCCTCATTAGGGGAGTCAGAAGATAATTCCAAGGAGGTGGATCCATGTCCCTTTTGAGAACCATACAGTTTCAGCACCACTTTGTTGGGTCCTCTACCCAAGGTCAAGGTTCCTTTGAACCAATCCGTCCTTGCTCGGGCTTCAAAAAGCCATGGTCTGCCCAGTAACAGAGGACAGGATGTACCATAAGAGTTTGGCTTCACCACCAGATAGGTTAGCCAATAATCTTTTCCAGCCACTGTAGTCTTCACATATGGGAGAATGCCCAAAGGCTTGATCCTACTCTGATCCGCCAGTCTGATGAGCCATTGGGTTGGTTGCACACCTTGTAGGCCTAGATCCTTCATTGTCACATCCGTCATAATGTTCACTGATGAACCACCATCAATCAGTGCATTTGCAATGAAGCAGCCTTCTATCCACACGCCAGTCTCTGGAGTACCCGGATCTAGGAAAGTGTTAGCCACATCCACTTCTTTTACAGGCTCTGGAGCCTTGTTGGACTTTGTTGCTGTTGAGGGAGCAATCCTTAAACCACGTCTTCTTGTCAGTATACTTTTGAACCTTTTCCGACAACTAGGAGACAACATCAGTAATTGTCGGAATGTGAAGTTTGGTTTAAAGGTATCTAGATCTCTGACCAGATTGCATTCCTTAATAGGATCCACTGGCTTCTCTAATCGGTTAGGGAATGGAGCAACACCCATTTTCATTTTCCCTCTTTCTTCCAACAGAGGAATCATGGAAACTTCTTCTGCTACTTGCGGCACGTCCTCCTCTTCTGTATCCTGGACCTCTGGTCCTGTCTCTGTAACTCTCTGTGGCACTGTCGTGCTCTGTACGGCACTGTTAGGCTCTGTTCTGTTCTGTTTTTCTGGTGGAAGATTGAACTTCACAGTTCTAGCAGGAGGGTTATTTTCTTTCTGGACAGGTGGTTCCTTCTGCTTTGCACGAGTGATGGCAGCAACTTCCAATTCCACTAAATTGGAGGTAGGCTCTTGGGCCTTGGCCGAACTATCAGTAGCACTGTTTTTCACTGGGGCTGGGCTTGGACAGTCCTTTGCAGTGTGGCCTTCTCCTTTGCATCGACTGCATAAGGGCTTGTAATCCACTGACCTTCGAGGATTTGGACAATTTGGTGAAATGTGTCCCTTTTCTCCACATCTGTAACACTCCACTTCTGATCTCTGACCACCGCCAGACTATCTTCCTCTGTAACTTTGAGAGGGAAATCTTCTGGGTCCGAAATTAGGACCAAACTCTCTAGGCTTGGGTCCAATATCCTGTGTTGTCATTTTGGATTCCATCAAGTTGAATCTTGTGTCTTCTTCCTTCCTTCTCCTATCATGCATCTCCTTCAGAGAGCAAATGTCCTCTGTATGGTTCTTCCGCAAACAGTAGGAACAGAAGGCTCCAGGAATGGTTGGTTTTCGTGTACATTCAGTGGCTAAATGGCCTGCTTGATGACACTTACCACACCAAGTATTTGACCGCATCACATCTCTTCCTGCTCCTGCAACGTTGGATATGCTTGCGGTATTCACTTTCAGCGTCTGTAGCTGCTCTGTAATCACATCCATCAACTCCTTTTTTATGTTTGCAACTGAGTTGGATAAGTAATCCTTCAAGCTTTCTCCTCCGGACGTACTGGCAGTAGGGTTTTGAGAAGTCTCTGTAATCACTGCATAAACGGGTTGGGCTGGTACAGAGGGGTCTCTGTTCTGGTTCTGATTCAGAGCTCCTATTTGAACTGTTGGCTGTTGGCTCCAGTTGGTAGCATTCCACTGTTGCTACTGATTTGGCATTGAGAAAATTGGTTGGGACCATTGTTGTTGTGGTTGCACCATCATTTGAGGTATGGATTGTGGCCACTGTGGATTTGGTGCACTGTACCGTGATACTGGAGGCATCTGTTGGTAGGGATAGGGAACAGTCCCTGGAACTGCATTTGGTGGATGCATCATTCCTGGCATCAGAGGAGGTAGGACTCCTCTTCTTGTATTCATCGCTAATCGAGCTTCCACTTCATCGTACAGTCTTGCACCTTCTGTTGCAGCTTGCAGGGTGGCTGGTCTTTGTAGCTCCACAAACTTACGGACTTCTGGTTGTAATCCTCTAAGAAACACCCCCTTCTCAATGCCCTCATCTAGATTATGGTTAGTCCATCTATTCAGGATGGATTCCATTCGTGAGACATAGGCTTCTACTCTTTCTCTAGAAGACTGACTTAGATTCATGAATTCCTCTCGCATCCGCTCTTCAAAACCTTCACGCCTGAATTTAGTGAGGAATGCCAACTTCAGGTCGTCCCATGTGCTAAAAGTTCCTGCTGCTTGTCTCTCATACCACTGAAACGCCGCGCCCTTGAAAGTGGCAGGGAATATTACCAACCAATGCTCAGGGGTTCTGGCATTGTTAGCCACACATGCTACCATAAACTCTGCTACATGAAGGTCGGGGTCTTCATTGTACTCTCCCTTAAAAACTGGCAATGGGACTACATTCGCTGGCATGTCATCAATATTTCCAAGACGGATCTGGCTTGGAAGTGGACCTCCAGCAGGAGGAGGAAGGGCTTGATGTGCCATTGGGACTTCTGTAAAGAGTTCCGCAAGGGCATCAAAGGCGGCTTCTGCTGCGAGCTTGTTCTTAGCCTTGATTTTTGCTTTCTCTCTTCTCACGTACCTCTGGACTCGTTCTAATGCTTGCCTCTTTATTGCGTCATTCATCAGGGGGTTGGCTCCACTATGTTGTTAGTGCTCCACAGAGGGTTAACAGAAGGCTTCAGTCTCTGGAGGACTCTCTTGCCAACATTTCTTCTACTTCTTTCTTTTCAATGTCCCTAAATTCTGCTTTCATGCCACTGCACAGAGGAAGGTATTCAGTTCTGAAGGTGTCAAAATGTATACGTCTGAGCATTGTGGTGGTGCCATCATCATAGTAATGCCAGCTTCTGATGGTTTCAACAGTGTATGTTGTGAAAAACACTCTGTCTACCAACTTCTAATGGGTTGCTAATTAAACAACCAGAAGATTATCAGTACACCAAGCATCCCATGTATCTTGCTGTTGAGCATCCACGAACAAATTCCAACTCTTTTCCTTCTTGTCTCTGTGAACCTCTACAGACCAAGACTCCTGAAGCTTTTTCACAATCTCCCACTTGATGATGTCTGAAAACTTCTCAATGAATGCCAAATCTTCCATGGATGGTCATTCTCTCTGTTTCTACTCTTCAATTTATTCCCAAACAGTTTGCCACCAAGATGCAAGTTTCTGCTGCTTCAACAGGAAGAGGAAACTGTCCACCACATAGAGCATGCATCATGATGGTGATGTGTTTCCGCCATTGTGGGATGAACTTCTTGTGGAAAGTGGCTTTGATTATGAGAAATTCCAACTCTTCAGTGGAAGAAGGAACTTTACAAAAATCCATTGAATTCTTCTCTTCTTGGTAATGCCATTTCCTTCATTTTCAACCTCTTCTGGTGCTTGTTGATGGCAAGTTTCCCCGGCTGTGCACCAAAAACATGGAGCCCCAAGAGGAACACCAAGGAAAAGGGAATTCTCTTGCAAGAAAATCTATCTTGTGACATCAACAAGCTTGTTTATCATGTTTCATATGATCACAATAAAGAAAAGAACACCAGGCACAACAAATCTTCATACAGCATCATGTAGATCTCCCACGGATTTGATAGAATCAACCATATTCTTCAATATCTTCACAAAATCCATCAATAGAACAGAGAAAGCAAAGGAATACACCGTCTTTGAATGGAAATACATGACAGTATTCATCTTCAATATCTTCATAGTCTTCTCTCTCAATCTCTCATATACAATCACTCTGTTTGAGTAGAATTGGCTATCTCTGACTCTCTCACTCTCTCTCTCCATCAATAATACATCATATCCTCACTACAATCTCTCAGAATCACTCTCAATAATCCTTCTTAGGTCGTGGATACCCCTCCCAAGAGGTATGTCTGATATGAAGAGTCACCAGAGCCACTACAGTGTCCTTTCATAGCTCACTACTGTCACTTCACTCTAGTCTTCACTTGAGTCTTCAGCAGCTACTTCTTCCACTTCTTCCAGCTCTTTTACACTTCATATAGAACAGAGACAGAACAGAACAAAACAGAAGACCTATAGAAGGTTACAGAAGATCATCAAAACTACATAACTCATACTCAAACCATTCCAAACTCTCACAAACCATTCAATAAGCTTTCACAATATCTCAATCTTCATCAATCAATACTCCATCCCTCCTTACAGAAGATCATCTGAACAAAACAGACCAAAACAGAAGCAAAACAGAAGATAAACATAACCAATCAGAACCTATCAGAACATCACAGAACCACCAATAAACATCATGAACTTAAAACACCATCAATATCATCCAAAACACTCTCAAACCACTTTCAAACTAATCAATCATCTCATAAAATCAACCATTCAACTCTCAAAAACAACAAAAATCAGCCAAAAAACAAGTTATTTCAACACTCAACACTCCCTATCACAATCACTATCTCAAATGCTCTCACACAATAATACAATAGAATAATGATCAATAACCCCCTCTGATTGTGGAGCTACTATCCAAAGGGTATGTCTGATTCAAAGAGACACTAGGGCCACTATAGTGTCCTTTCATAGTGAACCATTGTCATTGTCATTTCAAATCTTCTAGACTTAAACTTTTACTTTCTTCAATAAAGCTAGATAAGCTTTCCAAAGAAGGAAAGCATTCCCAAGCTTCTAACTTGTCATATAGAAACCATACATATATATACAAAAGGCTACAAAGCATACAAGAGCTCGTAGAAGCTACAAAAGTCAAAGAGAAGGTAATAAGACCACATCATCAATCCAAAACCCATATCAACCAATCAAAATCCATCTAAAGAGTCTCAAATCATATCTTGGCATACTTATCCATGACCATAAGACCTCAAACAAAAGGAAAACAATGCTCAGCAAAAGCTCACAAAAGCAATCAAAACCTAACAAGTATCAAACAAAACACATCAGAACATTCTAAACCAAATAAAAACGATAATGAGCAATCAAAGGATATTCAACCCATCCAAAATTATCTTAGCACTTGCAAAATCAATCATCAACGAGTCAAAACCCACAAAAGCATGCATCAAATGGGTAATTAAGCTCCAAAGAACAACAAAAAAGAGCTTAAAAATAATCACTTCAAACATGTAACATTGTGGAATTTGATCTTTAGGTGTTCACAACACAAACACGTGCCCAAAATATATCGTCAAACCTAATAGCAGCACTTAGTCATCAAGTTGATGCCAGTTTCAAATTGTCATGCATCATGGCCTTCATACCAAAAAAGAACATTGCCACCAATGTCAAGAACAAACCCATAAAACCCCCTATGCCAACTTTTAACTCGCAAAAACCTCGCCAACAATCTCAAGAACTAACCTAGGAACTCCTATGCCAAAGTTTCACTCGAATCTTTCAATTTCAAAACTAGGGTTGATTTTGTCTTTAGCTCAAGCTCAAGATAAAGACTCCATTCTTCCCTTAAGCTCAAGGTAACAATTAGTGTGCTCTTTTTGCTCAAATTTTTATTAGATTGTGCTTAGTTTCCCTGTATGTTGTAGACCATACCATAATTCCACTATTTAAAGGCATTGATCTTTTGATCCCTGGTAACTACATGACCATCATGGTAAACCACACATTGGCCAAGTTAAATTGATCCATTCTCGAACATGAGCTTAGGGCATAGGCTGAGATGGGACGATAGAAGAGCACAAACTAGAAAACTTGCATCACCACTTGGATGCATTACATGCTTTTTGCAGGGATAGAGACCCCATAGTGAACCTTTGGAAAGCCAAAATGTTGGTATTCAATACCTGGACAATATGGGTGACCTAACCTATGTATCTTCATATTCAAAGGGGATGTAGTGGAGTAGGTAAGGGAATACGTATACTTGGGAGTCGCTTGCATTCAAGATTCAACGGCACAGGCATGGCTTGGTACCACGTGAGATGGAGGGTCACACACCTCCTCTTATCTCACAGGCCTTCTTGGACATCCCACTATGCAAAACGGAGGGTCGGGCGTGTTGATGAATGTTCCGTTGATTTTCGTTCTAGCTAGTGTTGAAGGTTACAAAGCCATTTGACGCTCCTGGTTTTGTGTGTGTGACTGTGACGTCTCATGCTAGCTCGCTTGCCTGATAGTTTTTTCTTCAACACATGTTGTCAAAGCCAAAGAAAAGGGGTATCCATTGCATTAACGAGTCTTTTCTAGGGTCTATCAATGCTCGCTAGTCCTAAAGGAATTCTTGTTGCCTTGTAAAGTATGTTGTTCTTGTTGCCTTGTAAAGTATGTTGTTCTTGTGGTTTAGCTATAACCTACTCGCTCTTACCCTTCTATCCTTGGGACAAAGTTGAGTACTAGCGCATGTAACTTGTTTGATTTAGTATACTAATAACTTCTATTGCTTAATCAGGAGGATCTTTTCAGATAGACATAGAATATACAAGCTTCATCTTCTTCGTACAACTCTTTTAAAAAGATAGACACAAACCTATATAAGATTTTAAGCGATAAACTTAGTGAGTACTTAATGCTTGTTCATACATGTTTTGCCCAGTGAACAATCTTGTTAAGATGAAGAACTGGTATTTGGGAGGATCTCCAAAAATATTCATCTTAACGGCACCTACTAACTTCAAGACCAGTTCTTGGATCTTGAAATCTTGTCAATCTAGCAGCTACATACCTCCAGGACGGCACATCCCCTCCACCTCCCCCCGCACACAATTAATTAATTAATTAATTTTAAGGCAGACCTCATAGTTTTAATAAAGGGCCATGACCACCTCTCAGTCTAGAGTATAAGGATCACTGTCAATGCTTGAGAAATATAAATAACAAGATAAGTCCTTCCTTTTGCAGCAATTTAATGAATCCTCATCTCCCTCCATAATGGGGAGGAACAATTGGGCATCAATGCCTAATAGAGCAGAAACAAGTTACAGAGAGCTCAACACCATTGAAATCATAGGAGAAAGAGAGCAAGACGTGCAAAGTAGCCTCAGCCTTTCCGGTTTGGTTGCATATCAAGGAAGAAAGGAAAGCACATCAAGGCTTGATGAGAGCATCTGTATACAGGGTGATTTTGGTCACCAGGTGCTATGCTTGGCAATCGCAAGCAGAATGAATGTACAAGAAAGAGAGGTGCATGCTAGTCTACTCTGCATAATCAAAAACCCACACCCTTTATCCTGGCAACTGTTGCTCCAATGCAAGCATCAATAAAATCGTCCTCAATGAAGTCTGATGAGAAAATTTGTAACCGGTCACCAAGGCCCTGCTTGAAGGCCTGTGAAATAAAAAGCCGGGCATAAGGTTGAATGCGTGCGGTTACTGGCTTTACACAAACCACAGCACTGGTTTCTTGTGGGGTGCATGTGTTTTCAACTCTGTAGAAGTAGTTTCTCATGTTTACCGGTGGCTGAAAAGCAAGATACATCATGTTGTTGTGGAATTTTGTGTATGGAAGGTCTGTATTCGTCCAATTATCTCTGAGGTATGCACAGCTCCAAAGTAAGCTCCCAGGAGAAGGAACAGGTGCTTCCCGTGGCTCCCAAACACAAAACACTCTTCTGGGAAGCAGCTCATTTAATGTCTTCCCAAATGCAGTCACATCTTGAGGGATAAGACTGTCTTTAAGCTGATTTATCAACCATGTGTCTAGATCTGATGGATCTTCATGGCCATACTCGGTACGGATCTCAAGCACAATAAATTCTGATGTTGTCTCGCTAAGGAATCGTATCACGTCACTTATCACAACATCAATCTTGTAGCTTGCCAGCACTCCATGATAAATAAAGCCATCCTTTCCTACCCTGATATCGAGTACACGCACTCCAAGCAGCAGCTGTCTGTAGATGGAAAGACTTTGGCATTGGGCAAAAGGTCTTGTTGTATATGGTATACCTACTTTGTCAGTTGCAGAATCATGTGTACCCGGCCAAACTATGTCACATACTCTGGCTTTGCAGGGGTCTAATATTTTCATCCACTGCTTTCGATCAGAGGGATGGTAGTCGTCTCCTGGGAAGTCCGAGCCTTCAGCTTCCTGCAGCTGTTCAAGTTTCTTTTCTTCATCCACTGCGTTTGCGTACCTTCCCAACTTGCTGCCCATAGTTGATCAGGAATGATGCCTGAGACAGCAAACAGATCTGTCAAGTGGACAGATTGCAGAACACTTCAAAGAATAGATAAGAGGGATGATTACAAATCACAAGTCAAAAACTTGCATCTTTGGGAATATCAGACAGGTTAATTGAGCGAGTGAGCAGCTTCAACATAAACATGATAAAATCTAATGTTGGCGTTCAACAGACGAGCTTCATTTAAAGCTAGAGAAATTGACAAGGCATGAGAAAGCAGAAAAATCCACACAAGTTAATCTTCTTCGCTAGTGCCACAAGGTTAGCACTTTCTCATAGACACGTTTTACCAATTTCTTACGCTTCCCAATTTCTGATGCCTGTAAGTGTTCCTCCAACTCGTTTCAGGGCAACTAAGAGCCCACTAAATAATCGGTGCTACCTGCACTAAAGATCTGGTCATAAGGCTCTCTGTTATACATGATGAAATCCTGTTCATAATAAAGTGGCATAGTGTATAGGCAATTGAACAAACATAAATCGTGAACCACTGGCTCCACTGCAATCAATAGAGAACACAACATGCATCAACTGTACACAGGCAACCTCCACCTTGTTTCATTAAGGCTCAATGTATCATTAAAATCAACAGAGTCAGGTAAAGCTTACTTGTATGACAGCACTAACACACCTTCCACAATCCAAGCTATTAGCACATCATCATCAACTCTACACATAGGCAACCTCCACCTTGTTTCAAGAACTGGGAAGCTCCTGCACTATAGACTTGGTCGTGAGTATCTCATTGATAAAAGGTAAAATCCTGTGATAATACTATCGCAGTGTATCATTAAGATGAACAAGGTCAGGTAGAGTTTTCTCATATGATGTGGTTAACACATCTTTCAAGTCCAAGGTATGGTTCAAATCTTCTATCTTTCCAAATATAACAGGCTTCTCTAGGGCGTAAAGTTCACCCAATCAGAATCCTTGATAGGAATCAACCTGTGATAGTTGATTCCTTCACACCTTGAATCAATCATGATACTGGCTGTAGAAGTTTTTCAAGCTCTAGTGAGCATCCGCTGCTCTACCCAAAGTATAAAATTCTTCAAATAAGCATCCCCCAAAACAGATTGGCTGGTGAGGCAGATTAGAGGCTATATCTCTTAGAAGAGAACAAACAGTGTGAAAGTGGAAAGGAATGTTCTTATCATGATGAGATGGGCCCTTCTAAGGGACAATACTCTAAGAACTCCACACTGAATTCAATAAGCTAATCAAGGAGAAACTCAAGCAACTTTCAAAGTCGTCTTGACTTCTAATGTTCAGTACCACTCAAATGGTTTTCTCTTCATATGATCCAGTTCATCTTTTATTTTGAGAGTTTATGTCCAACATCATTATAGGACCATTTCCTGGCCTTTTATATTATGAGTTCTTATTTGGGCCTTGGCACTAGCCATTTATCTGGCCGCCGAGTTCAGCACATTTACTAGTCATGCAGTTTACAGGTCATTCTAATCCTCATTTCTTGCCTATTTGTCGGCAGCTTCTGTACAATGCACTCAATTCTCTGTTCATCAATTCTCGCTTCTACCTTCCCCCTCTTTGTATTAGCGTTCAACCTGCTACGTAACACCTTTGTTTCCATCATGGTATCAAAGCAGAGACTCTATCCTCCGTTGAAGCTTGCTCGCAAGGTGAATGGTCACTGTTCATAGGAGCCTTGCTGCATTTTCTATTTCTAATACCTGCTCTCACCGGCCATTTTCACTCAAGAATGCCCTTACATGATGTTTCCCACAGCCTTCAAGCTGCTCTGGTTTTTGCTGAAAACCCTGCATTTCACAGCACATTTACATTTGCCTCCATAAATACCTAGCACATGGCTTCCATATTTATAATCAGCATTAGATTGGCAAAAGACAATTATTCTTTCTGGAAGATATCCGTCAAGCCCAACCTGAAGACATACCAATATTGGTACATGATCAAAAGCAAAGTCCCAGTTCCCCAGAATGCTGCAACAACCCCCCGGCAGTGGGAGACCACAAATTAAGCATCCCTAGCTGCATAGCAACACAGAAAGGTGGGAATGGGGCCTCTTAAACAGGGCCATTCCCTGACTGTCCGGAATGGGAATGCATGCAGCTTGGTGGAACCTTCCCTATCCCATTCTTGAAAGCGTTTCAACTTGGGGGGCCGGGGCATTCCAATTGCAGGGAGTGTTGTAAGGAACACCACATTCCAGCCTGCCTGCTGCTGCCAAGTGACCGTTTTAGCCCAGCTTGACTTGACATTTGTATCTACTATCGCCCTTGCAACTTGGACCTTAACTCTTTCATGATATGTACTTCAACCTTCAAGCATTTACTCTTTAGACTTCTTTAGTAATAATATGTAGCTATTTTGCAGCATCGATTGGTCTTGATATGTGATGCCCCGTGCAATTTGTTAGAAATGGAGCAAAATAATGTTTAGAGTCTATCCTCAAAGTCCTTGGTCATCAACCCTGAAATAACTACCATGTGCATCACATGTGCAATGCAACCTTGCACATTTGATTGTTAAATCAATCAAATGTTACTAGCAAGATTAAACCATATCAAATATTCCATGTCCTCGTGACAAACCTTACCCTTTAAATCCTTGCAATTGTCCTCAATTGCATTGCATTGTGCCAGAGCAAAAGTGTACTGCACTGGAATTTCAATAATGCATCACAGTCACAACATTGGCCACTATTGTCTAACCATGCCATATACCCCCAAAACTTACTGAAAATTTCCAGCCAGCATAAACATCAAATAAAACTAAAAAAGAGTCTAGAATTGTTACTAGAAACCCATTGGATGCATCCATAACTCATGTTTCTCAACTGTTCTGACTTCACAGCCATAGTAAAGCATAAACTTAACATAAACCATGGCTAAAACTATCAATGGCATTGACTCACATGCTGCCATCCATGGAACTAGCTAAAAACCATTGAAAACTGAGCATAATCTAATCAGAGACTGATTTGAAAACTGGTCACCAAGTGCTGCAAATGTGATCCCAAGCTAATCACAAACTGAGTGCAAAAAACCGATCAAAAACTGATAAAAAACCGATCCAAAAGTGACCATAAACTAATCTCTAACTAATCAGAGAGACTAATCTCAAACTAAGCATGAACTGATACAATAGTATAGTTTATGTGCCCAGGTGAAACTCATACTCATCTACATATATCTCACAGTGACTAGTACACAGTGACCTCATGGCACACATGTTAGCACAGTACCTTGGATGCATGCTAAATACATCCGAGATCCACTACATACGAGAGAGATCCACAATTGATAGAGTGGAAATGCTACATTCCCCTTAAGCATCAGGCACTACTCTGAACCCTTGCTCTGCTCTGAACTTAGCTGAGCCCGAACTAAATTTGGCTCTAACTGAAAGGAATCTAGGTAAAGCTCCAACAACTGAGTCCACTTTGCATCCATTCATGAATAGTTCTGAAACTTCACTAAATATCTCTTGGAAACTGTACTTCTAACCTTTCTTTCCTTATGTGCCAAAATCTACTTGGATACCAAGATCTCATCCAGCTCCTCAAGCTCAGGCTGAATTTCAACAGATACATCCTCTGGTACATCACCACGAACAGGCCTCAACAAATTAACATGAAAGGCATTGTGTATCCGCCAATGTGGAGGCAATTTCAGCCGATATGCCACATCGTTGATCTTCTCTAAAACTTGCAAGGCCCCATAGTATCTCATACTTAACTTCAAATACAATCTCTCTCTTCCTTTCATCTTTTTCAACCTTGCATTTTCAAAATGCACCAATACATAATCGCCCTTTGTATAGAGATGGGTTTTTTATGATGCATGGACGACTGTGTGTCACAAAGCAATTGAGGCCTAGAGTAATCATTGAAAGTCATATTTTTCATGTATAGGACATGAAGATATTGATGTCACAGTCAAAGGAGTGGAGCACTTTTTTAATTGGCTAGCTTTGAGGAGTGATGTAGAGTAGTTTGTTAGGATATGCATCATATGTCAAAAGGTTAAGCATGATAGGCAAAGAGATGTCGGGTTTGTTACATCCCTTGTCTTTTCTAGACAGGCCTTAGCATAGCATTGCTATAGATTTTATGTTAGAGCTTTCTAGGACACCTATAGGGAATGATGGGAGATAGACTATTATTTGTAGGTTTAGCAAACATGCCCATTTTATTCCGGTGAGGAAAAAAATAAAGGCTAATGATATGGGACAATTGTTTTAACAGTACATCTTTAAATATCATGGTATGCCAAAGTCGATCGTTAGTAATTGAGATTCTCGGATGACCAGTTTATTTTGAAAGGGGTTGTTTGAGAATATGGATACTACATTGAAATTCTCATCATCGTTCTATTTGCAGACAAATGGTTAGTCCGAAGAGGTAAATTCTAGTGTTGGATCTTTTGAGGTGCTATGTATCAGACCATAAGAGACAGTGGGTCTATTTGAAGTGATTGAGGGTGGCAAGAAGGTGCCACCTATTTTGTAGACTAAGAATAAGATCTTTGAGGCTAATCGCTATGTGGAAAACTTAGATGCAGCTTATGCAAAGATAAAGTATACACTATAAAGGTCATGCCTTTGGCCATTGCAAAGCTGATCATAAACATTAGCAAAGTCTGAATCAGCAGCATACTGCTCCTTCATGGCAACTAGCTTAGTGTGATAAACCATGTTGACACCTGAAATCTAAGGCTTACGTGACAATGCATCAACCACAACATTCTTTGTACCATCAATATGTACAATCTGAAAATGAAATATAGAGAGAAAGTTTGCCTCTCTCACATGCTTCTCTGTCAAGTGTGTCTGCATCAGAAAGTACCTCAAAGTCTGATGGTCTATCTGCACTATAAAATCAGCCCCTAACAAGTAATGTTTCCAAGTAGACAGTGCAAATTTCTCTCTATACCATGAAGAAGATAGCTCTCATAACCACAACTTGGCCATTCTGCATTAAAACAATCCCAATGTTGTTTCCATATGCATCACACTAAACCACAAATGATCCCTTAGATCAAGCAACACAAGCACAAGATCTCAAGTCTTTTCCTTTAACTTTTCAAAGGCTGAAATTTCCACTGTTGTCCATCTAAATGACACATTTTTCTTTTGCAAAGAATGCAATGGAGATGCAATTTCAGCAAACATGCGTACATACTTCCTATAGTAAGAACATAAATCCAAGAAGCTGCGGATCTCATGTACAATCTTCAAAGGTGCCTATGAGCATATAACCCCAACCTTTGTAAGGTTTATACAAATACCATCAACCAATACAATATGCCCCAAAAGTGGATTTCATGCAAAAAGAATTCACTTTTCTTATCATTAATGACCAACTTGTGCTTATGTAGCTCGTTGAACACAATGTCCAAATGCTTTCTATGTTCCAACTCATTCTTTGAATAGACAATCATGTCATCAAAGAAAGTGTTCACAAATCCTCTATGTAGCCTGAAGATGCTTGAAAGTTGTTTTAGGCACATCCTCCAGTCTAATGCATATCTAATGATATCCACTTTTCAAATCTATAAAACTGAATATTGCTACCCCTTGCAATCTATCCATAACATCATTGATCCGAGGGCAACCCACCAAAAGCACTGAAAAACAAAAAGGAGATGAGTTGGGCTGAATCAGCCCTTTTTCTAATAGCTCGCTCACTTGACTCATAATCTCCTACTGGACTGCACTGACTTTGTAGGGTGGCCTATCAGGTGGGCTACTTTCAAGGATAAAATCTATGCCATGATTTTTAGGCCGTTCAAGCAGTAGCTGCTCTGGAAGTCACCGAGAGAAGCAATTAGCATACATTTTCAAAAATGAAATGTGATCCCTCTCTAACTTTGACATATTCCCAACTTTTTCATTATGAACCTTATCTTTAGTAAAAACCAAGTGCACTAAAAAGTGATTTTTCATTACTTTTGAAATGGTAGCAACCGATGCAACACGGACCGATTCCCCTTTCAACTTTACATCAAGTATCTTAGTCTTGCCCTTATGTTGAATAGTGATCACTTCCACATGTGAATCCATCATTGCATACATACGATGGCACCATGGCATACCAAGAAAAACATCACAACATTCAAGTGAAGCAATAAAAAACTCTTCGCTATCCACATATCCCTAAATGTGCAACGGAAGCTTTTTAATGAGTGGTGTGACAAGCTCTGCATGGCCCTTGCATGCCATTCCAACTTTCCTATGGATCCCATCTCATCCCCTGTAATGCCTAGACGGGTTGTCATGTCTATAAAGATGAAATTGGCTCATGCAACATTATCAAAGAATATCAATGCATGCTGACCTCTGATTTTGCCCCATGCTCTATATAACTCAATAGCATCATCATTGGATTGATCATTAACAACATTGGGCACCAAACCAATTGATATTTTGGGCTTCTCTTCTTGAGGATCTCCCTGACTTTCTGATTTTTCAGCTTGCTACCTATTAGGACAGTCCTTTGCAATGTGACCCTCTTGTTCATATATGAAGCATTTATTTGCGACTATCAATTCTCTACCTTGTGCCAATGATTTCCAACCCTTTCTTTGTTATTTTGGCCTCTTTTCAGGCTGATTTTCAGATCTGCCCCTTTTCTCAACCTTTGACAACTTTTTATTCGGCTACTCCCCATTCTCTTGAAAGCCCGAATCCTTCCCATACAACAAAGTATTAACTATAGCAGCAGTTTCTATAAACTGAGACATGCTAGACATAGTAGACTTAATGCAAAAACCCTGATTTCTTTGGGCAGCCCACATACGTATTTTTCCACTTGCTCATGAAGGGATACCGAATAATAAGAAGTGACAAGCAGCAATGTATCCCAAAACTTCTTATTGTATTGATCTAAATTCTTGCATTCCTTTGCATCAAGTTTATTCCAAACTGCCATGATATCCACCTCAAAATTACTTGTCAACCAATCCGATGCAAACATTTACTTAAATTATACCCACGTCAACGGTACTCTACCTTACATCAAGACTGTAGACCACCACTGCAATGAATTCCCTTCAAGAAAGTGGTTGCCTTACGAATCTTAGAGGATTCAATTAAGTTTCCTCCTAAATAGGCTACATCAAACTAGTAAATGAAAGTTAAAGCTTTCAGCCTATCTTGTGCACCACTGAAGGCTTTCAGCCTATCTTGTGCACCACTGAAGGGCTCAAACTTCACTCCTTTTCCATCCTCAGGCAAACAATATCAACGGGCCTCCATACTATTTGAGCTAGTTCACATCGACTTGTGTCTTCCTATACGCATGGCCTTCCTCAAGAAAGCCAAATACCTAATGTTGGTTATTAATGATTTTTCTCGATACACCTGGTCCTACTTGGATTACAAATGTGTATCCCATATCCTACTGTGTGGACCCTAAGTCCAAACTTTCTATCACAAGATATCCCCTTCTTGATGCCACTAGATACAAGTGCCTTGTTGGACTCCTTTGCAAGCTTAGTAAACAACTACTTTATGCATCTTGCGTTATCTATAGGGGATCAAATCCTACAAGATCATGTACGACATGGGAATCACTTTAGCAAGATGAAGTGACTTAACTGGGCTAGAGATGTCAACACTCAACATTCCACTACAAGATTTGCCTTCTCCCTGGAATTAGGAGCCATCTCATGGAGCAACAAGAAGCAACCTACCATGATGTTATCTTCTATGGAGACTGAGTATCCGCCCTCTCCCCTACCACTTATGAGGAAGTTTGGCTCCACAGAATGTTGGCAGAGATTGACTTTCCACATACAAAACCCACAAAGAGATTGGCAGAGATTGGCAAAGCTATGCATGGATAACCAGACTACCCTAGCTTTGGCAAAGAACCCCATATTACATACCCGTGAATTTAACAAAGTATACTATTTGTGAACTAGTATCTCTTTGGTCCTTGAAGAACAAACAATAGATACAAGTTACAAGGATGTAACAATTTTGTCATAAGAGGTTTCTTTACTTGTGGATCTATTCCTATGCCTTTTGGAATACACTTCAACATATTGCTTTCATTTGTGTTGTTGGAAAATACATGTTTGCACAAAATATGGCTTTAGGATGGCCACCAAATAGAGCACTGGCATTATGACAAGAACTATCATTGTGCAGTTAGTCATAGCTTGCAAGAACCTTTATGTTTATGATGTTGTAGGTTTTAGTCATGGACTTGTATTGAGAGCCTTTTCGTATGTTGGTGGGTTGTTTTTGTGCACCTACAATTGGTGTGAGCTTTGAGGATGATCAAACATCTTATACGAGAGTGGATAAATCTCTCATTGTGGCAGCTTGTTGTGTTTGGACCTCTAACAAGTAAAGCACATGCTATGTTGAGTTTGACATGTGAATGGGATAGATTTTTTAAGATGCATGGTCGATTTTAATATCAAAAGAAATGGTCTACAGTTACATGGCATCAAGGTACTAATGCTAGTGAGAAAGTAGTTAAAACTTTCTTTGGATAACACTAAGACAAGAGATGGATGCTTTTGGAAGGAATTTGCATTGCCTGAATGAAGTTATTGAGCCGTTGGATCTTTTGTCTTTGTAGACAATGAGCTTTGAGACCTCTATGATCAATATAGTAGACACTCACATTTCTACAACTCTACTCGGTTATTTACTGGTGCAGTAAGTACCACTTTAATAGCTATGGACTTGTATAGTTGTGATTGATAGTTTACTAGTGCGGTGACTACCATCTTACAAAACTATACATAGTAGTACATGGAGTAACAACAATGTTATTGGTTACATGTATAGACATTTATATATTTGCCAATGTATGGAGAATCAAAAGTATACTTGGTTACTTGGAAACATATATAAACAATTTGTACATTGCTAGTACATTAGCAATACATGGAGTAATAGCAATTTGCTTGGTTACTTGGAAACATATATAGACATTTGTACATTTGCCCCTGTGCTTGGTTACTTAAGTATGTATAAACAATTATACATTGCTAGTACATGAAATAATAGCAATGTATTTGGTACTTCGTAACATGTATAGACAACTATACATCAAGAATACATGCAATACAATGTATCAAGAGAGGGATATGTTACCAGAATTAGAAATTGACTTAATTATTTAATCAAAATAAACTCTAATTCTAGTACTTCTAACTCTTGGCATGGTAACCATTGCACTGATAGTGACGGATTTGATATCAGAGCACACAGTGAGAAAGTATACAAGCTATGTGCAACAAGGACAAGGTAAAAGGAACAAAGTACAATATGAAATTTTCATTAGATTGAATGTTTGCACCTTAGAATTGATTACATTGCAAGTTTCGCCCAATAAGAAGCTCACTTAAGTTGCAAAGAAAAACCTGAGCTTAAATTTGATCTAGTGAGCAGCCAATTTATGATTAAGGATCCAAGATTTAATTAGCTGTTAATCAAAAACGAATTTGATTAAGAAGTAGTTGGTTACTCAATTAGATTCTTAATCTAGCCTATTTGGGATATCTTTCTCCCTCATTTAAGAAACCCAAGTTTGGAGACAACCGTTCTTCTCCTCTTTACTACAAAAACTGCAAGTTTCAGCCATCGAACACAAGCTGATAGTGTGTCTAGAGTAAGAACAAAAGCCAATCTTCTCAATTTGGTATGAGGAATCCATTGGGCAGCTCTATAGACCCATTTAAAGTAAGGTATGTCGCTGTTTTTTAATCTAAATTTCATCAAAACAAGTTGTTACAAAACAAGGGCTGAGATCCTCTCTTCTCCTCTGAGATCTAGAGCCTTATGCATTTTCCAAACAACATTGTCATTCTCACAATTTCATTGTAAGAAATCCCTCCATTTGTTAGAGGAACATTGTGGGACTACTCTACATATGACAGCTATCAAAGCAAATGCTCTGTGAAATTGGTCTCAAATGCCGACTGTCATTTTTAGGGTTTGGCAAGCTAATGTGTTTGTAAACATTTTAGAACACCCTACAGTTGAGCTTGGAAGCCAACATTGAAGGTGACAAGGTCTTTGTGCATTTATGGATCAATTGTATTGCATAGAATCGCAAAAATAGAGCCATTCTATCGCAAGACATACATGGAAAAATTAGCAAAATGCAATGCTGTACCTATGGAAGGCATATAGTAGGGAGCAATTGCCCTTTGAAATTAGGCATGAATTGAATGCTAGTTTGCTATGGCAATAGTGCAGGTCTGAATATACTTAGATTGACAATGGATTGGGTGTGCACAAGTTAGAGCAAAGTGTTGGGATTAATGCATGAACAAGGCTAAGGCCTCGTAAAGTGGATCGAATCAGCTTGGAACTAAGATTTGCATGTATTACACATTGTTTGGAATGCATAGCAATGTGGGACCCAATTCGCACCTCCCACATCACTTTTGCAAGTCATTTGGACAGAGAACAACATGTATTTATATATATTACACTTGTTAGAGTGTGAATGGACAAATTTATCACACATTTGGTTAAGGTTGGTGAGTAATTTTATACACCATAGCTAACTCTAAATTCGTAAGCTTCAAAACATGCTAACATTCCCTCAATTAGAGACCATTTCTTTGTTTATATGCCTCAACTTCAAGAAGTTGATCAATGTATCTTTTGATTTGAAGGTCATCTAAAGTTACATATCTCTAGAATGACGAAAAATATGATCTAAAGTTCTTCACTTTTGTGTTTTCACATACTAAGATTTTTGAATGTGTTTTATGCTTTTACTCTTCAGCTTTAACCAGCCTTTTGTCAACAGCATGCCTTTCTTATTTATTCCTAAGATAAGACATACACCCCAAAACCACCACAAAGTGAAGAAAGAAGGGAAAGGGGGGGTATTCTAAGGGTTCTGTGGGGGGAGGGGGGTGTGTGGGTGTGCGCCCTCCCTCCAAATATTAGCCAAAAGTGAGGCCAAGAGCCACACTGGCATTTTTTCTATGCGCATATAGGATAGTTAACGAGCCAAATAAACAACAGCACTAAATCACACTAGGACCCTCCTCCTCGCTGACCCTACCAAGGAGAAGGAGCTACCGAGTGTTCAACTAGGTAAGAGCTTGTCGGCCTTACACAAAAGCATCATGTGAATATGGGTGTTGGGTGTCCAACCAAGTGATGCACCTAGCAAGACTTGAAGCCACAACCTCACAATTATGAGCCCAAGTGTTAACCACTAGGCCATCACCTTTGAACAGGAAGCCCTTCATGTAGCCACGTTCAATAAGCAATTGCTCATCCATGATCCTGAAACTGAGACAACAAAACCTTTGCTTGAATGGATTAAGCCTAGATACTCAAAGAAACATTGGAAAGGTACACAAAGGTAGATGTGGGGTTAAGCTTCAGTTTACTGCTCAGTATGTTCAATGGAACGAGAAAGACTAATGGAGATTGGCTGCCCCTCCAAACCAATTTCCATTAATTATACTGAAGTTACTGAGTTCACAGTTCTTAGGGACCAACACTTGCTCTGGCCTGGTTCGTACATGGAGTCAGATGATACCCTATCAGTGAAGATGATGAATACCTTCAAAAAGATCCACAACATACCAACTGTAGAGCTCTGCTCTACAATTTTCATAGTGGCTGCTGAGCAGCAGAAGTAGTAGTATGGCTCATTTGGAGTTGAAACGAGGAAATTCTACATGCAGGCCAGGACTGAAGTTGAAAGGCAAGGCAGCAAAATTGATATTGCTCTGAGACACGTTCAGATCTACAAATACCAATCCCCACGGCCATTTTCTTGCTTTAAGGCCGCAACACGTTCTCCCATACGAACTACCGATGTGGCTACACATTCAAAATGCTGATTGCCTTCTTAACTAAGGGAGTACATGTGTCTACACATCCAGACTGTGATTATACTGTTAGCCGCTACTGCAGTGCCTTGATTCAAAGGCTCTCTTTTGCATTTAGAGGCACACTATACAGCTGCATTCCAGGAGCTTGCTTTGAGATTTAAGTGCCAAAATGAAGCCACAGCTGCATTTCACAAGTTTGAATCGACATCTGAGGAAAAGCTCACATTCGAAAAAAAAACTGAAGCCAGGGCAGCTCTACCACAGAAATCATGAAAATGTGTGCAGGAAGAGGGACAGGATGGATGCATACCAGGCAGGTAGGAGCAGGAGTGGCCTTGGCTTGTGCTGCATGATGGTGATGATGATGATGGGAAGCTCCGGGTTCGAACTTCGGGCAACAGCAGCGACAGGGAAGGAGCAAAAACGTTTAAAAGCTGCAGCATTGAAGAATCAGCATGCACGAGGGTCATGAGTCATCCTGACGACTAGTACGACAGGATAGCAGCAGCCAGTAGGTAAAGAATTGTCCAAATGTCGACCCTCTCATCAGGAGCCTCACCTACAGCCTAAATCTTTGACCCCATTTCCACAGGAAACCATCCTTTTCACAGGTTGTATTCTTAAGTAACTCCCATTAATCCAACTTGCTGCTAAATAGTGTACCGATCCTTAATCATGTTTTGAACTCGAAATTCGTTTTCTTTTCTAGAAGCCCCCCTTTTTTTTGGGTAATTATTCATCATCAGATCAGCTGCATCGTCTGAGCTTATTGCACTCGAGACGTGCAGGTTATAAGTTCATATGAGCTCATCAACACATCGTGCTGATTGTGATGGTGTTGGTGATGGTTATTATAATGAATGTGGCTATGGTTTTAATATCAAAATGTGCCCCAACTTGGAGCTTGGTCATGCCAAAACACTCTTTGAAATCCAGAATAACCAATGAGAGAGGTGTTGAATCTTTAATAGATCCACGACTCGCTCCCGAACCGAGCAGCCATGAAAAGCTTTACTAAAACTAATGTAAAAACTTTCAACTTTTATGCTTCTAGACTATTCCCAAAGCCTTGTCTAGCATCTCACAAAGATATAACTAAAATGAATTCATCTTTATGCTTTTTGGTTTTTTTCCAAAGCCTTGAATGGCTTCTCACAAAGATATAACTAATATGGATTCGGCTTTATGAACTTTAAATCTTCCTTTAAACTTTTCGAATGGTTTATTTCAAAAAATTTGCAATTCACCTGATATTAAACCTCACTTTTTATGTAACATTGTCTCCTAGTTGTGAAAAGTAGTTTCAATTAGCTGATACATGAAGCTTTCTCATCCTACATTGAGGATTAACTTTGGAACCGGAGCCATTTTCTTCTCCATAGAATAACAAAGTTAGAAGGAAAGGCACAATTTTCCTTTTTGGATAGTATTGAGGGTCTAGCCACTCAAGATGGCCATGATGGCAACCCTCACCATGTTCTTTCCATCTTTGGATGCACAATACGAGTCACCTAGGTGTAATTTTTGTTCTTTTCGAAAATTGAACTCCTCCAAGGAATAATCAACACCTTGCATTCAGATGGCAACAATTTATCCCTCCTTCTTACCATCTAAATATTGATCAAGTCTTGAAAAATTGCTCATCTAGGTGACCTAATGAACTTTCTACAATTGTTGGCCACGATAATAGGATGCTCACATTGATGGCCTATATGACTAGGCCCTAAGAAGCTTTTCTCACGGCCTAAACCAACTCAATTATGAAGCAGACCTATTCTTTTCTTTTCTTTTTACTTTTTTGGAATTATGTAGTAAGTTGTATTATTAAAAAAGATGAAGAGTTTGTAGAGAGCAATAATACGTCGTCTATGCAACTTTGACGTATCACCTTAGCAAAATATGTCATTTGCCATTGTCTAAGGGAATTTAAATATTGACCTATGGCCCACCAAAAATAGTGGCAGCTTACCTATTCTTGAGCAAGGTTTCCAAGAGATGTCTTTGAGTGATGCTAAGATTGTAGCCACCTCTACACTTTGTTGTTGAAAGTCCACAAAAAGAAATAAGTCCACATTTCCATCTTATTACTTTTCTCAAGTCTCGCTTTCCTCCATTTGGAACTTTAAAAAGAATTCCACCTCTTGACTTTATTGTTGCCAACCCATAACAATAAATAAGCCCACATTTTTGTAATACTCTAAAGGGAAAATGGACAACAATATGAGACCAAAGAAAAGAGTGGGTTGACAATACCCAAAATAAATTGAAAACATCTGGGACATCCATTATTTTCAAGTCCAAAGTCTTCTAATCCTCTTAATATTCCATTGAAAGAAGGAAGGATAGATCAACTTCAAAGTATCCTCTTCTAGAAACATGCATCTAGAACTTGGCCTCATAGGCCCACCATATCTTACACATTTGAAAGATATTAGCAAGCTTAGCTATTGCATTTCTTTTAAAAGCATCTCCTAATAATTTGAAGAGATTGTGTGGTGCCTTAATAACAACTATCCTTACTCACCTAATAGGTAGCAAACAAATTTAAAATCTTAATCAAGAGAAATAAGCTTGAGTGATTATTTCTTGAGGTAACATTGGATTTACCTACAATAATAGCCATGGTTATACTCAATTATTGTAGAGGGCCTTCATGTAAGTTAGTGTAGAACGTCAATGTGTGGCTCATAAACATTCTCCTTTTATAAGCATGATGCTTGGGAAAGAAATCTATTGATTAAGAAGCTCATATGAAGGCAAAGCCAAATCAAGTGAGATTTGCAATACATTTTATGCTAGATCTAATGTTTATCTTTTTACTACTTGGGTTTGTGGAGTTTTTGGCATGTTTGTTGTGGTTGAAAGACATGCATGCTATCTTGGTTTGGCTTATGGAGTTTTTGGCATGTTTTGTTGTGGTTGAAAGACATGCAAGCCATCTTGGTTTGGTTATTGTCCTTATTAATGCTTCTCATTCCATTATCTTTGTCTTGTTATTAGACGCATGCTATCGTTCGATATTTTTTGCGCTAAAAGTATGTCAATGTACCTCTTCAAAACATATCTCTTACCCCCCTACAAAAGAGCCCTTAGTGTCAATTCTAACTAGGAGTTTCTTTTTTTTTAATATAAAGATCAATAACAAATGAAGACCTACAATAAGTTCAACAACTCAACATATTTACATATTCATTTACAAATACTTATGATATCAACATTGGTCACGATCTTATATAATGTAAATGTAAAAATACGTGCATACATATATCAACCTCATATCAACATGTTTATGTGTAACCTATATATTCATATGAAGTCAAGAATGCTTTCTCCCTTTTGTTATGTGCATGTGTGTGCATGACAAGTTGTGTGTATGTGCATGTGTGGAAATGAAGTTAAACTATTGAAACAAAGTGGTAAGAGAAGTAAAGTAAATTCATGGGATTATTGCGATGGTCAAGACGGGTTAAAGTAAAATTGGTTACACGGATAAAATAGGTTCAGTTATAGATACATTACATTCTCTTCCCCTTAGAGGAGACAATGTGTACTCATCTCAAGAGATATTGGGGTGGTCTTTACATATAGTAGCTTCATCTATCCAAGTGGCATCCTCTTGAGGGAAGTCTTTCCATTGCACAAGATATACTTGGATAGTCCTATGTCTAAGGTTTTTCTCTTTGGTATCAAGAATTCTCTTAGGTTGTATCTCGAGAATGCCTTGCAAATGGGGATCACAATTTGATTTTAATTCTAGTACATGATTGGTGTTTGGGACATATGCCTTGAGAAGATTGACATGAAATACATTGTGAACCTTAAGATATGGTGGGAGTTGTAACATGTCCGCATGCATTCCTAAACACATAACAATCTTATAGGGACCATAGTATCTTAGGTGCTACATACATATGTAGAGTTATTACTACACTATGTGGAGCCCCAAGAGGAACACCAAGGAAAAGGGAATTCTCTTGCAAGAAAATCTATCTTGTAACATCAACAAGCTTTTATTTCATTCCTTTGATCATCAAAACAAAGAAAACAACAATTCTTCACGCAGCATCATAGTAGATATCTCCCACGGATTTGATAGAATCAACCATATTCTTCAATATCTTCACAAAATCCATCAATAGAACAAAGAAAGCAAAGGAATACACCATCTTTGAATGGAAATACATCACATAGTATTCATCTTCAATATCTTCATAGTCTTCTCTCTCAATCTCTCATATACAATCACACTGTTTTGATAGATTTGGCTATCTCTGACTCTCTCTCTCTCTCTCTCTCTCTCTCTCTCTCTCTCTCTCTCTATCAATAGTACATCATCTCCTCACTAAAATCACTCAATAATAACCCTCAATAATCCTTCTTAGGTCGTGGATGCACCTCCCAAGAGGTATGTTTGATATGAAGAGTCACCAGAGCCACTACAGTGTCTTTTCATAGCTCACCACTGTTACTTCACTCCAGTCTTCACTTGAGTCTTCAACAAACACCATATTAGGGAATATGGGAATTTCCCATAAGTTTGGGACACGTGATCAAATCTTTGGATTTGTCATAACTTGAACACTATAACTCCAAATTGAGTGCTCTATAGCTCAATAGATTCCATTTTTCAAGCGCTTTCCAATGATAGGTCACATCATAAGGTTTTGAGAAACTTATGGGCATGTTGTCTGGGTGCCACTTTTTTTGTATTCAAAAAATGGGAATTGGGAGATTCCCAAACTCACTAATATTGTGTTAACAGCTACTTCTTTGACTTCTTTTAGCTCTTTTGCACTTGTATTCACCTCTTTCCAAGGCTAGAAAGCTTTCCCAAGCTACACTCTCATCCAACAGAACACATACAGAAGCATACTGAAGGTCTACAAAGGGTCAACAGAAGCTCAACAGAGAGTTACAGAAGGTCAACAGAAGCATCAGAACCACATAACTCATACCAAAACCATTCCAAACCATCAAAAATCACTTAATAAGCTTTCAAACAATCTCAAACCCTATCAATCAATACTCCATCCTTCCTTACAGAGAGAAAACAGAACAAAACAGAAGCCGAACAGAAGCTATCAGGACCAAATAGAACATATCAGAACATCATCAGAACTTCACATCTCTACTAATAAACATCATGAGCTTAATAAAACCATTCCAACCTATCCAAAACACTCTCAAAACACTTCCAAACCAATCAATCATCTCATAAAATCAACCATTCAACTCTCAAAAACAACAAAAATCAGTCAAAAAATAGATAATTTTAACACTCAACATATCCCCACACTTAATAAGGAAGCATCCTCGCGACCCAGGAAAAAGGAAATACAAGTTCATTCAAGAGCTCAACTTTGATCTTCAATAAATCTTCAAAAACAGTCCATCCAACCACAACCCCAACTTATAACCTGTATTTGATATAAAGAATACAACGAAAGAAAAACCCTTTATACATTAACACTTCTTATGAAACTGGAAATCACAACAAACTTGTAAAGGATATAAGAGGTTTCTTCTTCTGCATCAGCATCTTCAACTATCCAACCAGCAACACCATCACCACAATTCTCCAAAAATGTAGCTCGCACGAAAGCAAATCGAATAGGCAACCACCACGATCTTATTACATAAATTAACCCACAATACAAACACTACACACAACACAACTATCTGAATGACTCCTCCAAAAATAGAGATTTATCATTAAAAATCATCCACCATACATGGCAAAGGTATCAATGAAGATGATCCCTCTTAAAAGCTTGGTGATTTTGAAAACGATCCATGGACAAGGATTCATCTACAAATGTCTTGGGAGGATTCTGAAAAAATTGAAGGCAGCACATCCTTTCCGATATGACAAGGTATCTGCTAGGCAAACAGAGGGCATGAAAGTACAATATCCAGTTGCTGGGATTCAATGCTCACATTGACATTCATACACAACTTTGGAATAGGTTTTGAATCATTATCAGAATGCCTATGCATATACGCCAGTTACCAAGTAAAACGAGCAGTTAAGCGCACAGAAGGATCCGTAGACTGAGAATATTGCTGAGCAAAATGCAGATAATTCTGATAAGCCTGACTAGCACTTATCCATTCTCTTGGAATCAATGGCCAATTGATTTGAGGTCCAGTAAGGGAATCATTTGAACTCCAGCCTCTTCTTCGAAGAATCTTCTGATCAAAACCTGGATACCCACTAACCAACTGAGGAGGATTAGGAATAGAAGTGTTAGGAGACGGAAGATGGACTAATAAAAGAGGATGAAGCAATGGATAGGCAAAATCATAAAATGAAGAATGGATTAAAGATGGATTTGCTGAAAATTGAGGAGATTCTGTTAAGAAAGGCGTTAAAAGATAAGCAGGAAAAGTTGATAGAATGTCAGGGGATGGGGAAGGACAAGGATCAGGAGGTAGAAAAACTTGATCTTCAATAAAAGAACAATGGGTAAAGATAGGAATTTGAGGAGATCCTTGAGGTTGAAAAAGAAGGGGTAAAATAACTTTTGGGTTAGATTGAAAAAGGGAAATATAAGTATCATACCTATGAGCCATTTGTTGATAATGAGTTAGGCATGGTAAGGACGACCTAAAGCTAATCTACGATGATAGGCTTCAAAGAAAGAAGTATCAAATGGAGGTTGGTTGGAGAGATAGGCTAAAAGATCCACCCTCAGTTGGTTAATGTTCTGGGCATGAGCTGAAGCTTTGACCTGATGATGATTCAAAATGACAGCATCAACCATAGTGTACCATGAAAACTCAGGACACTCAGCTACCTTTGAAGAATATCCCTGGAACATCTCATCAATCCTCAACTCCAAATGTCGGACATACAAAGAAGCTTGCAATACCACATCTCCGACATACCAAGCCAGATCTTCATCATCTGAAATCAGTAAATCACCCCTCAAATACATATAGGACAGAAGCATCGTATCTGGAGTGACAGAGTCTTCAAAAACCATCCTCACTATTTCTATCAACAAATCAGATGACCAGGCCCCACTCCAGCCATCCTCTGGAATAGGTAAATCCATCGTGAAAAGCTTTATATAGAAGGCCAACTTCTGTTGTTGATAATGAACAAAAAAGGAATGATCTGGTGGAACATATTCTTGATACTGCTCAAAAGAAGACCATAATAAATCCATGCGAGATTGCAATCTTTCCACCTTGGCTTGAAATAAGGGACATAATGTAGTCTGTCTCTGAAGAGCTGCCAAGTCTGCAGGGGATAAAAGAGAAACTGGTTGCATAGGACTCTGTGTATTAGACCAAGACTGAGCCAACTGATCTTTGAGTTGCTGGATTTGACCATTGCTCTGGTCTAAGATAGCTGTGGTGGATTTAAACTTCTCTGCTTGGGCAGCTATCACCTTCTTCATCTCTTGACTCTCCTTCTGTAACTTATCCCTCTCCTCTGTTACAGCAACCACTTGAGACCTAGCTTCTGCCAACTCAGCTTTCAACTTAGAAATTTCAGCTTTCTGAGTATCCATGAGCTTAGTTTGCTGCTCCATTTGCATACAAAGGTCAGAGAATTTCTCTTGAGCAGAGGCTAACTCAGTATTGGTCTTATTCAATTCCTCCTTAGACTGCTGAAATTCATCATAAAATGAAGAATATAATTGCTGGATACAAGCAGTCATCAAAAGTTCAATAGAACTCTGGATATCCTTGCACAGGAATGGAATAGCATCTCCTGTTACCAGGCGGTGAACAGAAGGAATAGTAAGTTCTAGCATCCCGTCTCTATGGGCTCTGAAAAGATTTGGCGCCTGAAGGAATGTAAGCAAGGTGCTGCAAGAGTGGGCAGGAACTGTCACTAGAACTGGAGGAGGAATAGGCACTGACTCAGCCATCCTCTTGAGGCGTTTTCTCTGAATGACAAGGGGAGGAGGAGAACCATCATCCTCAATTATCACATCGTCATCTTCATTATGAGGCGGAGGAGGAACTGCTGGAGGATCAATTGGAGGTAAAGGAGATTCCTTTGCAGGGGCAGCATGTAGCAAGAAGACATAGAGGAAGGACTCAAATGTAACATTAGTCACATTTCCTCGAGTAGCTCGGATAAAGTGGTGATCCATCTTGGAGAGGAGATAAGTACTCCAATCAATACTTATGCCTTTCAAAATCATTCGTGAAGCTATAAACAACTCCTTGGAAAGATAATAAGATGGGGATTTTGCAGGCATGAACCTATCCTGAAGGAATTGGCATAGCTGTTTCCATAGGGGATTGGAAATCATAGAGACACCCACTCCTGACGTGGTAATGACCTTTTTCGGATCAAGAACATCTTGAGTCTGCTTCTGTAACAGCTTCAAAATATCGTCATTGGTGAACAATTGTTTGGCAGCAGGGACGGACTCCCCACGATATGGCAGACCAAGAGCCTTGCCTAGACTCTTCGGTGTCAGAAGAACAGTAGTGCCACGGACTGGACCAGACCTCTTACTGTAAGAGGTTAAAAACTCTTTACAAATGGTAGGATCATCTGGAACTAGTGGGAAAGAAAGGCTCACGAACTTGGACAAGCCCGCTTTAGCGACAACGTCCGAATCCAGTAGCAAAGAATAATCATGTACAGCCAAAGGAACATACTGAATCGGGGGAGGAGTACGAGAGGGCGCCATTCAGATGGTTACACACACACACCACAAACACAGACAAACAAAGAGAATGCCTGCAAAGCAACAGACAAAAACCAAGGATAAGATATCAACCAAGGTGGTAAAATGTGACTTGACCAACTATCCCCAAGCAAACCACAGCCTAGAAAAAATTCGACATGACCTCTACACATATGCAACCGAAAGCTTCATGCTATGCAACATGCAAACACCAAAATCCCCGTATCAAGCAATAAAGAAAAAAAACTACATACTGTAACCTTAACCGTATCAAAGAAACTGAACCAAAACATAACAACAACCCACACATATCATGACCACAACTGTGATAATCAGGTTTGACCATGGAGACAACTCCGAAGACTTCGCGTACCCATCCCACGAAGCGAGTTCATTAAAAAGGGGAAATAAGTGTAGTAAGGGGGAATTAATTTAATGAAAGGTTCATTTTAATAAATTATTAAGAAATGGGTGAATTTTATTAAGCAATAAACCTTAACAAGAAAACGGCGGTTCCTTTTTAAAATTTTAATTACAAATTATTAGGTTGGAGCGGTGCATTAATGCAACCCGGACTTCGATACCCAGACTGGGTCTCTAAATGCAAATTTATTTATTAAAAATTAAGGTGATGCGGAGTGTTTTTTTGCCAGCGTGTGCTCCTGTGATTGACGGCTGGTTTATTTTTATTAAAAATATTAAGGTGCCTTTGAAACGCACTTAGCGCGTGCTAAGTGAACGGCGGGTTGATTTTAATTAGAAAAAGGTGTGTTTGGTGCGAGCGCGCGTGCCATGGTGGTGTTTAGGATTCATGTTAAAAATTAAGTGTGAATTTTGGGGTAGCGGAAAAAATAAAAAATATAAAAGAAAAAATACCTGGAAGTGGGTGTATGTGTATGCAATGAATGTGCACTTCTCAATCCCAAAAATGTAGGTCAACAATCCAAAAAGAACCAAGGTAACTGGATTTTTCCAGATTTTTCAGCTTGTGTTTGGAATTAAAGAGTATTTTTCATGAATTTAGCATTTAATAAAGTATTTTTACCATAAAATAATAATGGAATAAATTAGCATAGCATTTTCAACTTAGAAAATATTCCAAAAATAAGCAAAAAAAGTTGATGAAAATTTCAAGAATTTTTTTGCAATTAAATTGGAAATTTTACCAATTTTAATGAGTTTTTTCTCATTTTGTGTGTATTTTTAAAAGAAGTTTTACTTTTAAAATTTGCTTGAAATTTTTTCTGAAATTCTCAGTTTAGAAAAATATTGCAATTTACTACAGAAATATTAAGAATTTTTTAAGAAATTTTTGTAAATTTTTTTATTTTTAATTGTTTTTTAATGAAATTTTTAATTTGTAAAGGTATTTTTAAGGTTTTTCGGGTTTTGAAAATTAAAAATCCGGGAATATACCCAGGAATGGACTACGTGTCAGCTACGTGTGAACAACTGGCTCGTACACACCCCCGCACGGACAAGCGAACGCGCGTCCCCGCGCGTGAACAGCCGCTAACGGACTCCCGCACACAAATAACCACGCGCACAACGGCGCGGATACACACACACCTCGTGTGGGACAGGGGGCTGAGAAGGGGTGCTGCGTGGTTCGGCGGTTGTCGTCTTGGAGGTCGGGGTACGGGGCCTGTGGGGGGAATGGGGGCCTGTGAGGGGTTGAGTGTGGGTTGGTGGGCCTGTGGGGGGAACACGGGCTTATGGGGGGGTAAGGTGGGTTGTGGGGTGGGACTATGGGCTTGGGTGGGGGTGTTGGTGGGTGGTGGGACTGGGGGGCTTGGAGGGGGGTGGGAGTGGGTAGTGGGACTGGGGGCTTGGAGGGGGGTGGGAGTGGGTGGTGGGACTGGGGGCTTGGAGGGGGGTGCAGGGCCAGGAGGCGGCAGCAACGCTGCAGGCGACCGCGAGGAGCACCAGACGGCGTGGTGGGCGGCAAGGGACGTGGCGAGGTGGCGTGGCGACGTGGTTGCAGCGACAACAGGGGTGGCCTGGGCGGGGCGATAGGGGGGCTGCAGAGGGCCCAGGCGGGGGCCAGGCGTAGCGAGGGCTAGCGGGCGGCTTCCACAGGCGCAGGCGGGATAGGAGGGAGGGAGGAGAAGAGCAGGAGGTGGGAAGAGGAAATGAAGATGGAGAAGAGGAGGGGGGACGCAGGGGGGAGAGGGAGATGGAGGTGGTTGTGGGGGGAAGGGTGTCGGGGAGAGAGAAAGGGGGGGGGTGGGGGGGATTGGGGAGGGTGCCCGGGGGGGATGGGGGTGCCCAAGGGAGGAGGGTGCCCATGGGAGGTGGGGTGCTTGTGGGAGGAGGGTGTCCATGGGGGGTGGGGTGCCCATGGGGAGGAAGGGTAAGATAATAAATTGGGTTGTTTTTTTTTTATAAAAATAATAAATTAAAGAAAGAAAGTGAAGAAAAGAAAGGCGTGCTCCCGTCCTATGCGCGTGCGGGGGGCGGGGTAAAAAAATTTGCTGTGACGGGATCGAAATATCGCCGGGATGTCGGTACGGGGCACGCGGACGTGACCGGGGCGCGTGAAGACGCATGAAATCGAAAACGGGCGCATTCATGCGCGGGACGAGTCACGCAAAAACATGTAAAAATTAAGAAAAATTAATATCTCCCAATCCGGGCATCTAAACGAAATGTCATAAAAACAAAAATTGTGCAGGACGGCAGGGGGAAGACAAGGGAAATGTGCAACAGGGGTTCCGGGGGAAAGACAAGGCGTTGACATGCAAAAAACACGAAAAACGACCCCGAAAACGCAAACAAAAATTAATATTGGAAAATCCGTGCATCGGAATGAGGTACAGGAAGAAGGAAAAATGAGCACAAGCACGTGCCCGACAATCCTATCATGTCAAAACATGGTTCTGATTGAGATAAGATGCGTTCACATGGGAAAAACCCAAAAAACAAACCCGAAAATGGAATCGGAAATTAATATTGGACGAACTGCTTGCCGAAAGGACATGCAGTAAAAAGGAAAAATGTCTGTAGGAAGGGGTGGCACAGGGTTGTCACGGTAAAACGCAGTTCCGTCGGAAGTAGGAGGGGTTCATATGCTAAAAACACCAAAAATGCATTTAAAATTTAATAATTAAAAATCCAGAAGTCGAAAGAGGGTGGAGGATAAAGGAAAAAGGTGGGGGAAGGCGCGATGGATACGACTGTCAAATCAAATTGGAATTCCAATGCAATCAGGGCAAGTTCACATGGAAGAATGTCAAAAAGATGCACGAAAAAGTCTCGAGAAACCGCGAAAATTAATATGGGACAAACCGTGTAGCGGAAGGACACGGAGTAAAAAGGAAAAATATCAGGGAGAAAGTGATTGTCAGGGGTATGATGTCAGATCACTGTTCCGAAGCAAGCAAAGCGCGTTCACATGGAAAATCGGCTAATGTGGGTAAAATGCTTCAAAAATTAATAACTCGAGAACCGTGCACCGGAACAGGGGTTGGTAAAAAGGAAAAATGGTCAGTTCAAAGGGATGAACATGGATATAAGGTTGGATGTGGATTTCGATAAACGTAGGGTGCGTGCACCTGGCAGGACAACAAAATCAGGGAATGAAGGAAAACTACAAGGGAACAGCCCTGAGAGTGGGTGAAAAGGGAACGGGTGGGTGGGGAAGGGACCTTATCAGGGTAAAAGCAAGGCATGGCATAGAGGCATTAGCAGGTTGAGGCATATGCAGAGGGGTATGCGATGTAGACGCGCAGGGACGCGTCCCCACACTTAAGACCTTAACGGGTAGGGTTGACTGAGCAACAGGGACCTACTACCACTCCACAGACCATCCACGAACGTCCCCACACTTAAAACATGAACATCACTGACAACAGAAGGTATAGGGTTAGAAAAACTTGGCCCATTTTGTCGAGAATCAAGGTTGACTGTCAATGGCACGCCCACTGTCGTTGTCAGCTGCAGGAGGTACCAAGGCATCTTCACAGCACACATCCTTCGTGGCAGGGACCATGCGGCAGCACCCACGGAGGTAGCTGATTGAAGAAATCGCAGGAAATTTGTCGATGATGAGGAATGTTGCACTCAACGCACAATCACTCATATGGAATGAAGAGCAGTCACTTATCCCATGACTAATATCACTCGAGGAATAATGATTGAAATCCATATCTCACACCCGGTTTAGGAATCGACAAGGGAATGGTGCAGAGGGAGTATACCATGGTGCACAGTTGATGGTGCGTCAGTGCGTCCCGCCCTGTCTGACATAGGTGTAAGGAGGAAGGCAAGGGAGCCTTACAGTGCATTGTACAGAATAGGGTGACGTGTCCTGTGATGACGGTAGAGACCCACCCCGTGGGTGTATATGGAAACAGGAATGTACCTGACTCCAAGTGTCGTAACATCCCTCAATCTCACCTCTAGGTAATTGATTGAAGAAACTCCAATCACACTCAGCCCACCCTCTGTCTCACGCTCTGTTGAAAGATACAGGAGGGCAGCCATGTCCTGAAACCCATTGATGTAATCCTCACCGTCACTTGTGCAAAGGTTATATGCCTTGTGCGCATTTGATGGTGCAACTGTGCATCCCACCCTGTGCCGGCATACGGTGCGAGAAGGAAGGCCAGGGAGCCTTATGGTGCAGTGCACAAAAACAGATCGTGCTTTGTGCATTGAGAGGCCCATCCCGTCTGTGCAACACTTCATTCACACTTCTCACCTCTCATTTGATTTGAAAGGAAAGACTGGTCACTCGCCCCACCTTCTGTCTCACTCTCTGTTGATAGTTACAGAGGGCAACCATACTCACTTCCCCATCCTGTTAGGATGAAAGCTCGCGTCACTCGATTGTTTGTCGATGAAGATTGCGTCGTCAGTTGTTGAAGAGGCGTACCCAGGGAGGTAGCCATCAGATCGAACGTGGGGTTAGATAGGAACATGGCATCTGCTAGAGGACTGTCAAACGCTCTGCAGAAAGGCACAGGACACAGCGTACCAAGGGAGGCAGCTTTAGAACTGGATCCTGGGGATGTCAATTGATGAATCCACTTTTTGGACTGCTGGGTGTTGCCACCTTTTCCACAGCCAGCTTCCCAGCCAAGGGTGTTAAACACATTTTCTTGGAACGAGGCCTGCTATGACAAGGAATTGCTTCCTTTTCTCCCATAACAGTTTTGTTTTGCTTGTTCTTGTGCTTGATGAAGCTGTCATGGTAAGCCTTATGTCGAGCTTGCGTGGCTTCCATGCATTGTAGAGCCATCCTGCGAGTTTCATCCAAACATTCCAAGTGCAGGAGACGGCGTTGCAATGAATCATCGTCCCCCAAATGCTCTTTGATAGCCACTCGCAAAGAGGGCAATTCCAGTTCAACAGGGAAAATAGCTTCTGCACCATACACCAGCTGAAATGGTGTCTGTCCTGTTGCTGCTTTATGGGAGGTTCTGTACACCCAGAGGGTCTCTGTAAGTCGATCATCCCAATCACGACGATGTGCGGCAATTGTTCTTGTTAGAATCGAGCAGAGGATGCGATTCGTGACTTCGACTTGGCCATTGGCTGTGAGGTAATAAGGAGTGGACTTGTGATGGCGAATCTTATACAACTCTGTCAACTCTTCCATGTCTTTATTAATGAAATGAGTGCCTCTGCCACTTACCAGCTCTAAGGGACTGCCAAAACGGGTGATGATATTCTCGTACATGAACAGGGCCATGTTGTTACCATCGTCCCGCTTTAGGGCTTTAGCTTCACATCACTTTGTAACATAATCCGTACATACCAAGATGTATTTGTTTTGTTTCCTTCTAGTAGGAGGATCGATTGGGCCGACAAAGTCGATCCCCCACTTCTCAAACGGCTTCAAAGGAAGGATAGGTTGCAGTGGCATGGCACTTGTCTTGGTAGGTTTCCCCATTCTTTGACAAGCATCACATCGCTTGCAGTAATCATAAGCATCCTTGTGGATGGTCGGCCACCAGTATCCTGCTAGTAGAGCCTTCCTGGCTGTGGCTTCTCCTGCAAAGTGGCCTCCACATGGCTCATCATGGCAAGCCTTCAAAACAATCCCAATCTCATCTCCTGCAACACATCTTTTGAGCACTTCATCTTTGCCTTTCTTGTACAGTGCACCGCCTAACAGGGTGTAGGGGGCTGATTCTAACATAAGCTTCTTCCTTTCCCGACTAGAAATACCAGGAGGGTACTGTTGGGTTGCCAGCAGATTGGCAATGTCTGTATACCAGGGGGTTACAGTTTCTACCAGGAATAGGAAAGCATCAGGGAGGTCTGGATCATCCTGCTCCTCGTTTACAGTCTGTGGGATACACGACAGATGATCAGCCAGAACATGGGAACGACCAGGTTTGGTAATTACCTCAAAGTTGAACTCCTGAAATAGAAGGAGCCATCTCATCATTCGTCCTTTCACGTCTACTTTGTTCATCAGGAAGGACAGGGCCTCGTGATCCACATAAAATTTAAAGTGGGTAGACAGTAGGTAGTAGCGAAACTTCTCTAGAGCAAACACCATTGCCAAGCACTCCAGCTTTGTCACTGTATAGTTTCGTTCCCTATCAGTGACTTTTCGGCTTGTGTAGTAGATGGGATGATCTAATTTGGAGGGGCCCTTTTGGCATAAGACAGCACCTAGCCCTTCAACTGATGCATCAGTGTGTACATGAAACTCCTTCGTCCAATTAGGAGGTTGCAGAATGGGTGCCTCGATCAGACACTGCTTCAGAGTGTTGAAGGCTGTGTCATATTCTTCCGTCCAAAGAAACTCTACATCTTTCCTCAGAAGCTTGTGTAAGGAGGTTGCCTTTGTTGCAAAATGGGCTATGAACCTTCTGTAGTAACCCACATGGCCTAGGAATCCCCTCAACTATTTGAGGTTGGTGGGTGCTGTCAGAGCTGCAATCTTTTCGATCTTTGCAGGGTCTATTGATATCCCTTGTGCAGAGACAATGTGGCCTAATAGAACTCTAGAAGAGACCCCAAAGATGCATTTGTCGGGGTTGAGGGAAATCCCATACTCCCGACATCGGTCAAAGCATTGTTCCAAAAGTCCCCAGTGTTCACGGATCAAACTATAGACACAGAAGTCATCCAAATATACCTCAATAAAGTCGTGCAAATGATTTTGAAATGCGGCCATCATGACTCGCTGAAAGTAGCAGGGGCATTGCAGAGCCCAAATGGCATCACTCGGTAAGCGTATGTCCCCCATTCTGTGGTGAAGGTTGTTTTGGATTGGTCTTCTTCTGCTATCTGCACTTGGTTATACCCGCTGAATCCATCCAAAAGGGAATAAAGCTCATGTCCTCTGTGTCCAACAGTTGGTCTGTGAAAGGAATAGGAAAGTGATCCTTCTTCGTCTTGGAATTCAACTTGCAGAAATCCACACATATACGAAGCTTGCCATTCTTCTTGGGTACAACCATGATGGGTGAAACCCATTCACTATTTGCCACTGGATAGATGAACTCGGCTTCTTGAAGCTTCGGCATCTCTGCTTTCACCAACGTCGAATAATTTGGATTCATTCGCCTCTATCGTTGCCGTACTGGCTTGGCATCAGGCTTCAAATCAATATGATGCTGACATATTGTGGGATCAATCCCCTTTAGGTCTTTGTAGGACCATGCAAACACGTCCAAATTCTCTTTCAACAAGTTATACAAGGTTGACAACTCCTCTTCTAGTAGGTTGCTACCCACCTTCAAATGGCATTCAGTGCCATCTACATCCATAAAGGTTAACTGCCTTTCACCTTCTACTTGACGGATGAAGGTCCCAAGGACTGCTTCTGGATACATATCCGACTCCTTCAAGGGGGTGGTGTGCTCTTCCGATGTCCCACTAGACCCAATTTCTTCTTTTGGTGGAGACTTAAGTTGCTCCTTGGGATTAGAGCCGTTTTGGGTTTGGATTCAAGATTAGTTACCTCTTGGCTTGAAGACTCATCTTCTGATGACACATCCAGGAATGTCACATAACAGGGACCCTCTGATTTCTATTGGGTTTGTGGGACTGGTGCTTGTTGGCACGGTGCATCATCATCCTCTTTTCTTGGCAAAGGTGGGTGAGGGCGGCATGAGCCACTGCTGAAAGACGGCTTGGTCTTCTTTAACCATTTCTTATAAAGATTTTGCATATTAGAAAATCCATTTACCAGACCAAATGGTACCATCGCCATTCTGTCCCACAGCATGAGCTCGTCTGCTTCTGATACTTCTGGAACTTCTTCTTCATATGTATCCTCTTCAGGTGGGATAGACTCTTCCATCTCGCTTTCATAACCTTCTTCTTCAATATCATCTCCATCCTCTTCGGTCTCTGTCTCTGTCTCTATCTCTGTAGGAGCTCTGTAAGAGAAGAACAGGTTCTCTGTTTCATCTTCTGCCTCTATCTCTGGCTCTGCTATGGCCATGTAACAGGGAGAGCAGTACATCCATGCTTCTATCTCACTGTCAGAAGTGATTTTGGAAATCGTTCCTGGTTCAGGCAGGAAGTATTCACCCATTGACAGGGACTTTGCATCTTGAGGGAGTTGGCTTACAGTATCCACTATTAAGGAACGTGCCACTATTTTCTTGGGAAGGATCTGTTTAACAGTATCTTCGTCTGCTGATGTTCCATCTGTAGCCTCATTAGGGGAGTCAGAAGATAATTCCAAGGAGGTGGATCCATGTCCTTTTTGAGCACCATATAGCTTCAACACCACTTTATTAGGTCCTCTACCCAAGGTCAAGGTTCCTTTGAACCAATCCGTCCTTGCTCTAGCTTCAAAAAGCCATGGTCTGCCCAGTAATAGGGGATAGGATATACCATAAGAGTTTGGCTTCACCACCAGATAGGTTAGCCAATAATCTTTTCTAGCCACTGTAGTCTTCACATATGGGAGAATGCCCAAAGGCTTGATTTTGCTCTGATCCGCCAGTCTAATGAGCCATTGGGTTGGTTGCACACCTTGTAGGCCTAGATCCTTCATTGTCACATCCGTCATAATGTTCACTGATGACCCACCATCAATCAGTGCATTTGCAATAAAGCAGCCTTCTATCCACACGCCAGTCTCTGGGGTACCCGGATCTAGGAAGGCATTAGCCACGTGCACTTCTTTTATAGGCTCTGAAGCTTTGTTGGACTTTGTTGTTGTCGAAGGAGCAATCCTTAAGCCACATCTTCTTGTTAGTATACTTTTGAACCTTTTTCGGCAATTGGGAGACAACATCAATAATTGTCAGAATGTGAGGTTTGGTTTAAGGTATCTAGATCTCTGACCAGATCGTATTCCTTAATAGGATCCACTGGCTTCTCTAACCGGTTAGGGAATGGGGCAACACCCATTTTCATTTTCCTTTTTTCTGTTGGGGGTAAAGGCGCCTCCGTCGTGCCGCCCCGTGTATTACTACACTGACAGTACCTGCCACTACACACTGCAGGTGGCGGGCACCCGTCACGTCACTTTATTCTTTATTCTTTTAGTGACATTTTGAATAAAGGAAGGCCCGGTCACACATTGTGACCGTTGGAGTTCCCATTTCTTGTCTCTCTCTTTCTTGCTCTTACTCTCCCGCCATAGCTCGCGTGCAAGCTTCGATCCTTCTCACCTTTCAACTGGTATCAGAGCTTGGCATTCTCTTGCTCGAGCTCGACTCGGTGCTTCCCGACCTTCGCATCGACTCGCTTCACGCATTGGGTCTCCATCCCGGCAGCCATAGCCGACCTCTCGAGCTCCCGACTCTCCTCGGCTTCCCGAGCTCCATCCCGGCCTGCTTGACCTTCATAAGGGCCTTGCCCTTGAGGTATTGCTTCAGCATTTGCAGGCATTTGAGTGTATTCTCAGTTTGAAATAGGGCAGGAACAAAGGGCAGCCACTCTTCTTGAGCTCCATAGCTCATATCTTCCCTCCCCTTTGCATTGGGCCTTCATGGCTTGGTATGTGCCTACCTTGGGCCATCATTGAGCCCCCCCACACTCAACATTCAGCCACGTTGATGAGCAGCCATTTTCCAGCAACTCACGTTGATTTCAGCGCATCTATTCAGCTCTCCCCTCCTCACGTGTTGAAGCTGCAGCCACTTGATCTTCATCAAGCCCTTGTGTGTGGCCTATTGGGGCTTATTTTGGAGCCCCCCAACCATCATAACTCCACGTGATTGGCAGCAGCACTCCAGGCCTCAACATGCTAAATATGGCGCCCATTTTCAGAACTTTGACCTCCACGTTTTACAGCTGAATGCTTTGTTGCTCATGGAGCACTCATGATTGGCCTATTTGGAGGGCATTTGAGCCATTTTTTGGATGTTATTTTGATGCTTTGGCTTGACATTGAGGTTGGGAGCTGATCATTCTCAGTTTTGAAACTGTCATTCACTGCATAACAGTGCTGGAAATAGGGCAGCACCCCTGACACTGACATTTGTTGCTTATGCCTCATTCCATTGGAGCTATTTGATGCCCTTATGCGGTCTACTTCCTACCCGGATGTATTGGGGATGTATGCATTTGGTTTGACCATGATTTTGACTTGAATTCGGGGCCAAAATCTACTGTTTAAAACAGTAAATACATGCTGGACTGAAGGTATTTTACATGCTTTGGTACTTACCTACCGATACCAGATGTATGCTTTGAGCTTTGTCATGATGTCTCTGACATTTGGGGATGACTTGGAGCATATGTATGAGATTATGGGATGCTTTTGAGCTTCCCATTAGCTCCGTCTTCACTGGCATTTGGACCGACTTGGCATGCTCGTGGACCGCCTATGCCTCATGTCTCTGCTTGACAATTAGGCTTTTGCATTACATGCTTTGGTTCGTGACATATGCTATTTGGTTTGTGTATGCCATACCGACATTTGGAGCTTGGATTTGGATGTATTTGAGCATTCCCGGCTTACTTGATCACTGATCTTGGTTGCTATTTGGATGTCATTGAGTTGACCGAGAGCTTATTTGGGCTTATGTATTGCTTCATGGTTAATATGACCGGTGCTTCATGTATGTCATGCTCTCTTGGATGCGCTTGATGCATTGACAGGGTCACTTATCACTGGTGCTTTCTCTTGGGTTTTTTGAGCTTCTGAGATCGCTTTGTACGCCTTTTGTGCCAGTGGGAGCATTTTACATGCTTGCTTGACCTTTGACAGTTGCATGCTATTGGAGCACTTACATGTATTTGGAGTAGTTTATGTCTTGAGCAGCTACATACGCATTGAGACTTTGGGATCATACTCCGATCTTTATGGATATGCATTGATGTACTCTTGGTTCACAGGATGCTTATGAGCTGAGTCTCATATTTGGATCTTTCTCTTTGAGCAGACACCTATTTGTGTCAGGTTTTGGCAGTTACAGGAACACTTTGCCTAGAGTGTCTGGGGGTGTGCCTTTCACTGGCAGATGTTATTTTGACATGCTTCAGTGTTGAGCTCATGTTCTTTTCACTGTCATTGGCCTTGCTTATGTCCGTTTCATGCCGGCTTTGGACCTAGCATTGTTTACTTGACATTGGATCCTATTTTGGGACAGTTTGCTCTCTAGACTGCATACCTGCAATTTATTACAGCAAGCTGTTATTGGTGGACTGAGGTGTACTTTTCATGCTGAAATATCCTGATTTGGTGTACCGCGCCTAGTACTAAGTGGGTAGCAACTTTTGGCACACTTTGCTCGCCCTTTGGACCCCGTTTTGGTCATTTTTGGGCATTTTCTGCAATAAAACAGCCAGCAATTTTACATTGTCTGTGCATTTTCAGCCTGCATTATGGCGTCCTCTTCGACTGATAATGCCATATTTAACATCACAAAGTTGGATGGTACCAACTACTCTTATTGGAAGAGTCAAATTTGGCAGGTCTTGGTGCAGAAATCTCAGATTAAGCCACTTTGGTTGAGTGGGGAGCAGCCTGAAACTATGGACAATGACGACTGGCTTGAGCTTGATGAGCTATGCAAGTCCACGATTGTATTGTCTCTCACTGAACAGGTACATTATAATGTATTTGAGGAAGCACAGAGTGCATGGGATCTATGGAATAAGATCAAGAATCTTTATGATAAGAAAAGTTCGGCGAGTCAGATGTACTGGTTGAAGCAGCTTATGGATCTGCGCATGAAGGATAATGCGACTATGTCTGCTCACTTGAGCCAGTTCCATGCTATACTGAAGAACATGACTTCACAGGATATCACCTTTGGAGAGAAAGTAACTCCTCTTTTCTTGCTTGGGACTCTGAATGAGTCATGGGATGTATTCCGCACTGCCCTATGTGCCTCTAGTGCTACTCTGAAAACTGAATGATGTTGAGAGTGTCCTTCTACAAGAAGAGGTTAATCGCAAAAACTTGGATGCCTCTCGTGTTTCACATGCTTTGATAGTTAGAGACAGGAATGACAGGAATGATCGTGGTAATAACCGTGGCCGTGACTCGCAGAAGGGTCGGTCTAAATCTCGTGGAAAGTCGCGTAGTAAGTCGCGTGGGTGCAATGCTAATGTCACTTGTCATCATTGTGGGAAAAAGGGCCATATCAGACCACAGTGTCATGAGTTGCGCAATGAGAAGCACAAGGATAAGGGCAAAGAGAAAGTGCAGGAGAAGTCCTCTGATCGCAGCATAGTACCTGCGAAGTCCAGCATCAAGATTGAAGAAATTAATGTCATGCAGACTGAGGATTCCGATGGTAGTGATGAGTTCATACTTGCAGCTAGTTCTTCTGATGCTTCACACTTGACTGAGACACCTAGTATGTATGCACAGTGCTGATTATTGGATTCAGGTGCGCCCTTCCATGTGATACCTTATCGTGAGTGGCTTCACTCTTACTGTACTGTATCTGGATCAGTCAGACTTGGAGATGACACGTCTCTTGATATTGTGGACTGTGGAGATATTCAGTTGTAGTTTTCCATTGGCAGTTCCTTTTTGCTCAGGGATATACATCATGTACCTGCGCTTACGCGCAGTCTTATGTCTGCAGGACAGTTGGATGATGCAGGGTTTCATGTCTGTTTTGGGGATTCTGCCTGGAAGATTACCAAAGGCAGACTTGTGCTTGCTAGAGGCTCCAAGGCTGGCAGCCTCTATCCTCTTGTTGTATCTGGGTCTTCTGTAGACCATGTTTTGGCAGTGGGCTCTATCCCACATGTATCACTTTGGCATGCCCGTTTGGGGCATATGTCTTTGAAAGGAATGAAAATGTTATCTGGTTTGCAGTATCTTCCACCTTTGGATTATGCATGTTTTGACTTGTGTGATCATTGTCTTTATGGTAAGCAGAATAGGTCTACGCATAAGAAATTGGGTAGGCCACGCATGAGTGAGCCCTTGGCATTGGTGCATTCCGATGTTTGTGGGCCTATGCCTTGCATGTCTATGGGTGGCGCGAAGTACTTTGTTACCTTCATTGATGATTTTTCTAGGAAAGTGTGGGCTTATCCCATAAAGCAGAAGTCCGATGTCTTGGCAGTTTTTTAGAGATGGCTTACTCTTGTTGAGAACCAGACTGGGTATAGGCTGAAATGCCTTAGGACAGATAATGGGGAAAGAATATGTCTCGCATGCTTTTGAGCAGTTTTGTGATGACAGGGGTATTAAGCGTCAGTTGACCGCCCCTTACACCCCACCCCAGAATGGTTTGGCTGAGTGCATGAACAGGACTATTCAGGAGCGTGTGCGCTCTATGCTTAGCCATGCTTGCCTACCCCAGAGTTTTTGGGCTGAGGCAGTTAGTACGGCAGTGCATGTCATAAACCGATCGCCTTCCAGTGGATTGGATTTCTAGGTTGCAGAGGAAGTTTGGGCTGGTAAGCCACCCTCTTATGCGCATATCCGTGTCTTTGGATGTGAGGCATTCTGCCATGTGCCCAAGGACAAGAGGAGTAAATTGGATCCAAAGAGGATTAAATGCATATTCCTTGGCTATGGTGAGTCAGGAGAGATGGGCTATCGCCTATGGGATCCGCAGGCGCGAAAAATAGTACACAGCCATGATGTCGTCTTCCATGAAGACAAGATGCACAGGCAACCTGAGAAGGTGGTTGAGATCCACAGAGTGATTTTTCAGGAGGAGCCTAGAGCTCCAGCACAGCCAGTAGTACAGCCTGTAGTAGTTCCTCCACAGGGCCAGGGTGTTGGATAGGCAGTTAGACATGCAGTAGAGCCTGCGGTGAGATGGTCTGCTAGAGACAGACGTCCACCTGACAGATTTCAGCCCTCTATGCATTATGTTTTGGTTACAGATGCAGGAGAGCCTTTCACTTATGATGAGGCTATGCGCAGGGGTGACAATCACTCCTGGGAGAGGGCTATGCAGTCTGAGATAGACTCCCTGCCTAAGAATGAGACTTGGGATTTGGTTGCCTTGCCTAAGGGCAAGAAGGCTTTGCCATGCAAGTGGGTGTACAAGCTGAAAAGTACCCCTGGACACCCCAAGCCGGCATACAAGGCTAGATTGGTAGCAAAGGGTTTTAAGTAGGAACATGGTGTGGACTTTGATGAGGTCTTCTCTCCTGTGGTTAAGATGACCACCCTGCGCTTAGTCTTGGCTTTGGTTGCATAGCTTGACTTAGATCTATATCAGATGGATGTTAAGATGGCTTTTCTACATGGGGACTTGCATGATGAGATCTATATGGATCAGCCTAAGGGCTTTGCAGAACCTGGCAGGGAGCACCTAGTGTGCAAGTTGAAGAAGAGCTTGTATGGCTTGAAGCAGGCACCTAGGGAATGGTATCATAATTTTGATGCCTTTATGCAGTCACAGGGCTACAACAGGAGTGCTATGGATCCGTGTCTTTACACAAAGAAAGCCCGTGATGGCAGTTTGCTTATCTTGGTACTCTATGTTGATGATATGCTGATAGCAGGGAAAGCTCATGATGAGCTAGATGCTCTTAAATCTCAACTGAAGAAGAGCTTTGAGATGAAGGATTTGGGACAGGCCTCGCATATACTTGGGATGCGCATTAAGCGCGATAGGCATCAGGGGCTTTTGTATCTCTCACAGCGGGAGTACATTCATAAAGTCCTTGAGCACTTCCGCATGCAGGACGTAAAGCCTATTGGCTGTCCATTACCTTCTTATGTGAAGGTATCACAGGCTGATTGTCCACAGACAGATGAGCAGAGGGCCGAGATGGCCAAGATCCCTTATGCTTCAGCCATGGGCAGTTTGATGTATGCCATGATAGCCACTCGTCCAGATATTGCGCATGCAGTTGGTGTTGTGGCACGCTATATGGCTACACCTGGCAGCAGACATTGGGATGCCGTGAAGGGTATCATGAGGTACTTGAAGGGCACAACAGATATGTGTATTTGCTATGGCAGCCAGGATACAGGGGTCGTGGGGTACACTAACTCCGATTATGCAGGACATGCAGATAGTAGGAAGTCCACTTCTGGCTATGTATTCACCTATGCTGGAGGGGCTGTCTCTTGGATGTCCAGGGTTCAGAAGTGTACAGCTTTGTCTACCACTGAGGCCGAGTATGTTGCAACCACTGAGGCTTGCAAGGAGGCCATATGGTTAGGCCGTCTAGTTGCTGACCTTGGGATTGATGCTACACCTACACTGCATTCGGATTCTATGAGTGCCATTCAGTTGGCTAAGAATCTAGTCTTCCATGCGAAGACAAAACACATTGAGGTGAGGTATCACTTCATACGTGGTGTTGTGGAGGACAAGTCTGTTGACCTTGTCAAGATCTCCACTGACGAGAATCCTGCAGATCTGCTCACGAAAAGCCTCACTATTGAGCGCTTTGCCTTCCTCAGGAGATTGATGGGCATTGGATGAGATGTTGCCTTTCCTCATCCCTTGTACCTATGTACAATTGTACTGTCTTTTTCTTTTCTTTTCTCTCTCACTGGGGCAAATTCGCCTTTAAGTGGGAGGTTGTTGGGGGTAAAGGCGCCTCCGCCGTGCTGCCCTGTGTATTACTACACTGACAGTACCCGCCACTACACACTGCAGGTGGCGGGTGCCCGTCACGTCACTTTATTCTTTATTCTTTTAGTGACAGTTTGAATAAAGGAAGGCCCGGTCACACATTGTGACCGTTGGAGTTCCCATTTCTTGTCTCTCTCTTTCTTGCTCTTGCTCTCCCGCCATAGCTCGCGTGCAAGCTTCGATCCTTCTCACCTTTCATTTTCTTCCAACAGGGGCATCATGGAAACTTCTTCTGCCACTTGTGGCACTTCCTCCTCTTCTCTCTCCTGGACCTCCGGTCCTGTTTCTGGAACTATCTCTATAACTCTTTGTGGCACTGTAGTGCTCTATACAGCACTGTCAGGCTCTATTATGTTCTATTCTTTTGTTGGAAGATTGAACTTCACTGTTCTGGCAGGAGGATTATTTTCTTTTTGAATAGGTGGTTCCTTCTTCTTTGCATGCATGATGGCAGCAACTTCCAATTCCACTAAATTGGAGGTAGGCTCTTGGGCCTTGGCCGGATTATCAATAGCACTGTTTTTCACTGGGGCTGGGCTTGGACAGTCTTTTGCAGTGTGGCCTTCTCATTTGCATCGACTACATAAGGGCTTATAATCTGCTGACCTTCTAGGATTTGGAAAATTTGGTGAAATGCGTCCCTTTTCTCCGCATCTGTAACACTCCACTTCTGATCTCTGACCACCACCAGACTGTCTTTCTCTGTAACTTTGAGAGGGAAACCTCCTTGGACCAAAATTAGGACCAAAATCTCTAGGCTTGGGTCCAATATCTTGTGTTGTCATTTTGGATTCCAGCAAGTTGAATCTTGCAACTTCTTCCTTCCTTCTCCTATCATGCATCTCCTTCAGAAAGAAAATATCCTCTGTATGGTTCTTCCACAAACAGTAGGAACAGAAGGCTCCAGGAATGGTTGGTTTTCGTGTACATTCAGTGGCTAAATGGCCTACTTGATGACGCTTACCACACCAAGTATTTGACCGCATCACATCTCTTCCTGCTCTTGCAACATTGGATATGCTAGCGGTATTCACTTTCGGTGTCTGTAGCTGCTCTGTAATCACATCCATAAACTTCTTTTTGATATTTGCAACTGAGTTGGATAAATAATCCTTCAAGCTTTCTCCTCCCGAGGTACTGGCAGTAGGGTTTTGAGGAGTCTCTGTAATCATTACATAAATAGGTTGGGCTGGTGCAGAAGGGTCTCTGTTTTGATTCTGATTCAGAGCTCCTGTTTGAACTGTTGGATGTTGGCTCCAGTTGGTAGGGCTCCACTGTTGCCTCTGATTTGGCATTGGGGAAATTGGTTGGGACCATTGTTGTTGTGGTTGAACCATCATTTGAGGCATTGATTGTGGCCACTGTGGATTTGGTGCACTGTACTTTGATATTGGGGGCATTTGTTGGTAGGGGTAGGGGACAGTCCCTGGGACTGCATTTGGTGGGTACATCATTCCTGGCATCAGAGGAGGTAGGACCCCTCTTCCTAGATTCATTGCCAATCTAGCTTCCACTTCATCGTACAGTCTTGCACCTTCTGTTGCAGTGTGGCTGGTCTTTGCAGCTCCATAAACTTACGGACTTCTGGTTGTAATCCTCTGAGAAACACCCCCTTCTGAATGCCATCATCTAGATTATGGTTAGTCCATCTCTTTAGGATGGATTCCATTCGTGAGACATAAGCTTCTACTCTTTTTCCAGAGGGCTGACTTAAATTCATAAATTCTTCTCACATCCGCTCTTCAAAACCTTCACGCCTGAATTTAGTGAGGAAGGCCAACTTCAGGTCGTCCCATGTGCCAAAAGTTCCTGCTGCTTGTCTCTCATACCACTGAAACGCTGCGCCCTTGAAAGTGGCGGGGAATATTGCTAACCAATGCTCAGGGGTTCTGGCATTGTTAGCCACACATGCTACCATAAACTCTGCTACATGAAGATCGGGGTCTTCATTATACTCTCCCTTAAAAACTGGCAATGGAGCTACATTCGCTGGCCTATCATCAATATTTCCAGGACGGATCTGGCTTGGAAGTGGACCTCTAGCAGGAGGAGGAAGGGCTTGATGTGCCATTGGGACTTCTGTAAAGAGTTCCGCAAGGGCGTCAAAGGCGGCTTCTCCTGCAAGCTCGTTCTCGGCTTTGATTTTTGCTTTCTCTCTTCTCACATACCTCTGGACTCGTTCTAACGCTTGCCTCTTTATTGCGTCATTCATCAGGGGGTTGGCTCCACTATGTTGTTAGTGCTCCATAGAGGGATAACAGAAGGCTTCAGTCTTTGGAGGACTATCTTGCCAACATTTCTTCTACTTCTTCCTTTTCAACGTCTTTGAATTCTACTTTCATGCCACTGGCACAGAGGAAGGTATTCGGTTCTGAAGGTGTCAAAATGCATACGTCTAAGCATTGTGGTGGTGCCATCATCATAGTAACGCCAGCTTCTGATGGTTTCAACAGTGTATGTTGTGAAAAACACTCTGTCTACCAACTTCCAATGGGTTGCCAATTGAACAAACAGAAGATTATCAGTACACGAAGCATCCCATGTATCTTGCTGTTGAGCATCCACGAACAAATTCCAACTTTTTTCCTTCTTGTCTTCATGAATCTCTACAGACCAAGACTCCTGAAGCTTCTTCACAATCTCCCACTTGATGATGTCTGGAAACTTCTCAATGAATGCCAAATCTTCCATGGGTGGTCATTCTCTCAGTTTCTGCTCTTCAGTTTGTTCCCAAACAGTTTGCCACCAAGATGCAAGTTTCTGCTGCTTCAATAGGAAGAGGAAATTGTCCACCACATAGAGCATGCATCATGATGGTGATATATTTCCGCCATTGTGGGATGAACTTCTTGTGGAAAGTGGCTTTGATTATGAGAAATTCCAACTCTTCAGTGGAAGAAGGAACTTTACAAACATCCATTGAATTCTTGTCTTCTTGGCAATGCCATTTCCTTCATTTTCAGCCTCTTCTGGTGCTTGTTGATGGCAATTTCCCCGGCTGCGCACTAAAAACATGGAGACCCAAGAGGCACACCAAGGAAAAGGGAATTATCTTGCAAGAAAATCTATCTTTTAACATCAACAAGCTTTTATTTCATTCCTTTGATCATCAAAACAAAGAAAACAACAATTCTTCACGCATCATCATAGTAGATATCTCCCACGGATTTGATAGAATCAACCATATTCTTCAATATCTTCACAAAATCCATCAATAGAACAAAGAAAGAAAATGAATACACCATCTTTGAATGGAAATACATCACATAGTATTCATCTTCAATATCTTCATAGTCTTCTCTCTCAATCTCTCATATACAATCACATTGTTTTGATAGATTTGGCTATCTCTGACTCTCTCTCTCTCTCTCTCTCTCTCTCTCTCTCTCTATCAATAGTACATCATCTCCTCACTACAATCACTCAATAATAACCCTCAATAATCCTTCTTAGGTCATGGATGCACCTCCCAAGAGGTATGTCTGATATGAAGAGTCACCAGAGCCACTACAGTGTCTTTTCATAGCTCACCACTGTTACTTCACTCAAGTCTTCACTTGAGTCTTCAACAGCTACTTCTTTGACTTCTTTTAGCTCTTTTGCACTTGTATTCACCTCTTTCCAAGGCTAGAAAACTTTCCCAAGCTACACTCTCATCCAACAGAACACATACATAAGCATACTGAAGGTCTACAGAGGGTCAACAGAAGCTCAACAGAGAGTTACAGAAGGTCAACAGAAGCATCAGAACCACATAACTCATACCAAAACCATTCCAAACCATCAAAAATCACTTAATAAGCTTTCAAACAATCTCAAACCCTATCAATCAATACTCCATCCTTCCTTACAGAGAGAAAATAGAACAAACAGAAGCTGAACAGAAGCTATCAGGACCAAACAGAACATATCAGAACATCATCAGAACTTCACATCTCTACTAATAAACATCATGAGCTTAATAAAACCATTCCAAACTATCCAAAACACTCTCAAACCACTTCCAAACCAATCAATCATCTCATAAAATCAACCATTCAGCTCTCAAAAACAACAAAAATCAGCCAAAAAACAGGTCATTTCAACACTCAACACTATGTCTTTATTTGGAGGCCTTGTCGTGATGCAACTTTTCCCACCAACCTTCTTGGGGGAAAGTGCAAAGGTGGTGGAGCCCCTCTTTATGTGGGTTTAGGGGGGCTCCCTCCCCCCCTGCCCCCACGAGGTGGCCCAAAAGGCCACTATGCTAAATACTACATGTAATTTATGGACCTACCAAATATACATTTGGTGGTGGTTTGTTTTGACCATATGCTTTTAAGAAAGGCATGTATGCAATACTTTATTTAACATGTCAATTTGTGGCTCATTTTTATTGCTATAGGCACACTTTTCCATATAGATAGACTTTACTCTCATCTATTTTCTTTGTGCCATCAAAACTTGCTAAGGATAGGAAAGCATCAACTGTCCAGTATATTTGTTTATAATAATTAGAGTTTTGATTCATTCCCAGTTAGTCACTTAGTTACAAATTTATTGTACTCAGCTATGGCATGTATTCCTACACAAAGGATAGAATGATAAACTCATACTATCTATACCCAGTGTTAAAGGCTAGCTTGGAAATGTCTTCTTCTTTGATCTTGACCTAGTAATATCCATATCTAGGATCTATCTTGGAAAATATTTTTGGCTTCTTGCAACCGATCTAGGAGCTCATCAATATGAGGGATAGGATATTTATTATTGATAGTGACTTGGATTAAACATTTATAGTCAATGCACAATCTTAGGGAGCCATCCTTCTTTTTCTGAAATAATGTTGGGGCAAAGACCAATGCCCAATAGACAAGTGGACATCCCTTATATGAATACACGAGTGAAGATAACAAAAAATAGGGATACCATTAATTGTATCCAGTAACCCTACTTAAGCAAGGAGGCAGCTTGTCATTTGTAAGTAGGGAGGCCGCTTATTGTAAGCTAGGGGTTTAAGTAGAGGATTCAAATAAGGCCTTTAAGTAGGACCTTTAAACAAGCTTGGCATTTGATAGAGAGAGAAAAGAGAGAAACAAATGATTTTTCTTGCTCATTGAGGATGTGAAAGGAGACTAGTTGGAGCCAACTGATGATGATTAGGCACATATGGAAGTAGATCGACCTCATCATGGATATATTCTTGGTCCACATGAAAAAATGGTGTCTATTGAGATTTAGCCCCCCACTTCCACTATTAAATCAAAATTGAGGTTCAAACCTTATCTCATTTGAGTCATTCACATTGGCATTCTTTGAATCATTTCCCAACCTTCTTGGTTGACTTCTGCATCAACCATTTATCATTTTAGAGAATGTTTTTGCTATATTGTGCTTAGTGCAATGATTATTTTGGATACGTTGGAAATGCAAAAGTTTTGTATACATTTAGTCTCGAGTGACTATGGTGCTTGGAAAATAATGAAAAATTATTGAAAATTTACAAGCAATTCATATGTTTTTGGAGTGCTGAAACATAAAATTTTCATTAGTTTTGGGCTAGTTTGATATTGATGTAGTTGATGCTTGACTTTGCAACATAATAAAGTAAGTCAGATTCTTTTGAGCTTGGAATTAGTCATATCTTGCTATTTTGGTATGCAAGATATATTGCAACTATTGTGGATTCTTCATCCAAAAATATATTATTTAATATTGAAAAACTAGATTGTACCAAATTTCCATACTAGAAAGAACCAATATATAACATATTTGTTTAGAAGAATTAGGTGAAGCAATCAAATGCAATGATGCCTACTAAGGGCATGTATATTGATGTATGGGAAGAAATGGATGGGTTAACATGTTCCATTATCATGTTGACACTTTCAAAGTCCATATATTTTAATGTAAAAGACATGACACATGGTGTAGTTGGTGCATGGAAAAAGCTTGTGGTGAATATGTCAAACTATCTCAATGAGTTTAATACTATTTTCAACCATTTGATATCATAGAAGATCGCTTTTCATGATTTGGTTAAGGCTATGTTCTTGATGGTAATCTTTCCTAAGAGTTGGGACACTTTTAGGATAACCATTAATAACTCCACACCTACAGGTGGTCTTATGAGTGCTAATATTAAAATTAGTTTACTCATTGATGAAGTGAAAAAAGGATAATGCAAGGTCAAAGAGCTCATTGAGGAAGTGAACAAAGAATAATGTAGGGTCAATGAGCTCTAGTACACTCACTGTGGGAAGAAGAAAAAAAATGAAAAGGGGAACTCTTATGAGAGAGGCAAGTCAAGAAGTAAGCATCGTAGCTTGAAGGATGTGGAATGCTTCTTTTGTAATAAGAAATGTCATATAAAGAAGGATTGTTAAAGTGGAAGAACAAGCAAAATGGCAAAAAGCTTAATAAGGATGATGGCAAAAAGAAAGAGAATGACAATTTAAATATAGAAGAGATCAAGGCATATGGTAGTGATGATATGAGATGTTGTGTATGTTTTCTATTTTGGTGATGAATTCCTGGTTGCCATGGATAATGGCATATTAGGGAATTGGTTTTTGGACTTAGAAGCATCATTCCATGTCACTCCACATAGAGAGTGGTCCATTACTTATGATATTGAGGTCAGGGAATTGGTTTTTGGACTCACAAGCATAATTCCATGTCACTTTGCATAGAAAATGGTTTACTAATGATATTGAGAGATAAGGATGTGTCCATCTTGGTAACAACTAGAGACAGGCAAAGTAAGCTTGATCCTAAGTCTAAGAAGTGTATATTTCTTAGATACACGGAATCAACAAAAATGGCATATCACATTTATGCATATACTTAGGAACAAGTGAAGCAAACTTGATCCTAAGTCCAAGATGTGTATCTTTCTTGGGTATGGGAAGTCAAGTGAAATGGGCTATTTCTTATGGAATCATGAGTCTAAGAAGGTAGTATGTAACCGTGATATCATCTTGATATAGGATAAGATGCATAAGCAACTTGTTATTAAAACACTTGAGATGCGCAAGGGAGTGTCCCAAGAGTGCATGCGAGAAGTGAGCTTTTTTGTCAAACTTCAATTTTGTTCCACATAGTCCACTTGGCCCTCTTTTTCTTGTGGGCATATATTAAGCATTATTGCTGCTCCTCCACTGCCACCACCACCACCCACCATCACCACCATCACATCTTACTCTATCCCTCCTCATCAGAACCATTGTTAAACATGTCTATGAAGGCCTAACTAAGGAACATGCAGAAGAAGGTAGAAGGAAAAAATGGTAAAATTATAGAGATGCAAGAAAAATGGAATAGAAGAATAGCTTGTAATTGTTGAAATTAAAAGATTACTTGGAACTATTTTTATACAAGAGTGCCAGGCTCGCTCCCATATAAATTACAACAATTAATATTGGCTAAGCTAGTCAGTAAATAAGTAAAAGAATGTAAATGATATATGCTAGTGAGAGAAGGCCAATCTAGGCAAATGCAAAAGGAGGTGCCCAAAATTTGAGGCCATCTATAAAAACTAAAAAGTGAATAGATAAGCTCATTCTTATGGTGTGGCATCTTATGAGCTCTCTTCTTGCCTCTTGCTTATTTCATACTTGAGAGAGAGAGAGAGTGTGTGTGTGTGTGAGGTAGAGTGAGAGACTAGTTGGAGGATCTCTTGCTTCTTCTTCTTCTTCTTCTTCTTCTTCTCAGAGCTTGTGCAATGATCAAGGCAAAGGAGATGGAGCTCGCTCATGGCATCTTGAAAGGATCGTGGAGCCATCGACGTCGTGAGCTTTTCATGGATAGACTATAGCAAGAAGGTAAATTCGTGAGTTTGCTATGCTCGTTTGGAGAAATGAAATGGTTAGGTGAGAGGTAGCCATAGCCACATTGCTTGAAATGCTTGAAACAATAAACAGTCTGTAATCCCGACAAAGTGAATGAAAGGGTTGTCAATGGTTGTATGATCCTTACAATGCAATACAAGTGAGCTCCACCTTTTTGCCTCGATCATCATACAAGTTCCACGATGAAGAAGAAGAAGAAGAAGAAGAAGAAGAAGAAGAAGAAGAAGAAGAAGAAGAAGGAAGAGCTTCTCCAACCAATCCCTAAATCTACCTCACACTCTCCATACCTCTCTCTCTCTCAATCTCTCCCTCTCTCACACAAGCATGAAAGAAGTAAGATGCAAGAAGAGAGCTCACAAGATTGCACACCACAATAATAAGCTTATCCATTCACTTTCTAGTTTTTATACATGGGCTCAAATATTGGGCACCCTCCTTTTGCATTTGCCTAGATCGGCCTTCTCTCACTAGCATACACTATTTATTTTCTTTTACTTGTTTATAATTGGTTGAGATTAATTACTATAATTTGCACAAGAGCGATCCTAATGCTATTGTACAAAAATAATTCCAAGTAATCTTCTAATTTAAAAAATTACAAGCTATTTTTCTATTCCACTTTTCTTGCACCTTTGTAAATTTTCAAAAAAAATTTAATGCCTTCTTTTACGTGTTCCTTAGTTGTGCCTTCATAGATGGGTTACCATTACCCCCTCCTAGAGTTGTGCCTTTCAACATTGACATTGTATATAGAAGGGAAATCATGCCTACCATGCCTTGTTGAGTCATAGTCAACTCCATGTCACCTAGGATAAGGCATGCAAGTGGGGTTCCCTCATTTGGACGGTAGTGACCTACAGAAAGCTACATACACTTCCATGTTGTCATCCAAGATATTCCTTCTCTAGGCAAGTTGAGACTCATAACCCTTCATAGTCCATGGCACCTCAAACACCTTGTCATGCCAATAATATACTAATTTGCATTGCCACAATCTAGGGTTCTAATTTTTTTTTGCTCCAATCATTTTGTCCCTAGCCTTAATGACACCTAAATTATGTTCTTCACAATTGTTAAAGGCAACACCTTTTTTAGCCCATGTGGAAAGTTAAATGCAAATTGCATAGGTGACTCCTGAGCTTCCCATCTTCCCAAGTGATGAGCTCTCTATCTTGACCGATCGATAAGTACTTCCTCTATAGAAAGGGAATGTCAAGGACTGGTTGAGTAGTGGTAGTGAGCTTCCTTCTACTTTTTTCAATATGTTCTATTCTTCTCTACATGTCTCTTATAATATTTCCAAGAGGGGTAAGTGCCCTTTCTGTTTCTGTGGTGGTTTCTGGTTGTGGGGATGTTTGCTACTCATGTTCTTTATGTTCTCGATCTACTTTAAGTGTAAGGGGTGAAGATAGTGGTGCTTTTGTGGTTTGGGAAATTCTTTAGTGATGGCTATGCTAATCATCTTTAGTTCTTTTGCGGAGAGTCCCATTTCCCTAAGCCTTTACACACGTTTTTTCTTTGTCATGTTGTACTCTCATTGGGGAATTGTCACTTCCAGAGTGTGCTTGAGTGCCTACCAAGTGAGTTGTAGATTCTTCTTGAGATTGTTCATCATGTCATCCTTGCATGGCTCCCACACCTCAAGTAATGTGTTCATGAAGCATTGTTGCTAAACCTACATTAGTGAAACTATTACCTTAGCTCTTTTTATTGCCAAGCTTTTTTCACATTTTGCTTACACTAAACGGGTGGCCATGTTCTGCAATGCATCCATGTTTTTTTCTTCCCATTGACTCACCTTTTCCTTTACTATATCTAGCCCTTGGCTTTTCCATTTAGTAAGGATTTTCAACTTGTTTGTTGTTTTTGACAGGTTTGGGCAAGGATCTTCCTTTTTTGCACTTCATAATCTAGTTGCTTTTGGAGTTGGGTGTTGTTATGCATGGATTTTTCTATCTCATTTTCTAACTCCACTAGATGCTTCCTTGGGGACCTCCTCTTTGGCTTGCTTTGCCACCTCCATCTCCCTTATTCATTGTCCATGGAGTTGCTTCATTTCCTCTAGTTCTCCTTTTAACTTAGCTTTGTCTTTCATGACTTGGGCATACTGTCCTTTGAGTTGCACATGATTTTTTCTTTCTACTTCACACTATCCCTACAACTCTTTATATCTTTTTTCTTTGTCATTATCTTCCCTAACCATAGCTAGTTCTCTCTTTAGATTGAAAATCTCTCTCATTTTCTATTGTCGGTATGTGGCATGGGCTCTTTTTTCCTTCTCTAAAATAGTTAAGGTTGACTTTCACTCCTCCTCCAGCTGATTCCCTTTGCTCTTCCCACTCTTCTAATAACTTCTAGTATAATAGCTATTACCCCACTGGATCCCACCAGAATGGCTTTGGTTGCTGCCTTCTTTCTTTCTACCTCTTTGCTTGCTTTTGACATAGGTTCTGATTTCTTAGACTCTTACGCTCTTGTGATATCCCCACTTTGATTTAAAATCTTCCAGACTTCTTGCAAAACGGACTTGAAGAACTCTAAAATCACTAAATAGAGAAGATCTCGAGCAAAAAGACGTGAGGATCATTACCCCACATTTTCCCAAATTGACAAGGATTGTAGCCACCCGTCATGAAGTTATCATGTGAACGAGAGTTATGAGCCATATTAGACATTAGTGTCAGTGTCTATAGTATGGATGGTCCAAAAATACTAGTTTTTTTAATAAAACTAGCATATTTTCAATAATGTATTGTAAATATCCTAAAAAGCTATGGAAATTTCTAGAATAGGGTGTCATTTAAAACAACAAGTGGCTTTTTCAGTCAGTTTTGGAGATTTAATGCAAAAAGGAGGATTGGCAAAATCACGTGCATTGCGATTGCAATTTACAAGTAGCAAACAATACTCCAAATGGGAAGAAGAAGAAAGAGTGATTTGGAAGAATTTTGACCAGGTGTCCTCAGGTAATACCTCCTTTCAGAGCCAATGGAACCATCAGATTTGCAGTCTGAGCATGAGATTGCATCTTGGAAGCTTCAAATTGCTGATTTTTCCAAGATCCCCTCCATAAAGAGCTCTTCTTCTTAGCCATAACCCTTCTCCTCTAATTTAGCTATAAATAAGAGACATGGGGAGACATTGAGAGCATCCTAAGCAACTAGAGGGGAGAGGCCCTTCTTAGGAGTATGGAGCAAGAGGGAGTGGGGCAAGAGGAGCACAAGCACGAGAATTCGTCGTTAAGAAGCAAGGAGGATACTCCACGAGCTCTTGAATTCAATTCCTCCATCCCTTCTATCCTATTGCCCCCTGTGGAATCAAGACTCTTCTTGATTTCTTGAAATTCTTAGTGATCGCTTTCCCCCCGTCAATCAAAATTCTGTCAATCTAATTACTCCCAAGCTCCTTTGCCAAGGTTCCATTTTTTGTGATCTCGCGATTAGAGACCATGGCCTTGAAGAAGAAAGCAATGAAGATCGTGGAGATAGGAGCTGCCAATAATGCTGCGGACACAATTACTACAAACGGATTGGTGAGTATGGGGATTACAAACAAAGCCACAAATACCATCAACCAAGCACCCGTCATGGATCCTCATGTACTATTTTTCTTAAATAAAAATAGCTAACATGCCTTTATTCGTGAACAGGCAATAGAAGCTACTTGTGTAAAATAAGATTTTATTCAATTCCTACATATAATTTCTTTGAGGAATTCTTAACCGTGAATTCCAAGGGGTAACTTGGGTCTATACAAGATGAACCTAAGCAAGTACAAGGAAGGTAATTTGGGTCTATACAAGATGAACCTAAGCGAGTACAAGGAAGGTACTGTGTCCTTAAACTTGGAAAAGTTGCAAATAGTCTTTGATCAGCGCCGACAATACGGTCTCTCGTTGAACCCCTTAAAGTGCTAGTTTTGGGTAAAGCATAGCTATGGTTTTAGCCTTGGCTTGATTTGCAATCACTTTATTTTCTTTGACATTCACTTTCTCACTTACCTATTTATACTCATTCCTATCCAAAATTAGTAGATTAATGATTACAAGTATATCCATACAATCTCTCATCTTAGAGCAAGGAATATTCTTATTTTAGTGGCCTACAACTAATTGAGCATCATGAATCTCATTTCAACATTGTAGAGATGGCATCTTGGTCAACTTTGGAGATCTTTTAGGTTTCCATATCTACTCAACTATCATTCATATGGTTTCCACAAGGACACTAGCCCATTACCCTAAAAAACAAATGCTCCCTTTGAAGGAAGGTGAGCCTGAAGTGAAAGCATGATTGGGAGCAAGAGCTATGGTGGAAGGAGCAAGAGCAAGAGAGAGTGACACACACAATGTGGGAACTCCAACAATCACAATGTGTAAGCGGCCTTTCCTTTATTCAAATGTCACTGAAATAATAAAGAATGAAGTGATAGTGATAGGCACCTACCGCTTGCAATGTGTATGCACGGGTACTGTCAGTGTGTAGTAATACATGGGCGGCTAGGTAGAGACGCCTTTACCCCCAACAACCTCCCGCTTAAAGGTGAATCTGCCTCTAGTGAGGAGTGAAAAAAAAGAAAAGAAAAGATAGTACAAGATATGCATAGATACAATAGGACGAGGAAATATGTCATCTCATCCAATGCCCATCAACCTCATTAAGGAAGGCAAAGCGCTCTGTAGAGAGGCTTTTCATGAGCAAGTTTGCAAGATTCTGGTCAGTTTTGAGATCTTGATAAGGTCAACAAGTCTGTCCTCAATGACCTCATGAATGAAGTGATATCTCACCTCAGTGTGTTTCATCTTCGCATGGAAGACTGGATTCTTGGCTAACTGGATAGCACTCATAAAATTCGAATGCAGTGTAGGGATAACATATGCAATACCAAGGTTAGAATCCAAACCACCCAACCAAATGGCCTCCTTGCAAGCCTCAATGAATGCAACATACTTTGCCTCTATAGTAGAAAGGGCCATGCATTTTTGCACCCTGGACATCCATAAAATAGCACTTCCAGCAAAAGTGAACACATAGCCAGAAGTGGACTTCCTACTATATCCATGTCCTACATAGTCAGAGTCAGTGTATCCCACAACTCTTGTATCCTGGCTGCCATAACATATGCACATATCAGTAGTGCCCTTCAGGTACATCATTATACCCTTCACATGACATCCCAATGCCTCTTGCTAGGTGTAGCCATATAACGTGCCACAACACCAATTGCAAATGCAATATCTGGATGGGTGGCTATCATGGCATACATAAGACTACCCACTACGGACGCATGGAGAATCTTGGCCATCTCGGCCCTCTTCTCATTTGTCTTTGTTTGTGGACAATCGGCCTGTGATACCTTCACATGAGAAGGCAATGGACAATCAATAGGCTTCACATCATGAATACAGAAGCACTCAAGGACTTTATGGATATACTCCTTCTATGATAGATAGAGTAGTCCTTGAGACCCGTCATGTGTAATGCACTTAACAAGTATATGAGAGGCGTGTTCCATATCTTTTTTCTCAAAGCTCTTCTTGAGTTGAGCCTTGAGAGCATCTAGCTCATCATGAGCTTTCTCTTCTAAAAGCATATCATCCACATAGAGTACCAAAATTAGTAATGAACCATCACATGCTTGCTTCGTGAGACCATGACACTACGATTGTAGCCCTATGATTGCATGAATGCATCAAATTTTCGGTACCATTCCCTAGGTGCCTGCTTCAAGCCATAAAGACTCTTCCTCAATCTCCACACTAGGTGTTCCCTACTAAGCTCTGGAAAGCCCTTAGGTTGCTCCATGTATATCTCATCATGCAAGTCCCTATGTAAGAAAGCTGTCTTGACATCCAACTGATACAAGTCCAAGTCAGGTTGTGTAGCCAAAGCCAAGACTAAGAGTAGGGTGGTCATCTTAACCACAAGAGAGAAGACCTCATCAAATTCAACACCATGATCCTGCTTAAAATCCTTTGCTACTAATCTGGCATTGTATGTTGGCTTGGGGTGTCTAGGGGTACTTTTTAACTTGTACACCCACTTGCAAGGCAAAGCCCTCTTGCCACTAGGCAAGGAAACCAAATCCCACATACGATTCTTATGCAACAAGTCAATCTTAGGCTGCATAGCCCTCTCCTAGTAGTGACTGTCACCCCTGCGCATAGCCTTATCATAGGTGAGAGGCTCTCATGCATCTGTAACTAAGGCATAATTTATGGAGGGCTCATAGTAATCAGGAGGTCATCTATCTCTAGTAGAACACCTCAATGTAGGCTATGTTTCCTGTCCAACATCCGGGCCCATGAGGATTGGTTGTTGGTGCAGCTTGTCTAGCTAGTTGTGCAAGAGAAGGGGGCTCCTCCTGAACGATAACCCTGTGTATCTCAACAACTTTCTTAGGCTACATATACATTTTGTCCTCATGAAACACAACATCGTGGATGCAAATCCCAAAGACAATATCCCATCTCACCTGCATCTCCATAGCCAAGGAAAATACATTTTACACTTTTAGGATTTAACTTATTGTGTTTGTGTTTGGGCACATGGTAGAAGGCCTGTTTAGGCTAGACCTTAGAAGACATTAGAAGAAGTCATTTTAGTAATATGTATGGTCTTTTGTCTATTTTGGACGTTTGTCAATTTTGATGATTTTTGGGAATCTTGAAAATGGAAGGTTGTAGCTTTTCATAGCATGCCTGGGATTCAGATATGTTCGCATGTATGTTCAGGTGGATCATTATGTAACTATGGTGGATTTTCTGAATGAAAGATGTAGATGCAGATGCAATTTGTCAACTTGTGTTGTCTTATTTTCTCTATTCTTATTCCTTGTGTGGTTCATATTTAAGTGTCGTGAGATAAGCAACAATGTAGAAAGTGAAATGCCTGTGATGTGAAGATGAAGGTTTAGTGTGAATTTTGATTTTCTCAATTGTCAGATCGAATGTTAGCATGTCATTTGGAATATCAAAAATGTGAAACTGCTGCTTGGCTGTGTAACCATAATACACTGGTGATGTTTAGGCTAGACCTTAGAAGAAGTCATTTTAGTAATATGTATGGTCTTTTGTCTATTTTAGACGTTTGTCAATTTTGATGATTTTTGGGAATCTTGAAAATGGAAGGTCGTAGCTTTTCATAGCATGCCTAGGATTCAGTTATGTTTGCATGTATGTTCAGGCGGATCATTATATAACCATGGTGGATTTTTGGAATGAAAGATGCAGATGCAGATGCAGTTTGTCAACTTGTGTTTTCTTATTTTCTCTATTCTTATTCCTTGTGTAGTTCATATCTGAGTGTCATGAGATAAGTAGCAATGTAGAAAGTGAAATGCTTGTGATGTAAAGATGAAGGTTTAGTGTGAATTCTGATTTTCTCAATTGTCAAATTGAATGTCATCATGTCATTTGGAATATAAAAAATATGAAACTGTTGCTTGGCTGTGTAACCAAAATACAAGGCCTCACATCCAAAGACATGCAAATGAGCATATGAGGGAGGATTTCTTGTCCATACCTCGTCCTCTGCAACCTGGAAGTCAATACCACTGCAAGTTGACCTATTAATGAGATGTACAGCAATAGAGATTGCCTCTTCAAGCGAAAAATGTTGTGGTAAGCCTGCTTAGCTATGCATACTACGGACCCTCTCTTGGATATCATATTCATACACTCAGTCATACCATTCTAGGGAGGGGTGTAAGGGGCAGTCAACTGACATTTCATACCCCTCTCACATCACAAAACTACTCAAAGGCACGTGAGGCGTACTCACTCCTACTATTGGTCCTTAGGCATTCTAGCCTATGCCTAAACTGATTCTTAGCAGGAGCAAGCCAATGTTGAAAGATGACCAATACATTAGATTTTTGCTTCATGGGATAAGCCCAAACCTTACATGAATAATCATCAATGAATATGACAAAGTACTTCTCACCCCCTAATGACTGACAAGGCATGGGTCCACATACATTTGAATGCATAAGAGCCAAAGGCTCACCCGTGCATGGAATATCTGACTTTTTATGTGAATTCCTAGTTTTCCTACCCTATAAACAATGATTATATGACTCAAAATGTGAGTAGTCAAAAGGTAGAAGCTAATGCAAAGCTCTAAGCATTTTCATTTTCTTGAGCGACATATGCCCAAGACAAGCATGCCGGAGAGACATGTGGAATAGAACCCACTGACAAAACATGATAAATAGTACTAGATAGAACCAAGAAATAGAGGCTGCTAGACTTGGCACCTCTTGCAAGAACAAGCCTACCACAAGTTATCTTCCATGTAGAATCACCAAAGCATATATGATAACCTGTATCATCAAGTTGCCTAGCAGACATAAGGCTTTTAGTCAGTGCGGGTACATGATGTACATTATGGAGAACAAAAGTGCT